>NW_027437202.1:8974683-9484683 GCF_033239565.1 Halichoeres trimaculatus
GGGGAGGGGGGGGGTTTGCGTCTTGGGTGTGTGGGCTGGTGGGGTGTGTCTGGGTGGGGTGGGAGGGTGGGGGGGGGGGGAAGGGGGGGATGGGTTCCCATCCGGGTTGTGTGTGTGTGTGGGGTGGTGGTGTGTGTGTGTGTGTGTGGGGGGGGGGGGGGGGGGGGGGGGGTTGAGGGTGTTGGTGTGAGGGGGGGGTGGAAGGGGTGGGGGGGGCTGTGGGGGATGTGGGTGTGTTGTGGGTGGGGGGTGTGAGTGTGTGGGGGGAGGGGGGATGAGGGGGAGGGGGGATGAGGGGGTTGGGGGATGTGGGGGCGGGTGTGTTTGGGGTGTGGTGGATGTGGGTGTGTTAGGTGTGGTGGTGGTTGGGGGGGTGGGGGGGGTGTGAAGTGGGGTGTCAGGGTGGGTGGGTTGGTGGGGTGTGTCTGGGTGTAGGGATGGGTGGGGGTGGTGTGTGTGTGGGGGGGGTAGGGGGGTGTGGGCAGGTGTGTCAGTTGGAGGGGAGGGTGGGAGGGCTCTGGGGGGACGGGGGATGTTGGTGTGTGTGGGGGGGTGGTCTGGGGTGTGGGGGGTGTGTGTGGGGGGGATGGGGGGGTTGTGTGAGGTGGATGGTGTGTGTGTAGGGGAGGTTGGGGGGGGAGGTGGGGGAGAGTTTAGGTTGTGGGGGGTTTGGGTTGTGTAAGGTGGGGGGGGCTGTGGGGGGGTGGGGTGGGTGTGGTGGGTGTGTGTGGGGTGTGGTCTGGGGTGTGGGTAGGGGGAGGGGGGGTTGGGGGGGGTGAGGTGGGGTGTGGGTGGGGTGCATATGTGGGGTGGTGGGGATTTGGGTGTGAGTGTGGGAGGGGAGGGTGAGGGGGGGCTGCGGGGGGGTAGGGGATGTTGGCATGTGTGGGGGGATGGTCTAGGGTGTGTGTGGGGGGATGTGGATGTTTTGGGTGTGGGGAGGTTGTGTGGGGGGGGTTTGGGTTGTGTAAGGTAGGGGGGGGGGGGGCTGTGTGGGGGGGTGTGGGGTTGTGTAAGGTGGGGGGGGGGGCTGTGTGTGGGGAGGGAGTTTGGGTTGGGAGGGAGTATGTGGGAGGTGTGGGTGGGGTGGGGTGGGGGGGTGGGGGGGCATGTTTGTGTGTGTGTGTGTGTGTGTGTGCACATACATATTACTTCAGACACTGCTACCAACAACAATCACATGACAATTAACACATACAATTACATAACTGTCACTACTGCTGCTTATACTGCTGCTAACACCACCACTAATAGCACTATCAGCACCACTAGCACTGCCAGTGGTACCACTAGTATAACAACCTCAGCAACAACCAAATACTGCTACTAGCCCCCATAACATCAGTACAACAAATACACACACAAGTCCCTGCTACTTCTACTGTCACTCACATACACACAAGTAATACTACTACTACTACTACTACTATTACTACTACAAATACTACGACAAATACTACTACAAACAATACTGATCCCTACCCTACAAACACTACCGTTACTGCTACAACATCAACTACTCCTCTTTCAACTACAATTAAACATGCTTTTACTGCTAGTACTGCCACTACAACACCTTCCACTTCTACCACTGCCACTACTAATGGTGGCACTACATACACAACAACCTCAGCAACAACTACAACAGCACCACCCAACCACTGCTACTAGCTACGAAAACACCAGTATAACAAAAACACTCGCAACTCCTGCTACTGCTACTTCACTCGCACATACGCAACTACTACTACCACCGCAAATCAATCAATCGATCCATCGGTGTTTATTTGTAAAGCGCCAAATCGTAACTACGTGACTACAACTTAACAACAACTACAAATACCTCTTATAACACTCCCGCAACAACAACAACTACTACTATTCCTATGGCTGCTGCTACAACAAGTTATACTACTTATCACTCCTGCTACTACCACCACCACCACTACTAGCAATACAAGCATGTCTAGCAGGAGCACTACCACTACAAGTACAAATACTACTTGTACTACTTTGGGATGACTACTACAAGTAATACTGCTACTACCACTACTTCAACTGCTTCTCACTACTACTACTACTTCTGCTACTACTACTACTACTACTACTACTACTACTACTACTACTACTACTACTACTACTGCTACTGCTACCCCTTCTACAACAACTCCCCATACCACTTCCGCTACAAACACTACCACTGCAACCACTATCACCACAGCTGCTGCTACAACAACAACAACAACTACTGCTACCGCTCCTACTAACAATACTGCTACTACCACCACCACCACCACACCACTACTAGCACAACAAGCACGACCACTACCGTTGGTACTACTAGTACAAGAACCTCAGCAACGACCGCAACGGCACCACCCGACTACTGTTACTAACCACGATAACACCGGTACAACATATACGCTCGCAACTCCTGCTACTGCTACTTCTTTCAATCAAACAAACACAACTACTTCAACTACTGCTGCATCTACAACTACTCCTGCTGCCGCTACAACAAAACCCACTACTACTCCCACAACAACTCCAGCTACAACAAAGGCTGCTGCTGCTACTACCACCACTACTACTTCACCCCTAGCTGCTACAACTCCCACTACTACCAGCACCACTGCTACAAAAATCAACTACTACCACTACAACTGCTTCATCCACAACAACAACAACAACAACAACAACAACAACAATAAAATGTGCTATTACTGCTAGTACTGCACAAGTGCTACCGCTACCGCTACCGCTACCGACGGTACTACTAGTACAGGAACCTCAGCAACAACAACAACAACAACAACAACAACACCAACCAACTACTGCCCCTAGCCACGATAACACCGGTACAACAAATACACTCGCCACTCCTGCTAATGCCACTTCTTTCGCTCATACGTACACAAGTACTACAAATGCTACTACAACAACTTCAACTACTACTATCTATCAATCAATCAAACTTTATTTGTATCCAGCCAAATCAGAACTACTACTGCATCTACAACTACTCCTGCTACCGCAACTGCCACTACAACAACACCGTCCACAATGACCGTGACAACAAGTACAACTACCTCTTATGATACTCCCACAACAACAACTACTACTACAACTACAGCTGCTGCTGCTGCTACTACCACCGCTTCTGCTTCATGGCATAACAACTCCTACTCTCCTCCCCTTACTAACCATACTACAACTACTACTACTACTCACAAAACTACAACATTAACTACTACTACTTCATCAACTATGACACTTGCTATGACTGCCACAACTGCCACTACAACACCTCACACTTCTACTACTACTACTACTACTGCTACCAATAACACTACTACTACTACTACTACTACTACTACTACTACTACTACGACTACTACTACACAGCTACCACTACTTCTCTCACAACCACAACCTCTACAGCTTCTTCCACAACTACCGCAACAAACAACACCTACTGCCACTATTTATAGTACCACTGCTGCTGCTACCAACGCTCCAGCTTCATCGCACCGCAACTCCCACTGCTCCTCCCCTCGCTACCACCGCTACTACCCATAATACAACTCCCACAACACCATACAACACCAACTACTACTACTTCAAAAACTATGTCACTTCCTATTGCTGCTGGTACTGCCACCACAACACCTTACACTTACACTTCAACTACTACTACTGCTGTAACTACATCATGAACAAGTACAATTACTCTCACTTTCCCTACTGCAACTACTCCCTCTATCCCCACCGCCACACTACAACTACAATCGCCATCTACGATATCATCGTACTACAACCGCAACCGCTGCGACTGCTATCGCCGCTGCTGCTGCTACATCAAGTTATACTACTGTCACCGCTCCTTCTACCGATACTGCTGCTAACGCCGTTATCGCCGCTACAACAACTACCGCAACAACTACCGATGATACTACTAGTACAACAACATCAGCAACAACCACGACAGCACCGCTCAACGACTGCCAATAGTCTCAATAACAACAGTACAACAAAAACACGCATTAGTCCTGCTACTGCCACTACTTTCAATGACAACAACTACTGCTACTACTACTACTACTACTACTGCTACTGCATCTACAACTACTCCAGCTGCTACCACTGCCACCACAACAACACCGGGGACAACAACTACTACCACCTCTTATAAAACTCCCACAACAACTTCTACTACTTTTACTACTACAACACCTTAAACTTCTACTACTACTAACAATTATTATTATTACTGCTACAACTGCTACAACTGCTACTTCTGCTACTACTACTTCCACTAATTCTTTAACTTACACTACTACTGGTGCAACAACCACATGTACAAATACTACTACTTTCACTACAACTACAACTACTGCCTCTATCCCCACCACCACGCTACAACTACAATCGTCATTTACGACATAATCTTCCGCTACTCCTAAAACCACTTTCTCTCCTACTCCTACATAGTAGTAGTAGTGTCACTACAACTACAACCGCAACTTCAACTGCTTCTACTAGTTCTACTTCTAACTCGTGCACAACAACTACTTCCGCTACAACCGCTCGTCGTACTTTAAACACTACCGCTACAATCCTGCTTACACCACCACCGCTACTAGCACCGTTGGCACAACTAGCACTACCGCTACCGCTACCGCTACCACTTACTACAATTACTACAACACAAACCCCAGCAACAACCACAACAGCCCCACCCAACCATTGCCACTAGCCCCAAAAACACCACTACAACGCATACACTCGCAACTCCTGCTGCTGCTACTACCACTGCTACTTCCTTCACTCACACACATACACAAGCAGTACTTCAACTACTTCTCCTACTATCGCTACTGCATCTACAACTAGTCCTGCTACACTGCCACTACAACAAAAATGGCAACAACGACAACAACCACAACTACCTCTTCTAATACTCCTGGAACAACTCCTACTAATCCCCCCTTTACAACCACCACTATAACATCAACTAACTACTACTACTACTACTAATTCAACAACAGAAACATATGCTATTACTGCTAGTACTGCCACTACAACACATTACACTTCTGAAACCACTACTACTACTACTACCGATATCACTACTACAACAAGGACAGCTACATCTACTTCTCCTACAACCTCTGCTACTTTTTCTACTCCAATACAAACAACACCTACTACCACTTCTACTTCTACTACAATCACCACTACAAGCACTACTACAAGCACCACTACAAGCACTACTACAACCAATACCAGAATCACCATTACAATCATTATTACGAGCAGTACTACAAGCACCACTACAAGCACTACTACAGGCACTACTACAAGCACTACTACAATCACAAGTACAAGCACTACTAAAGCACTACCACAAGCACCACTACAATCACCACTACAAACACTACTACAATGTACTGCTACTGCTACTACAATCACCACTACAATCACCACTACAAGCACCACTAAAGCAACAATACAGTCACTACAACAAGCACCACCACAAGCACCACTACAATCACTACTACAATCACCACTAAAAGCACTATTTTAAGCACTGCTTCTACTACAATTACTACTTCAATTACTACTACATGCACTACTACACGCACAACTACAATGTACTACTACTGCTTCTACAATCACTACTACAATCACTACTACAAGCACTACTCCAAGCTCAACTACTAGCCCTACTACAATGTACTGCTACTGCTTATACAATCACCACTACAAGCACTACTAAAAGCACAACTCCAAGCACAACTACAAGCCCTACTACTATGTACTGCTACTGCTACTACAAGCACTAATACTGCTACTACAAGCACTAATACAATCACCACTTCAATCACAACTACAATGTACTGCTACTGCTACTACAATCACTACTACAATCACCACTACAAGCTCCACAACAAGCACTACTACAAGCACCACTACAATCACAAGTACTAGCACTACCACAAACAACACTATAATCACTACTACAAGCACTACTGCAAGCACTACGACAATCACCACTAAAAACACTTTTTTAAGCACTGCTGCTGCTACTACAATTACTACGTCAAGCACTACTACAAGCACTACTACAATCACCACTACAAACACTACTACAATGTACTGCTACTGCTACTACAATCTCTACTGCGATTACCACTTCAATCACAACTACAATGAACTGCTACCACTACTACAATCTATACTACGATCATCACTTCAATCACATCTACAATGGACTGCTAACGCTACTACAATCACTACTACAATCACCACTACAAGCACTACTACTATTTACTGCTACCGCTACTACAATCACCACCACAAACACTACTAAAATGTAATGCTACTGCCACTACAAGCACTACTACAATCACCACTTCAATCACAACTACAATGTACTGCAACCGCTAATACAATCACCACTACGAGCACTAGTCCAAGCACAACTACAAGCCCTACTACTATGAACTGCTACTGCTACAACAAGCACTACTACAAGCACTACTACAATCACTACTTCAAACACTACTACAATGTACTGCTACTGCTTCTACAATCTCTACTAAAATCACCACTTCAATCACAACTACAATGTACTGCTACTGCTACTACAATCACTACTACAATCACCACTACAATCACCACTACAATCACCACTACAATATACTGCTACTGCTACTACAAGCACTACTACAATCACCACTACAAGCACCACTACAAGCACTACTACAATCACCACTACAAGCACCACTACAAGCACTACTTCAATCACCACTACAAGCACCACTACAATGTACTGCTACTGCTACTACAAGCACTAATACTGCTACTACAAGCACTAATACAATCACCACTACAAGCACTACTACAAGCACTACTACAATGTACTGCTACTGCTACTACAAGCACCACTACAAGCACTACTACAAGCACTACTACAATTTACTGCTACTGCTACTACAAGCACCACTACAAGCACTACTACAATGTACTGCTACTGCTACTACAAGCACTACTACAAGCACTACTATAATCACCACTACAAGCACTACTACAATGTACTGCTACTGCTAGTACAATCACCACTACAATCACCACTACAAGCACTGCTACAAGCACTACTACAAGAACTACTACAATGTACTGCTACTGCTACTGCTACTACAATCACCACTACAAGCTATACAACAAGCACAACTACAATCACCACTACAATCACCACTACAAGCACTACTACAAGCACTACTACAATTACCACTACAATAACAACTACAAGCACTACTACAATGTACTGCTACTGCTACTACAAGCACTACTACAAGCACAACTACAATGTACTGCTACTGCTACTGCTACTACAATCACTGCTACAATCAACACTGCAATCACTCCTACAAGCCCTACTACAAGCACTACTACAAGAACCACTACAATGTACTGCTACTGCTACTGCTACTACAATCACCACTACAAGCTATACTACAAGCACTACTACAATCACCACTACAATCACTACTACAAGCACTACTACAATGTACTGCTACTGCTACTA
Source organism: Halichoeres trimaculatus (assembly GCF_033239565.1). Lineage (NCBI taxonomy): Eukaryota > Metazoa > Chordata > Actinopteri > Labriformes > Labridae > Halichoeres > Halichoeres trimaculatus. The sequence goes on from NW_027437202.1 coordinate 8,982,275, forward strand.
CAAGCCCTACTACAAGCACCACTACCAGCACTACTACAAGCCCTACTACAAGCACAGCTACAAGCAACACTGCAAAAGTCAACACTGCAAAATCCAACACTGCAAAAATCCACACTGCAAAAATCCACACTGCAAAAATCAACACTGCAAAAATCAACACTGCAAAAATCAACACTGCAAAAAATCAACACTGCAAAATTCAACACTGCCAAAAATCAACACTGCAAAAATCAACACTGCAAAAATCAACACTGCAAAAATCAACACTGCGAGTCAAAAACAAGCGAAGACTCCTTACCTGCTCAGGCGCAGCTTCCATCTTAGCGTAGCTTCACTCAGCTCTGCTCTTCTTGGATGGACGCCTTCACACCGCCTGGGAACTGCTGTGGACAACAAACATCACAACAAGCCGTGTTACACTTTACATACTCTACAGCATCCCCCAAAACCCAACCTCTGCTATACTACGAGTCAAAAACAAGTGTGAACACTCCTTACCATCAGAGCTGCTCCCAGCGTCTCCACGAAGCGGTGCACGTCTGTGAACGAGTTGTAGATCGGCACCGGAGCCACGCGCAGCACGCTGGGCTCCCTCATGTCGCACTGAAACACGCAGCACAGCTCTACGTCACACACACGCTCACACGAGCATCACCGTGTCTTGACTCTCCACTCTCCACTTACAGCGACGCCTCTCCTCTCCAGCTCCTCGAACACCTTCCTGATGTGCACGGAGAAGCTGAGCGACAGCTGGCAGCCTCTCTGCCCGGGGTCGCGCGGCGTGATGATGTGGACGTGAGGCTTCTGAGGCTGAGCCGGGTCTTTGGTGTAATAATGGCGGATGAGGAACTCCAGGTAGCCCGTCAGCAGCAGCGACTTCCTGCGCAGAGCCCGCATACTTGTCTTCTTAAACACCTGAAGACACAGGACGACACAACAACAACAAAACGTCAAATACACATCGTGACGTCACTTTCAGGTGATTACTCTGCACGTAGGACAGGTGCGTACCTCTAAACTGGCCTGGAGGGGACACACCAGCAGGATGGGCTGGTTGGACAGTCTGAAGCCGCTCACGCCCGGCTGCGCATCCATCACTGCCAACACAAACGCACGCTCACACATCTACAAGCTCAAACTCTCTGGATGTTTGCAAATCCTGCACACCTACCGTTACTCATCTGGAAACGAGTCTTCAGGTCGTGACCCCACCACCCCGTCAACCTGCAGGACACAAATACACCTTCGTCAACACGTGCATGCACCACACTCTCAATCAGACAATATCCTCTCCAACTCACGTAGGTTTGACGCTGACTCTGTGCTTCTCGTGGATGAACGCTCCTGCGATGCCTCCGGCGCCAGAGTTCAAGTACTAACACGAGAAACACAGAGAGCAGTTAAACATCAATGCACACACTTTCTGCTATCATGCATGTGTCAATCCTGCTCACCTTGTACGAACACCAGCACGCAAAGTCCACGCCCCAGTCGTGAAGCTTCAGCTCCGCGTTTCCTGCAGCGTGAGCGCAATCGAAGCCGACGTAGCAGCCCTGGAAGACACGAGAGGTGACGAAACACACGCTTCAGATATGAGACTGAAGGATCAGCTTCACATCGCACAGGCCTACCTACCTTCTTGTGTCCAGCCTCAGCGATGGCCGCCATGTCAAACAGCTGCCCCGTGTAGTACTGAACCCCGCTGAACATCACCACGGCGATGGACTCCCCCTCCTTCTCAATGGCGTCCAGGATGTCCTCGGTTCTCAGGGTGTCCTCTCCCTGAGCAGAAACAACATCACCTCAGCAAACGCTTCACATCCTCACACTGATTCAGCCCAAACACCAAACCCGTACCGCTCTGGGCGACAGCAGCAGCATGCTCTCCTCAGGGTCGAAGCCTCGCAGCCGGATCTGAGACTCCACGGCAAACTGAGGAGAAAGCAACAACAACATGAGGACACAACAAAACACACCTCTGCATGCAAAAAAACTTCACCTACATGGTCTGACGGGAAGGCTTTGTTCTCCAGGAGGATTTTATGTCGAGCAGCAGTGGGTTTGTAGAAGGAAAGCTGCAGAAAAACAACAACTTCAGACTCAAGAAGTCAACAATGAATCCTCAAACAAAGTTTTATGAGCACAGAGCAAACGTATCTCACCAGAAGAAGGTGTAAGTTCACCGTCAGCCCGTTCATCAGAGCCACTTCTCCTGGTTTGGCTCCTAGAAAAACACAAACATTTACATTCAATCATGAATCCCACACACTCCTGCTCAGCTCTGCAGAAACTGTTACATTGTCTTAAATTCAGATCAGACAGCTCTTAAATGTGCTTGCGAAAATTTCTGCAAAGCACGGACTGATCTAAGGTGAGCTTCACACAACTATGAATTTGTGAGACTCTGGTGCAATAAAGCGTATTTGTCCATGACTCTGCATCTTTTTTTAAACAGGTCTGCAAGTGGATATCTGCATATTCGCCTTCATGCTGTAGTTGGTATAAACAGATAAATCTGGAAAAGACGGTGACCTCATGGCACCCTTCCTATCCAGGCTGTCACACAACAACAACAACAACAACAAGGTCTCACGCAGAGATGAAGCATGTTACAAGTGTAGTAACCCAAGAACTACATTACCCAGCATGCAATATGGGTTGGGAGCATGCATGGGAACCCATAGGTATGTCCCAGTAGATGTAGCCAGACACTGAGGTTTAGAGAATGTTGTCAATAAAAGCTGCTGCAGAAAATAACTACAATAAATAAAATAAGTTTGCTCTTAAATTTTCTTTAAGGTGGGATTAAAAAGGTCTTAAAAAGTCTTTCATTTAACTTCCTGCACCCATCAACTCTGTCTCACCATCTCTGCACGACTTATCAACGTATACAAGCCGTGTGATTGGTTTAAAGAGCGTCATGTGAACTCTGGACTCTACAAAAAGTGCAGTGACCTCAGAGAGGTTACAAAACACGTCATGTGTGTCACTCTGAACGCAGCTCGGTGTCTCTATCGCATCCTTAAGATGATTAAAACAGTCATAATTGATAAGTCAGAGAAAGCAGCATCACTTACCGACAATGTCCCCCATCACTTCCTCTATATTGTTCTCACACCAGGCCCAAGGCCGTGACCCCCTTGTGTGACCGTGGACGCCCCTGTAAAAACACACACTGTTAAACACGCCGCTAATAAACACTCATCACTCATTGACATCCTGTTAAAACACTCACTCTTTGGCCCACTTCTCCAGCTCCTCCTCCAGGTACCGCCGAGCGTTCTTCGGCTGCAGACCCAGCGAGTTCCCCACAAAGTAGATGCAGTCCTTGCTGCCGTCCACCAGCGACAGATCAGCTGTGGAAAAACATAAAACGGTCATTCCCATGAAGCCGAGGAGAAATGAAATCACACACAGAGTTTAAAGCACTCACACGGAGGGAGATCTGAGATTTTAGGCAGGAGGAACTCATCCCTCAGAGGTCGCAGCTCGTCGTGCTCATCCAGGTAGGACGCCACTTCTGCAGACGTGGGGCTGCAGCCCAAAGACGCAGACACTGCACGGATGGTTTCTGCAGGAGATAAGCCTTCAAACTGCTCCATCTCTGACGGGGTGAGAGGTTTTCTGACCTGCAGAGACACAAAACAAAACCCTCACAGCAAACTTACACACACTTGGGGATCCCAACTCTTTAAATTAGCATCACAGCAACACACATCTGGGTGACAACAGCTCCTTAAAGTCATGACTTCACACTTCACAAAGTCTGCTGGCTTTAAAAACAGAAAGTAAGGCATCAAACAGCCTTCCTGGTTGCTTTAAAACTCATTCATTCATGCAGAAAACAAACCGTTGATCAGAAACTCACGTTCACAGCTCAGCTTGCTCCTCTCTGACTGAACCCTCGGCTCTGGATCTGATCTTTAACCTCCCGGTGAGCGGCTCTGAGTTAATCATTGCTCCCATGAATCAATCAGCAGCCGTAAATAAACCAGAGCAGAGCGCTTCAGACTCTTCTTGCTACTTCCTGTATCTCTGTGCAGCTGACAGTAACCTCACGGTTCCTCTATTTTCACAAAACAGCCGTTTCACTTTCACGTGTGAAAATCTGAAGTCACATGGTCACATTCCAGGAAGTGAGCAGCCTGCATGCTGCATTCCTCCACTTCTTTCTCTGACTACAGCTTGTTTTGGGGTGATTTGACCTCTGATTCCTAAAATCAACAATGTCTCTACAGACAAAAACATGTACACACCAAATATTTACCCACTTTTCACAATCCTCCTTTCACTAAATTGGCAAATATTACCTCCAATACATTCACTCCAGCTCCTCCTGTGCCTGATGTTTCACTCTTTCTCCACTAGATGGCAGCAGACCACCATCATCACCTCTGTATAATGTGTAAAGCATCTTTACAGTAACTGCACATTCACACAGGAACACAAAGCATTGAATACTCACATGTACAGAAGCGTATTGCATTCAGTTATAGAAAAAAAAAAGTCAGGTTTTTCAGAGTCATTAATTCTTCAGTTTGTTTTTTTGTGGTAATTAATTTTGTTTTTCTGATTATTATTTTTTTAAATTTTTTTATAATTACTCTATTGGTTCCTTTTTTGTTATAATTATTTGTTTTTATGACTAATTTTTTTGTGGTAATTAATTTTGTTTTTCTGATTATTATTTTTTTTAATGGTTTGTTTTATGTTATAATTATTTCTGTTTTTATGAGCAATGTCTTTTTCTGTTTTCAGATTACTTTTTTCATATTTTTAGGAGTATTTTTTTTTCCTGAAGTATCGAGACACTTAGAAATCACTCAGAAAAACAGGAAAAAAGTAATCTGAAAACAAAAAAAAAATTATAAAAACAGAAATAATTATAACAAAAAACAAACCAATAAAAAAAATATTAATCAGGAAAAAAAAATTATTTCCACAAAAAACAAACAGAAGAATAAATTACTCTGAAAAACCTGAGTTGTTTTTTTCTTTAAGTGAATGCAATACGCTTCTGTACACATGCAACATCAAATTAACTGAAAGCTATGCATTAAAAACACAACATGCATTTATTTTTTTATGCAAAACATGAACATTTCTGTGCATTACTTGTGCACAACTTCACCAGATCAGCTCACAGCTGACCACCAGGTCAACCTGATTAACCTCTCACCCCATCAGCTCCACCTCCCGACTTCACAGAGGACACATCATCGCTTCACTTCTGCACAAAACAACACCAAGTTTGAGGACTCAGCCCTCCTCATGTGGTTTGGAAACATCACGTGAGAAACCGCGGAAGCAGACGTGTGAAAAAGTGACTCAAGATTTTTTAAAAGCCGCAGAAATAAATCTGCTCTCAAGATGTGTGGGGGGCAGCGAGGAGGCCGACACGCCTCTGAGATGCTCTCTGCTTGTTGTTCTCACAGTCAAGGAGGACAGGGGACATCTGGAAGCGCTCAGGAGGCAGACCCCTTCTCCTCCTACTCCTCCTCCTCCTCTTCTTGTCATCTCTGAGGGCACAGACATCAAAGACGGTGGCAGATACCCTTCTGTCTCTCCACCTCCTCTGCAGCGCTCCCACATCGGGGAGGTTTCAACTGCAAAAATCCTCAACTCAAACTCTCAATCCTGTGATTCTCACTGTTTCTCACACCTGCTCCTCCTCTCACATCTTGTATTTAGTGGAAAGGTATGTCACTCCAACCACCTGATGTTTACTCCAAACTCACAGGACGACCTTCTCCGTTTGAGCTCGGCGGGCTCTCGCCTCCTCCCGCGGCGCCGGGATGTGAAATGTTTTCAGTCACATGAAGAGATCATGAAGGAAAGATCAGCGTGAGGCTTCACTGTTTGCAGAAAGTTAAAGACTCAGATTGAAGCTCTGGAGATGCTGCAGGGAGTCACATTTCTGCAGATAATGAGGAGTACGGTTTGTTGTGGAAACACTGAATGTAGCTACAACTTTCTGGCGGCCGCAGCGGCGACACATGTTCTCTGATTGTTTGCATCTTTTTCACCCACACATATGCATCTTATACTTCCCAGAAGTCAGTCTGAGCAGCTCACGAGACCCCTCACTGCTTTCTAACCCCCTCCTCCCTCCTCTCTCCTTCCCTCCCTCCCTCCTCCTCCTCTCTCTGTCTCTCTGATCTTGCGCTCCTCGCTCAGAGGAGCCGCAGTCTGCAGCAAGCTGAGCGCAAATTACAGCCTCTGCTTTCTTCAGGGTACTAAACACTTTTCAAGACTTTTGCATCATTGCAGAAGCTCTCCATGGGACCAGACAGGACTGAGTCATCCCACTGAGCTGCAGACATGGACGCTTCAGGATCTGTGTGCTTCACATTGCTCTGGATCTTGCATTTCGGAGCAGCGCAGCACGGTAGGTGCTAAGTTTTCACTCAAAAGGTAAAGAAAAACTTCTTACCTTTGATTTTCTGGCTTGTAAAGTTGCATTCCTGTCACTCAGCGCGTCCTGCAGAGACAAAACAACAAAACAGACACAGTTAATGTTTATTCCTGCATGCTGCATGCTCTGCAATCTTTTCCCAAGCTCTCAGAGGGAGATAAAGTCGTGTTCACACTTCAGCTGAGTTTTAAAAACAGCTGTAAAAGCAACAACAGAGCAGCAGACTAATAAAGAAAGCCACAGACTCCTGCTCATAAAAAGCAGCAGCAAACGAAAGAAAAGCTTCAGTTTCTGCAGGTTTAAAGTCGCATTTCTACTTCCAGCTCAATATTCTGCTCAAAAAAGACACTTTTCCATCTAATTTCTGCTAATTGAGCCATCACCACCCACCCTTTGTCTCCAGGACGTCCAGCATCACATCAAAGCTCACGGTCGTAAACTTAGAGTCGTAAACTTTTAGCTAATACCACACATTTCTGAGCCAAAACAAAGTCTGAAGCAAACCCTGCAGCTCCAGGACATGCATGCACGCTACAGTCCGTCCCACCCCCCGAGGAGCGAGGTTTGCAGAGCGTCAGGAGGAATCTGAAGCTAGCAAACTTCTCAGTCTGATCGCTGAAGATCAATCTGATGCTATCTTTGAGGAAGCAGAGGTGTGGCGTCGGAGGGGAAAGGTCAAGTGGTCGCACTCTGGGGAGAAACCAAACATCTGGCGTGAATTTTGTGCTAATCCTTCAAAAATCTCTCCAAATATTTCACTCAGGGAGCCGTCACTCTTTTCATGTGCTCAACAAATGTAAGTTGTAACTTGTTTTCCAAACTTTTGCATGTTGTCCATGTCCTGCACATCTGGGCGTCCTCAGACCTCCCTCCCACTGGGATTTCCTCCCCTCAGGGGGACGCTTCATTAGCTCGGCCTCCCCTCCGGCTCTGTAAACTCATTAAGCCGACAATTGGACGACTTGAGCCGGCAGCTGACGTCTCCTCGATTGTCCTCCTGCCTTTAAACCGGCCTGTTTGGACGACCTTTGACCCTGGATCTCGTCGGAGATGTAAACAGGAGAGTTTGCAGTTAGTCCGTGTTTACGCTGTAACTCTGCCCGCTCCATTCAGGGACCAAAACCCTCAGACTGTTTGTCACACAGGTTTTAAAACACTTCTTTGAGCCTCCAGCCGCACAGGTCGCTCACAGGGCGCTGGCTTTTTCCCGCAGAGGAAATCAGATAACCTCCTCCTGAGGCTTTAAGACGTCGTCAAGTCGTATTTCTCTCACCTCCTGTAAATTCCTCAATCAGGTCAAGGACGGTCTGATTCCCACGTCACGACGAGTCTCTGTTTAGTCTACCTCGGACAGCTCTGCAGCTGAGACTCCTCCGTTTTCATTTCCTGGCTTCTCCTCTTCCCTCCAGCTCCAGAGTGTCACCCAGGAGGCCACCGCATCCTCCGCAACCCCTACCGCAGCGTCCACTTCGACTCCACCGACATCCAAAACACCGCCATCCAGGACCTGATCTGCGACCACTCCCTGGCTCCGGGATGGTACAGGTTCAGGATCGACAACAAGCCGGCGGAGATGCCCACCACCTGCGTCGAGGTGAATGCAAACACCTTCGGCGCATGTGCACAGCCTCTGCTGCAGGTACTGACTGTTTCTGCGCTCCTCCCTGCAGATGAACCGATGCGGCACGCAGGCGCCCGTGTGGCTCTCCCTCAGAGACGCCTCCCTGCCTCGACCCGGCGAGGTGCGACAGCTCTCCGCCTGCGCCACCTGGCAGTTCTTCCACGGCAGCGCCAAAGACTGCTGCCTCTTCAGGATCCCCGTCACCGTGCGCAACTGCGGCGACTTCATGGTCTACTTCCTGCAGCCCACGCAGGGGTGCATGGGATACTGCGCCAAAGGTGAACACACTGACTCTCAACTCTCTCTGTAAGTCACATGACGCACGTTTAACACTCTGCATCTCTTGTTTCAGCTGCTCCAGATGTGGCGCCAAGACTGTGTCCTCCAGGTGAGGTGGAGGTCAACGGTCGCTGTAAAGGTGAGCCTCCTACGATCACGAAGATACAGCTGCACTCGCAGCACATTTTCACTCCTCCTCTGTTTCCAGTTGCCGTGCCAACGCTCCCATCCCGGCCTCTCATCACCCCCGAGCTGGTCGGACACAGCGTCCACCTCAGGTGCTCCTTCGTCCCTCCTCCGTGGAGCCAGCCGCTCGCCTTCCAGGTGGTTTGGGCCCGACACATCGGCCTGAGCATGAAGGCGGAGATCCGTCAGGAATCCACGCTGAAGCACTTCTCCCTGGTGGAGATGGACGGCGTTCACTTCAGGCTCGGGGAGACGGTAATTCCTGCCAGACGGCGCTGAGGGTTTGGGGAGCACATGTGGAGGGTTTGACCCAGCGTAAGCCAGGGATCACGCTGACCTCCTTTTGGAGGGGTTCAGGCTGTAAAACGTGCAGGAGGAGGGTGGGGGAGGTAAATCAGTTGCAGGTTGGGAAAGCCGAGCTCCACGTTTCCGTGACGATGCTCCTGCAGCTCGCCGTGCATCATGTGTGCTCCTCCACCAGACGACCTGAGGTGGTGCAGAAGCTTTGATCACACACAGAGCGACCGTCTTTGGAAGTCTCTGTTTGGTTTTCGTGGTTTCTGCCGTGCACGCTGCAGGAGCAAGGAGCTCAACTGCTTCTTGGAGTCTCTGGTTTTTGTCAGGCCAGGTTTTTCCCTAGTCCACTTAGCACAGGGGTCTGCAACCTTTACTTTCCAAAGCGCCGTTTAGCCTCAGCTCACCTGGATGAAAGTCATTCAGGAGCCGCAAAATCTACTTTATCTTCACATTACCACAAAAAAAGTATATAATCACAAGCTTTTGTGTTTATAAATTTGTACATGTGATTTCTGAGTTTTTTATTTTTATTAATTAATTTATTTAATTTATTTTTTATAACTTAAAATTTAATTTGAAAAAAATAAATTTGTACTGTCATAGATTTTATAAATTTTGCAAAATTTTTAAATTGAATAAAAAATATCAAAAATGTGCAAAATAAAAAATATTTCAAAAAATGTGCAAAATTTAAAAGAAACATCATAAATTTGCTAAAAAAAAAATAAAAAAAATAATGCAATTTCAAAATTTTGCTTAATTTCCCAAAATTGTAAAAACTTTCTAAAATTGCAAAAAAAGAGGGATTTATATAAAAAATTTACAAATTTGCAAAATCTTTAAAAAACTTGGAATTCCTTGTTCTTAATTTTTTTTTCTTCAAAAAATTGAAATAAAAAATAAACTACAAAAAAAAAAAAATCACAAAAATTTGAAGCTTAGTTTCAAGACCTGATTCATTTTTAGTCCAAATTTTATTTTACAATTATATTATTATTTATATTTATTTTAATAATATTTCATAAAGCTACAAGGAGCCACTTCAGAGAAGTCAAAGAGCCGCATGAGGCCCCAGAGCCACAGGTTGAACACCCCTGACTTAGCAGAAACAAAAGGAGCTGATGTGAAGTGACAGCAGAAATTTTGTTGAAGGAGGTTGTTTCTTTCTCACAGCTGAGCGCCTTGTTTCCAGTTTCAGGTCTTAACTTTGAGCCAACAGCAGCTAGGAGGGGTCAAAGGTCATTCAAGCCTCTTTAAACCATGACACTGAGATGGATGGGTGCATGATGGATCACAAATACCGACTCAGGCACACGCTGCTCCTCTTTGAAACACTAACACAACTTTTTTTTGCAGTTTTCCTGCAGCGTGTCGACTTTCAGAGTCAACGCCAGCCACAGCAGATCCTCGCCCAAAGAAAGCGAAAGCTTCTTCGCTGGACTCCAGGTGACTCTTCCTCCTCAGTGAACCGTTTCTGCACAAACTTAAATTACTCAAACTTTGCACGTGTCTTTGTCTTCTCAGTTTTCTCCAGAGTTGCTGCAAATTGCAGAAAACGGTAAAGAGCATGAGGTGACGCTGCACAGCACCGTGCCTATTCCTTGCTTTGGGCAGCAATGTGGCGTCCCGCTGTCTCTCAGCGTGCACGATCCAGGTGAGTTCACATCACGTTCCCTTCAACAACACATTGACAGAAGCATCCTCCAGCTCCAAGCTCATGGAGACGTTTCCTGAAACCTCCACAGACGGCGTCGGCGTCTCCAACGTGGCGCTCTCCGCCTGCCAAACGGAGCTGCAACCCAACTCCTGCAAGGACGGCAGCTGCGGCAGCGCCAGCTTCTTTGTCACCGCCGTCACTGATTTCACACGGGACGGGAACCGGCCCAGCCTGATCGGGGTCACGCCAGGGACCGGGGCACCTCGCCTTTGGAGGAACTACGTCCCAACATCCCTGAAGGTGGTTAGAAGTTTCTGGCTTCGCCGGCGCTGATGTGTGATTATTTAAAATGAGTTTAATGACAGAGTCGAACGCCGCGGGCTGTAATTCCAGCTCTCTGTGCTGTTGTTTGTGTGTACACACTGCTGAGCGGTGATTTATGGAGCTGGAGGCCTCGCCACCGGCGATTACGAGACGCCGTGTCTCTGAGGTTCATCTTTCTCATCTGTGTTTGGGGGAAACATCAAAGCGTGAGGTCAAAGGTCGCAGGTGGAGTCCGGCTAATCTCTCATCTCCTGACTTTTCCCTCCAGGTCACGGTGCAGGACGTCCCGACCTCCGTCTGCTACTCTCTGACCGACCCCCACGTCATCACGCTGGACGGCAGGCGATACGAAAACCACCAGACCGGCACCTTCCTCCTCTATCGAAGCCTCGTCCGGGACTTCCAGGTCCACGCTCGCCAGTGGGACTGCGGCAGCCGACACTACGCCGTCGCCTGCAACTGTGGCGTCGCCGTCCAAGAAGGGAACGAGGTCGCCGTCTTCGACATGTGCGATGGTCAACCTAGGGAGACCAGGCCTCAGCTCACGTTGAGGAACCACGGGGACGGCGGCGGGGTCAGGGTGATGGAGTCCAACCAGGGGAAGAAGGTCACCGTAGGTATCCAAACATTCTGACCACGGCAGATTCGTTGGCGTTTCTCTCGTTGTGTTTCCTGCTTCAGCAGCGTCCGCTCTCGCCCGCAGCTGATCTTCCCCTCCGGCGCCTTCGTCAGGGCCGACGTGGACGACTGGGGGATGAGTTTATCCGTCAGAGCGCCCAGCGTTGACTTCGGCAACACCCGAGGACTCTGCGGCACCTTCGACCGCAACGGCAACAACGACTTCCACGCATCCACTGGCGCCTCCTTCGCCTCTGACGACCTGCACCGCTTCATCGAGGAGTGGAGGTCAGTCTGCAACGCCGTTTCCTCCTTCAACGTGTTGGATGTCTAAGTGCTGCCTGCTTCTGCTTTCCTCTTCTGTGTCTTCGCCAGGATAGCTCCAGGCGAGAGCCTCTTTGACAAGACGCCGCCGGGGACGCCGCAGGAGTTCAGGAGGCCTTACTGTCGCTGCCAGAAAGGATTCAGCGCTCCTCATCAGACCGCCAGAGGGATGGCGACCTTATACGCTCCTTCTGCTCACTCTGACTGCATCGTGTACGAAAACGTGGATTACACCTCAGTGTTCCCCGCCATGGACACCACGGTGGAGTACGTGAAGAGTCCGGAGAAGGACGACAGCATCCTGGACGCGTCAGAGTTCAGCAGCCATCCTCTGGAGAGACGCCACCTCTGGTTTCAGGGTGAAGACGGCGAGCTCAGGGAGGATGATCTTCTCTCCGTCGGACGGTCGAAACGCCACGCTCCGTTAGAGTTCAAGCCGGTGTTCGCGGCGCAGAGTCTCAGCCAGGCGGATCTGGAAAACCTGGCCTACTTCTTCCCCGAGGACCACTTGGCTGAAGCCAGACCGGACGTGCGTCCTCGGTGGCCCACGCCGAGCGGTCTCACTTCCGCCAAAGCCCTCGAGCTGTGCCAGACGTCTCTGTCCAACTCCACGGTGGGCACGGTGTGCAGGGAGCTGCTGGGGCGCCGCCTGGACGAGGCGGTGGATCTGTGCGTCCTGGACCTGCAGCTGAAAGACGACCTGGGCTGGGAGGAGGCGCTGCTGCCGTACCTGGAGAACGAGTGCGAGCGGAGGCTGCTGGAGAACCGCACGCACAAAACCGTAGAGGAGGCCGCTCAGGACGTGGTGACGGCGCTGCGGTGTCCCAACTTCTGCAACGGGAACGGAGCGTGCACGGAGTGGGGGTGCCAGTGCGACCCCGGCTTCAGCTTCTACGACTGCAGCCTCGCCATCAGTGAGTATCCGACGCTTCGCTCTCTGAGCGCCTCACGTGACGCTCCTCAAACCCTCTTCTCTCTGACAGGCCAACCGCTGGAGATCACCGACTTGGAGAACGGCGGCCTCTGTGACATCCGAGCCTTCAACTGCCGCAACATCCGCGTCTTCGGCCTGGGCTTCATCGACTCGCCTGACCTCAGCTGCCACGCCACCAGGCTGAAGGTCAGGAAACGCTGAAGCTGAGTGAACGCTGCTTTTGGAGAGTCATCCTCTTCATTCGTTCGTTCTTCCTCCACAGTTCATGAACGGCGTCTGGGTTCCCGGTGAGAAACAGCGAACCAAAGGCACCTTCCTCAGCTCCAAGGCTCTGGACTGCGCCGTGCCGTCTCTGAGCAACACGGCGGTCAACACGGAGGAGTTCATGATGGACGACAAACCCTACGCTCGCTGGGAGATTAAGGTAACGTCTGATGACAGATCTCTCCTTCTTCTCTCAGTTTCTCCAGAAAAAACTCTCTTCAATCATCGTCTTATCTCTCAGGTGACCAACGACGGATCTCAGTACAGCCAGGCCAAAGTCCTGACCATCTACGACGGCGTCTGCCAAGTCTGCGAGGCGTCACGCTCAGGACTCTGTAAGTTAAAGGTAACTCACATAAAACTGTTAACGTTGTTTTGATTATTTCCTTGATGAGAAGCAGAAACTGGTTCGATGACTAAACCAGGGATGAGTAAAAAAACAAATCTCAGACGGCTCCTGTTGTTCCTGGAAGTGATTTTCACCAGAGCGCAGACAGGACAACGTGTAACCCTGAAAACAACCTCCCACACACACTGACACACACTGATCTGCCAAACTGAGCCAAATTGAATTTTCTGAAGCTGAGCAAACACAGATGATGAAAATTAAAAGCTGATTTCCTTCCCCTTTACCTGGCTCCCTCCAGAGAAAACAGCTCAGAAATAAAGTGAAGGATCAGTTCACAAACAAACCTTTTTCTGCCGTTTCCAGGAGAAGACGTGCAACATCGACGGGATGTGCTTCAAGGAGGGAGACGCCAATCCCAGCAGCCCCTGCCTAGTCTGCGACCCCGACACCTCCAGGTTCACGTGGTCTGTGAATCAAGGTCAGAAAGAAGTGGACAGTGGCTTATTCAGTCTCTTTTCTTTTTGTTTTTCTCACATAAACACAAAGAAATGATGATTTAGCTTGTTTTACGCTTCGTTCCACAAGTCAGGTTCCTCTAAATAAGCTGTTGCATGCACAGATTTTTCTAAATTTTAATTTTTACTCATGCATCTCTTTTTTTTTTTTTAAACCATTTATTTTCATTGGTAATTTAAATTAACAAAAAGGATAATAATAATAATAATAATAATAATAATAATAATAATAATAATAATAATAATAATAATAAACAATAAATAAATGAGTAAATAAATGAAAAATAAATAAATAAATAGAAAAAAAAATAAAAAAAATAAAAAAAATACATAATACAAAATAAAAATAAAAATAAAATAAAATACAATAAAATAAAATGAAATAAAAAGAAAAAGATGCATCTCATCATAATGATAAACAATAAATAAATGAGTAAATAAATGAAAAATAAATACATAAATAAATAGAAAAATAAAAAATTAAAAATTAAATTAAAAAAATAAAGAAAAAACTAAAATAAAAAAATAAAATAAAAATAAAATAAAATAAAATAAAATAAAATAAAATAAAATAAAAAGAAAAAGATGCATCTCCTAAAACAAACTTTTCCCTCCTCCTATTTTGCTTTTAAGCAAACATTTCCTCCATGCACAACGTACGATTTCTCCAAATGCTGCATGAAACACCTTTTCCAAGGTCAGAAACATATGGACAGCGGTTTCTTTACGCTCTTTTCTTTTTGTTTTCCTATAATGACTCTTAAACATACTTAAAACTTCACATTAAATGTTTAGAAAGACTGATTTTAAAGGGATATGTTCACTTAAAAATATCCCTGCAACAGAATCTGAATATACGGCAATTTAGCTTGTTTTACGCTTCATTACTAAAGTCTGGATCCTCTAAATTAGCTGTTGCATGCACAGATTTTTCTCAATCCTCATTTTTACTCATGCATCTCCAAAAAAAGAGTCTCCACTCCTCCTAGTTTACATGCACGTCGTATAATTTCTCGATCCAAGCGTCAGAAACCCTCGCAGGTAATCTGATTGAAAAGCTGAAACCTCAATCCCAGCAGCAGCACATTTCCCCGACTCTAACGTTGCCAACACTCATTTACAAAAACCCCTGGCTTAATTAGAAACCAGGATGGAGGACAGGAGTTGTTTTGGCCCCGGTGCAGAAAACAGCGCTTACCTTACGTCCGTCACCGCCTCGGCCGTCCAACTGGGGTCGTGTTTGTCACCGACAGCAGATCAAAGCAGCCGAGGTTTGAGGTTCACAGCGAGCCCCGACCTGTCGCTTCACCGCTGAGAGGAGACAGAGCAGAGGGAGGGAGACGAGTGATGGGAACAGCAGCACAAAGCAGCAAAATATGTGTTTGTGTCACGCTGAGCAGCTGTTTCCTGAGATTACAACATCTGTCAATAAGTCTTACTTCCTGGATGCTCTTTGTGCAGTCAACGAGCCGCCGACCTTCCACCGCCCTCAAACCGACCTGCGCACCTTCTCCGGAGAAAACTTCATCTTCCAGTTTGCAGCGTCAGACCCAGAAGGCTCGGCGCTCCTCTTCCAGCTGGAGGCGGGACCCAGCGGCGCCGTCCTCTCACCTGCCGGCCTCCTCATCTGGAGGGTCCCGACTCACGCCGTGGAGGAAGAGGAGAGACGCCAAACCAGCCGCTCTTTCCGCTTCACGCTGTCGGACGAGTGCAACGCCCAGAGCAGCTTCACCGTGCAGGTGAGTGTCAGCGAGAGGAGAAAACAGAAACAAATCATGATGTTATCTAAACTCTGATGTTTGCAGGTGGACGTGGTGCCGTGTGGATGTCACAATCGTGGATCATGTGTGACGGATGTGAATTTCCCCGCCGGCAGCGGGAAGTACCTGTGCGTCTGTCCCGAGGGGAAGCAGGGCGACCTCTGCGACCAGGACGTGGACGAATGTCTGTCCTCTCCGTGCGCGGTGGGAACGTGCGTCAACACGGCCGCCGGCTTCACATGCGAGTGTCCTGCAGGCCTGCGAGGTAAAAACACGTTCACACTCCTGCTTCACACGTTCAGCGACTGCATGTTCACACCTGTGGGTGTCTCTGCAGGGGAGACGTGCCTGGAGGACGTCAACGAGTGCGAGAGGAAACCCTGCTTCCCTGGAGTCCAGTGCTTCAACAACTTCGGCTCCTACGGCTGCGGCTCCTGCCCTCAAGGCATGCTGGGAAATGGCACATCCTGCACAGGTAAGAAGAGCACAGAGTCAGAGAGCATCAATCACTGTGATTCGAACATGATGTGAGAGGATTGGAAACAGATAACTGCAGGAGGAGGAGGAAGAAACAGATGTCAGCGATAAACTCAACCTGATTTATTTATTAGGAGAGAAGTTTTTTCTCTCTCACACTGAGAGAGTCTGCAGAGGACTTCTTTGAATGCATGCATGTTTAAACTCCCGTGCAACATGACGCAGCAGAACAGGAAGTCAGATACTGCAGCTCTTTGAGGCTGTGCCCACTCCAAACGTCCCTATCGAATGTCTGCTGGACGCTGCAGATAACTTGAAGAATAATCTGCAAACAACTTAAGATAACAATATCAAGATCTGGAGCTGGATTCTGGTCTCTGAAGAGCACCTAGGACTCCTGACTGAATGGAAACCAGATGTCTGACAGCAGCCGATAACGCTGCCTCCTCTCGTGCAGGTTTCTGTGTTACAAACTGCAGCTTTTCTTTAAAAAAAAAAAAAAAAAAAATCGAAATAAAAAAATAAATAAATAAAAAAAAGGAAAAAACAATAAAGTAAAATGAAAATATAAATAAATAAAAAAAGTTTTTAAAAAAAGGAAAAAAAAATAAAAAACAAAAATAAGAAAAATAAATAAATCAATAAAAAGTTTTTCTAAAAATAAACAAATAAATAAATAAAAATAAATAAAATAAAAATTAATTAATAAATTAATAAAAAAGTTAAAAAAAGAAGTTAAATAAAAATAAATAAATAACTTAAAAAGGTTTTTTAAAAAAGGAAAAAAATAAATAAATAAATAAAAATAAGAAAAATAAATAAATGAATAAAAAAAAAATTTAAAAAGGAAAAAATATAAAAAATAAAAAATAAGAAAAATCGAAGTTAAAAAAATAAATAAATAAAAAAAGAAAAAAAAAAGGAAAATGAAAATATAAATAAATTTAAAATAAGTTTTAAAAAAATAAAAACAAAAATAAGAAAAATAAATAAATCAATACAAAGTGTTTTAAAAAGTAAAAAAAATCAAAATAAAAAAATAAATAAATAGAAAAATACAAAAATAAAAATAAATAAATAAAAAAATAGTTTTTTTAAAAAGGAAAAAAAATAAAAATAAGAAATATAAATAATAAAAAAAAAGTTTTTTACAAAAGTAAAAAAAAAAGTAAAAAAAAAAACAAATTTAAAAAAAATGCAGCTTTTCTGCAGAAACTTTAGCTTAAATGTTGCTCTGATGCATGAAAACGCTGGAGTCTGCGTGTGTGTTTGTCTCTGCAAACTTTCAGGGACACCTCTGAGTGTTTCCTCTTTGAAGTGAGGTATTAAAAACCTCATCCTCTCCAGAAAACAAATCAAGAAACCGTAGATGTGCAGAGCAGATGCTTGCCTTCATCGTTTTCTGTCTTTGCACTGATTTCCTCAAGAGCAATCAAAGCACAACAGGCTTCAAACAGACAAAAAATCAAACCCCGGTGTTTGTTTTCAGACGTTTCTGTCCCTTAAGGTCAAAACTGGCTCGCTGCAAAGCTCACAGGATGATCAACTTCCACGTTTTTATAGAAGTTAATAAAAATCCAGCTCTTCTATCTCCTGGTTTTCTCATGCAACAAGTCTCTGACCTGGTTTTAGCTTTGGATTGCATTTAATCTGCCAACAGCTGCAAACATCTGTGCATGAGGCAAACGAAGATGAGTTAAAGACTGGGATGTTTTCTGCAGGAAAGCTAGCGTAGCACACTTTTTAACCCGGATATTTCATCTTATTTCAGCAAAATTAAATGCTGATACAGATAATTAAAGACATGCAAAATATTAAGCAAACATTCAGCCACTTCCTGCAGAAAAGACAAGACAACAGCTGCTTTTTAACTCGATGTGATCTGATAAATTCAGCGTGTGTGATCTCTTGGTAAAAGCATCAGATAAAACAACCCTCCCCTGAAGTAATCTGTGTTTTCCCGTCACTCAGCGGTCGTCAGGCTTGTCGCCAGCTCCTCCACATCTGCTCCAACAACAACCCTCTACAGGATCCCAGATGTTCAGCTCCAGGCGCAGGCGGCGAAGACGGACGCCATGAGCGGAGGATCCCTGCAGACGAGGAAGACCGCTCCACAAAGTGACCCTAAACCACCACAGAGTGGATCCAACAGAAGCGGATCAGGAGTGACGCCAAACATCAGCAACGCCATCACTAAGACGCTGAACGTGTCGTCGACGTGTGCGAGCCGCCCCTGCTTCCCAGGAGTCCAGTGCATCAACCGCAGGCCGCCACACGTCGGGTACGTCTGTGGACGATGCCCTCCTGGTCTCTACGGCAACGGACGTGTGTGCACCAAGAACGCCAAAGCAGGTAGGAGACGCTCACCTAGAAACACGCCACGTTAACGCACATTCCTGACGTCACTTCCTGTCTCTCCTCAGCATCCAACCACCTCCCCCTGCAGCAAACGGTCGCCAAAACCAGCAGGTCCCCCTTCAGCAAAGTCTCCCAGCTCCACCTGCCCATCCTGCCCCCCCGTCACGCCACCAAGCACCTGTCCGCGCCCGTCACCAGAGCCAGCAGAGACAACTCGCCTCGCCAGCTTCCTGCTCCAGGGAGAGGAGGCGGCACGCTGAGGAGGGAGGCGGTGACAGCTCCCAGAGAGAGTCCACGTCCTGGTCTTCTCCACAGAGCCAGACCGGACCCGAGACTGACTACACCCTCCAGAGTGACGGCGCAGAAACCAGTCCTGCCTCTCACAGCCGCCCTCACCGCTCTGTCATACTCGCTGTCTGAGTCCGACTTCTCCGCTGACGGAGACGAAGCTGAGCCTGAAGGTCCCGCGTTGACCTTCACCACGCCAGGAAGGACGCATCCACATCCGCAACCTGCGACGGCGTGCGCAGACCGTCCGTGTTTCCCAGGAGTCCAGTGTGACCCGGATCAGGACGGAGGCTTCAGGTGTGGGAGGTGTCCCGTGGGGTACATCGGGGACGGGCGAAGCTGTAGAGGTGAGGAGAGGAGGAGCTTCATGCTAACACAGCTGCACACACGTGACATCATGAATCAGCTGTTTCCTGTTTGTGCTCCAGCTGTTTGCAGGCACATGTGTGGGAGGAACATGGAGTGTGCTGCGCCAAACACGTGTCGCTGCAAACCCGGGTACACGGGACCCGACTGCCAGACCGGTAACACCCTGAATCTGTGAAGGAGCGAGCTCAGAGATTGACGAATATCACTTCCTGTTTCATCTTTGTCTCCTCAGCTTCCTGCGAGCCCGGCTGTCAGAACGGAGGCGCGTGCATCGCTCCGGGGGTGTGTCAGTGCCTCCGAGGGTTTCACGGAGACACCTGTGAGGAAGGTATTTCCTTTTCAGCTCCAGCTTTCTTCAAATTTAGCGTCCATTTTTGTGCAGCATCTGATTTAACGTCGTCTGTGCAGCTCTGTGCACGCCGCCCTGCGAGAACGGAGGCTCCTGCGTCGGACTCCAGACGTGCTCCTGTCCGTACGGCTTCGTCGGACCTCGCTGTGAGACCTGTGAGTTCACATCAACGATGATCCCCACATTTTCCTCATGGTTAGAGTTTAATCTAACACCTGCTTCCTGCTTCCTGTTTCGCTCAGTGGTTTGCAGCCGCCACTGTCAGAACGGAGGCCACTGCGTGTCTCCAGACGAGTGCTCGTGTCCTGCAGGGTGGACCGGACCTTCCTGTGAGAGCGGTGAGTGTCATGAAGCGTGCAGCGTGTTTGTGTACTCACCTCTTCACGCTGACGCTCTCGTGTGTCTGCAGCTCTGTGCGCGCCGCTGTGTCTCAACGGAGGCTGGTGCGTGCGGCCGAGTCTCTGCGAGTGTCCTCAGGGTTTCTACGGAGCACAGTGTCAGAACGGTAACGGTTAGCATCACATGATGATTTCTTTAAAGCGTGACATGTGTTTTAAAGTTTCTCACCTCTCCTCAGCGGTCTGCAACCCTCCCTGCAAGAACGGCGGTCTGTGCATGAGGAACAACGTCTGCTCCTGTCTGCAGGGATACACCGGGAGGAGATGCGAGAGAAGTCAGACGCTTCCTCTTTCCTGTGAAGAAAAGAAAAAAAACACGTTACGCTTTGTTTCAACTCTTTAAAAACATGTTTCTGCGTCTTTACTTCTGCAGGCGTGTGCGAGCCAATGTGCATGAACGGCGGGAGATGCATCGGCCCAGATGTGTGCGATTGTCCGTCAGGTTGGCGAGGAAAGAGATGTGATAAACGTGAGTGCCAAGAAACACGCTCTCTTTAAAGTTTAGGCTGATTTTACTCTCATGTTTGGTTGTGTTGCCTCTCAGCCAGCTGTCTGCAGAAGTGTCTGAACGGAGGAGAGTGCGTAGGAGCAAACACCTGCCACTGTGCTGCAGGATGGCAGGGCATGCTGTGCCAAATTCGTGAGTATCTCTAACAAAACCTGCACCGATGCATCAACACTAAAGCTGCATGAAAAGTGCATTCACGCTCTTTTTTTTCGTGCAGCTATCTGTGATCAGAAGTGTCTCTACGGCAGCCGGTGTGTGCGACCAAACGTCTGCGCGTGCCGAAGCGGATTCTCAGGCTCGCTCTGCTCCAAACGGGTACGGGTGAGCTGCAAACTGAAACCACGTGAAAATGCGTCTGATCTCATGACGCTGAGAGTCTCTGCGTCCAGATCTGGAAGACGTAAACGGCGTTAAATCCTACATCTGTGTTCAGTTCTGTGGTCGGGGAGAAAGCGTGAGATTTGGAGAGGAAGTGGACTCTGTTTCACTCAGCGTCGACTTCTTTTAACATTTAGACTCTTTGTTTTCGCAGCTCCCGATTCCCCAAGGATGAAGAAACATCTGGATGTCAACGAGCATCTCTCTCGACGTGTTTGTGCATCGAACGTCAGGATTTTGCATTTCCTGCTTCCTCTCCTGGACTGATTTTTACTGCAAACCTTCGTACGAGTATTTATTTATTTGTTTGTTGTATTTCTTGTTGTACATATCTTAATCTGTGTATCATCTCTCATTATTAAAGCTTTGTTTACTGGGTGTTTTATAAGAAAACAGAATAAATATCCTCTTTAAAGGTTGGGTTTGTTACTGATCTTCTATTTTTGGAGAGGACTCCTCCTCCTTACCTTCTGTGTTTACACATTCCTCACATCCGTAATCCTTTAACGGCCTTTCAGGCAGCTGCAGACCTCCAGGAGACGTTCAGCAGCTCCTGAAAGCAAACACAAGAAGAAGAGGAGAAGAAGAAGCTCCACATAAAGCATAAACATCATTTAACAGCTTTAACGCGTGAAGAAGTTAGAGTTTGTTTACTTCAGGGGGTTGAGGAGCCGTCTGGTTTTCCTCTGCAGGAGTGAAACGTTTGACTTTGCTTAAGGGGGCCAGACAGGTCCGTGGCCGGCAGGTCGAGGCCGCGGGGGTCCTGAGGGCGAGGAAATGGGGATTAAAAGATTAATGAGGCCACATTAGCTCTGCACCAATTAGGATTCCTGCCTCGCACTGACTCCTGCGTGTGCAAACGGCAGAGACGGGTCCAAAACAACAGGTTTCACTCTTCAAATTCATAATAATTAATCTGCAAGATCTCTAAAACCTCCTGCTTTAATATCCTGCTCAAAACACTTCATTATCTGAGGAGGTTTTTGTGCAACAAGCTGGAAAACTTCAACTCTAAGAAACTCTGAGCCTCTGCCGCCCTCTTGTGGACACACTAAGATGTTTCAGTATCAAGTGTTGGAGAATCAAAGAGCATAAATCTCAACATGTGCAGGTTAGAAAGTAAAATCTCAAAGTGAAAACTTCACACAGACCTTTTTGTTCGTGCAGCTGCAGATTTCCTCTGCACACATACAGGAGGCATCACCGCCGCAGATATTTATATCCACCCCCAAAGATGGCACTGGAGTGAGTGTGTGTGTGTGAGTGTGTGTCCATCCTGGTGGGCACTCACAGGGACGGGGCGGCGGGAACACCTGGACTGTTCACTCAATGAGCGCTCAGAGCCGCCGGCCAAAGCTGACGGTTTCCTCCGTGTGTCAGGATCTGATGAAGACAAAGAAACATCCTGAGAAACACTTCCCGTCTCACACTCATGAGAAAACATGTCACAGCAGGAGGTCTGAGGAGTCTGAGGGGTCTGAGGGGTCTGGATTTAGCGTGTTCCTCTGTGTTCACAGACTAAACACCGTGAGAAGCACAGACACGAACTGAACATCTGCCTGTTGGACCTGACGTTGCCACATCGACCTTGAAGGCCGCCCCGTGTCAGTCCAGACTAATTTAAACCCAGATCCTCCAGACCACAACAGGTGCCCCCCTCCCCTCCCCTCCCTCCAGGCCCCACCTGTCCTCTCTTCTCCGCGGCGGCCTGCCGACCCAGAAAGCAGCCGTCATTCATTAGAAATGGTATGCGGCTCCGCCGGGGGGCCGGACGGCACAAACCCCCTCGGTCACCGGATCGGCGGCAGCTGCTCGGCCCCCGCTGCTATTTTCACCCTCAGGATAAAGTGATGTGCAGCCGCCGCGCGCCCGCACGGCCCCAGCAGCTCCACAACGACCCCAGAAGACTCAGGATGAAGTCCACAGGCAGCGGGAGACCCGCGCAGCCGGACGGGTTCGCCTCAGACCTGGACGACCTGGACAGCGGCAGCGACAGCTCAGACGGGAAGTCCACGGGAGGCTGCAGCCCACGCGCAGACCCGGAGGAGGCAGGACGAGGAACATCCAGGGCCTGTGCTCCCAGACGGAGGAGAAGGAGACGGTGCAGGAGTGGAGGCAGTGGAGGCGGTGGAGACGCGCACCTCCCAGGAGTGAGCCAGCAGAGGCAGGCGGCCAACGCGCGGGAGAGGGACAGGACGCACAGCGTGAACACGGCGTTCACCGCGCTCCGCACGCTCATCCCCACCGAGCCCGCCGACAGGAAGCTGTCCAAGATCGAGACGCTGCGCCTGGCCTCCAGCTACATCTCCCACCTGGCCAACGTGCTGCTGCTGGGGGACGACTGCCGCGACGGACAGCCCTGCCTCCGCTACCAGGGCATCCTGCACGGGCCCGCCGCGCTCAGCGCCGCCAACCTCAGACCCATCTGCACTTTCTGCCTCAGCAACCAGAGGAAACTGGTGAGAGCGTCTTCACTGCTGCTGCACGACAAACTTTAGGCACAAACAGGTCAGAGCTTCAAAAACAGCTGCATGGTTAGAGCTGCAGGAAAACAAACAATTAGTCTGAGAGTTTCAAAAACAAACAGTTTGAGATCATTTTAGAGTCTGACAGTTGAATAAATTCAGATTAAATATTGGATAAAGTGGGTT
The DNA here is from genome assembly GCF_033239565.1 of Halichoeres trimaculatus. Lineage (NCBI taxonomy): Eukaryota > Metazoa > Chordata > Actinopteri > Labriformes > Labridae > Halichoeres > Halichoeres trimaculatus. The sequence goes on from NW_027437202.1 coordinate 9,005,594, forward strand.
AAAGGATTATAAAAAGTGTCTTAAATCTTAAAAAGCTGCAGTTACAGATCATTTAAAGCCTGAGGACTCTGTTTATAAGTGGATTAGAAGTGTTTACGGTTGTTGATAGTGTTTGGCCGGACACCTTGGGGTTAAAAATAGAGACAAGAAGCTGGAAGCAGATCAGAAATATTATGTCACAATCACCTCAGAGAAGTCACAGCCGCTCGTTTAAGGTGTTTTCTGATATTTTAAGATGTTTTTAGTTGAATAAGGAGATCAGATTTTCTGTTTCTGTGTGAGTTTGTTGTGTTTTTGTGGCGCTGCCTTCACTGAACCCTGCTCCTCTGCCTCCACAGCTCAGAGATGGAGGGAAGCACTCGGCCGCGGTGTGACGTGAAGCCACCGCACACGGACGAGGACGCCGCCTCCGCGTTGTTTACACCTGAAGGACTTTGTACATAAATCTAAATTATTTATTTTTGGATAAGTTGAGGAAACAGATTCAACACTGAAAAGCACTTTCTGTTCACGTCCGTCCTCTGTGTTTTGGTTGAGCTGTAACCTGAGCCGCTGTGTAAAGTTGCACCTGACGGGGGGGCTATTTTGGTCCCACGAGTAGTATAAACTACCCCTGCACCCCGACCTCATGTCCAACGCCTAAAAAAAAAGCTTTGCCGCCTTCGGTCACATGAAGGAAACTGAAGAGCGGCGCCTGCAGCGGTTGCTGTCAGTTGAAGGGCTGCAGCGCTGCCTTCAGGTGCTGCCTGACACGGTTTGAAAACTCACACCTCTCATGGATCAAAAAACATGTCTGTTAATAAGTTAATCTGCACTTTCTGAGAAATTTAAAACACTCCTTCCTCTTCGTCTGACTGCAGGGAGCGTGCAAACATTACGCTCACACTTTGCACAAATCTGAGACTAAACTGTGAATCACAAAAATGCAAAAACCTGAGCTGACAGGACGCTCTTATCTCAGTTTAAAGCCAAGATAAACACAGCCAAACTCTCAGCGTACAGTTTACTTTTGCACTGTTGAATTTGAGGATTGCTCTTCCTGTCTGAACAAAAATCAGGGAAACTTATTGAAGCAAAGTTTGCAGACGTGACTTTACTTTTCTTTTCTGTTCTTTTGCAAAAAAGCAACAAAACAGAATCTTATCTCTGCTAAAAAAGCTGCAATAAGTTTAAAAAATTTAAAGAAATAGTTAAATTAATCGACTTGAGTCTAAAAATGCTAACGGACAGAGTTATATAAAGCTAATCCTTCCCTTTAACCTCTGCTGTTCTCTTGTGCTGAGTTGTTTACGTTTGCATCGTTGCACAATCCCTGTCTCGCTCTAAAAACACGTTTTCAAACAACAGGAAGTAGAAGAGGAGGATGATGCGTTTCCTTTTTGCACTCATTTGGAGGAAATCTAACAAATTCACCCCGATCCATGGAGATTCATTCATTCATTCATTCATTCATTGACGCAGCACGCGACATGTTGCACGCTACCTCAGACGTGAAGGCCTACCTCTAACCCACTGTGTAACATGACTGTTTGTAAAAACTTGAATATCTGACGACTGTGTCCTTTGCACATCACAAATACTGAAGAGCTGCTCGAAGAAAAATGTATTTTTGTACAAAAATAAAACGTTAAGCTAACGCCTCTTTGTTCCTTTTCCTGCAAAACTTCACATCATGTCACTTTGTGTGAGTTTCTTACAACTGAGTGTCCTCGCTTTGACCTCCTTAGGGTGGTCCTCTTCCCTTGAGCTGCTTTAAAGGCTCTGAGGGTCCTCCCCTGGGGTGGGTAGGGACTAATTTCTGGGTTCGGGTTTGAGGGAGGCCCTAAAGAAGCATAGATTAAATGATGAGGAGTGTTTCCTTATCACATCTCTAAACACTGACATGAAAAGAAGAAACCAAAACAACACAACAACATTTCAATAATCTTTATTTCATAAAAAAGTCAATCGGTTTATATCAGATTAAAGAAAGTAGAAACCAATAATAATCCGTTAGCTGGCGAGGCATCTTACAGGGGGGCGTGTCTTCCGACGGACCGACCAGAGAGACCCCGACACGCGGTACAGGTTTACCCGAAAGTCGAGAGAGAAGGCGAAGTTTACACCCAACAGGAGCTGAAACATGAGCCGCGAGGACGAGGAGGAGGAGGAGGAGGGGAGAAACTCGAAAATAAACTTTGGCAAAGAAATTTTCGCCTGCATCCGAGTCGCTTGGCAAAAACGCGACTTCTCAACGAAACCGGATTCGTCGAGATCACGTGGAATGTTCTTTATCCAAATTACAAGAAGAAGACCGAAAATAAAGAGGGGAGTATTCATCGTCTGACCTTCGCAGGTCACGGTTCAGGACCGAGCCCTTCGTATCTCGATGTTTGGTGAGGGAGCGGGTGTTTGGTTTGTGGGGTAAAGAATAAGTAACAGGAGGTAGAAGAGAGAGAAGGGGAAACGTTTTACTGCTCCTGCTGCTACTTATAAAAAAAAATAATGAGGGAGGAAAAAGCTCATCTGGCTGCAGACGGTTTAGTCTGTCTCCTCCTCTTCAGATTCAGACTCTGTGGGAAAGAAACAGAAACGATGATGAGAAAACACAGCTCTGAAAGTTTCCTGCTTTGACATGTCAGACTATCTGCAAACGTTTCCTGCCTCAGGGTGAACAGACGTTTTTTTACCTTCCTCTGCGTTTTTCAGCCACTCGACAAATTTTTTCATCTGATCGAGGAAGACGCTCTTCCCCTTGGCAAGGTGGGCTTCGTTGTACCACTTCAGTATGGCCTCTTCGCTTAAAACATCCGCTGTGAAATCAAAAAGGAGGAGAGGAGAGTGTAAGACAAAGAAAAACGATGCTTCGACACTTAAATTCTCCGAAAATCTGAGAGCGTGAAGGAGCAAACGCCGACCTTTGTAGAGCAGCACCACGATCTTCTGAAAGGCCTTCATGAAGTGGATGTTGTCGTAGCAGTACTCCTGGATCTTCAGCAGCAGGCTGAGCTCAGACAGACCCTGGGAGGTGAAGGCTTTCAGCAGGAGGCTGTATTGCTGCAGGAGCAGAGAGGCAGGATGAGGAGATGGAAACTGAAACATGGAGTCTTTAAACTCGTCAGATTAACGCTCGCACAAACCTTCAAGTGTTTGATGGCTTGATCGGTCACCAGCTCCTCCTTCTTGTTCCACTCCACGCAGCTCATCACGCTGGTCCAGATGATGCTGATCATGGTCTGCTCAGAGAGGTTGGACTTCTTCATCTCCTCTTTGGTGAAGGCGATAATCTGAAGAGCAACATCAGAAACGTAAACACACAAAAAAAAAGGTTTCTCTCGCCCTCTCCACTCATTTAGATGTTTGGAGTCCTTCCTTCGAATGTTTCTTGTAGCAGATATCAAGCTAACATGATGGCTTTTTGTTCTCTTTTGGCCAGAAGGCTAGTTTTATCAAAATGGAAAGACCCCCACACCCCCAGTATATGGCCAGTATTTTTATTCAAATATTTATTTATCTTTTAATTTGAGTGTGAATGGAAAACATATTTATTTATTTATTATTTTTTATTTCGTTTTATTATTATTGTTATTATTGTTATTATTATTGCTATTATTATTATTTTATTTCTTTTTTATTTCTATTTAAGTGTGAATGCATTTATGTACATGTGTGTATAAGATAGGTATATTTGTGTGTAAACATACACATGGAAAATATATTTATTTCTTTATTTATTAACTTTAATTTAATTTAATTTAATTTTGTTTTCTTTATTTATTTCTTATTTATTTTATTTTATTTATTTTTATTTTATTACTTATTTATATTTTTATTTGAGTGTGAATGCATTTATGTACATGTGTGTCTAAAAGTGTGTTAGGTATATTTGTGTGTAAACATATACATGGAAAATATATTTATTTCTTTATTTATTAACTTTTATTTTGTTTTATTATCATTATTATTATTATTATTTTTATCATTATTTCATTTCTTTTTTTATTTTTTATATTTTATAAATATATAAATATAAATATATATATATATATATATATATATATATATATATATATATATATTGGATTGCCTGGCCAAATATTGATGATTGATGATATTGATTGATATTGTGGCTGTCCTATTTGTTTGTTGTTGTTTATGTTGTTCTCTCTGTAATAACATACAAAATAAAATAAAAAAGACTTTGATCCAAAAAAAAAGAAAAAAAAAAAGTTTCTCTGTAAAATATCAAAACATTCAGGCCATGAACGACACTTCTCCTTTGTTATTTCACTGTTCTGTACTTGCAACACGAGCTGTCGAAGCTGTCGCCACAAACACAACATTACACAACATAGCAACAGAGGACGTGTCAGCAACGAAGCGATAAAACCTTCCTCAAACTGAGGAATCAACGCCGCAGATTACTTTAACAACCCCACAGCAAACAGGAAGTGGTTTCAGCCTCACCTCCTTCTGAGGGTCACCACGGGACATCTGCTCCTGGAGCTCCTTCTGCAGCTCCTTGCGGGCGCCAATGGATTGCTGGTTGCGGGCGAAGTCGGACAGCTCCTTCAGCCCGGCGTCGGTGAAGTACTTAGAAAAATGCTCGCAGCTCCGTTTGTTGGCAGGAAAGAGTTCCTGTGGGGCAGAGATATTTTAAGTCCTTGCTGCAACTGAGAATATCTGTGAGGGAACAGTCTGCAGATTTTACAGCTTCACATCACAACATCTTTCTTTACCATCAGCCTGTTGTCCATGCCCACTTTGCGGAGACTGCCAGCAACTGAGTTGATGTCCTTCTCGTTGATCCAAGTTGAGAACAGCTTGACGGCGAAGGCAGCAGACACTCCTGAAAAGAAACACGACGTCTCATTCAGATTTTGAGGACAAACTTATAAAAAAAGGAGGTTGAGTTTCTCACGAAGCGTTCGCCTCACCTTCTTTGACGAGGTTCTCGTTGAAGAGGCTGTTCAGGATGGAGGCTGATATGTTGCCGTTGGCCAGCAGGATGCCGGTCAGCATGGCCAGCTTGTTGCGCTCAGACTCAGTGAACCCCTTTAAAAACAGCAGCAACTGCACAGAGAGAAGGAAAACCTCCATTCAGAACTGTAAAGTCATCAATCATGTAAAAGTTTGTGCGTCTGCTTGAGTTAAAAATCTGACAGTTGTTGCTCGACGTGTCAGACTGGCTTGACGCCTTTCAACCGCAGCAAAAATAATTAAACCATGGCGTTCAAACCAGATCTACTGCTCATAATTAGATGGACACAAACAAACCTTCTTGATCTCCTCTTCGAATCCCTTCTCCAGGTACTTGTAACGCCTGATCAGCTTGTTAAAAACCTGCGAATAGAAAACAGACGAGTTAAATACTTGTTGTGATTTATCAGCTGTTAACTCAAGGCCTGGAGGAACAAACTGAGATCAGATGTGGGTCATCTACCTGAGCATATGCTTGCATGGTCTCCAGGTCTTCTTGTGCCGTAAAAAGGCAGTACTCAGTGCGGGTCATGTCGTCAGATAGAGTTCCACCTGGGGCTAGAGAGGAAAATAAAAATAGATCACATTAGCGGACGCAGCTACATGGATTATTTTATTCTTCCTTCTCCTGATGTGTTTGAGGAAACACTTACCCAGCATTCCACCGGCCACCAGGATGTCAAAGAGTGTCTCTGCATATCGGCGGTAGTCAAGCTTGGCGCCAGAGGCATCAAGGAACTTCGCGACCGCTTCCAAATCAGTGCCAGTTTGATTCAAGCCTTGTACGATACTTTCTTGAAACTGAGTAGGGTCAAATCTCTCCTTTTCATCTGCGGGGAGGAGAAAACACATTTGATTATGAGAACAAATAACACCAGGAATACTTTAAGATAAGACAGAATATAAACCACACAAACCTCTTTTCCTCGTTTTGAAACGCTGGCCGGTTAGCGTTGGCTTTTGCTGCTTTTGATTATTCATAAAAGACACCCTGTGAAGAATAAAAACAGAGTTAATGTTTACTCTCGTTGAACACGCTGCACGTTGACACTTGAGTAAAGAGCACAAAGCGTGAACTTCAATTATGTTTTGTCCTGCCAGGTTTTGGGTGTAACTTGGGTGAGTTCCACGTTTGTCATGAGATCACCATCATAAATTATTATTGCGTAACTCCAGTTCGACAGGGAAAGTTTTCATTTTTAAGTTGTTGATGTTACTTTTCAGCTTTTAAATTGGACTCAAAATGTAAATGAACAAGACAGTAGAGAAAGTGATTAGATGTAAAAGAGCTCAAGAGACAACTACCTGTATTTCTTGACTTGTTTTGCAAACATTATCCAATTAGAGTAAGTGTTAATCTCACAAAACAAACTTATAAGACATTTAAATCATCTAATACCCACATCAGAGGGATGTTTTTTCAAGTTTTATCATGAAATGTATTTCATTAAACGTGTTATCGCGGTATTATCACATTGTGAGATTTCGATCTCACTCCCTCCCCAGTTAAAGGCCAACACAGTTCATCAGATGCACATTCAGATTATATACAGCCACATTTATTACAAAGTTAGTTACATAACAGCATGGATATCATAATATACACACAATATACACTTTATGTCGTTCAAAATCACAGTACAGTGGTTTAAATCATTCCTTAAACCAAAGCAAAGCAGGATAAGGCAGACAAAAGACAATCAGAGGAGGTATCTGGAGCTACAGGGTGTTTATAGCTTAAATTCATAAAGAGACTTTATAATTTCACCAAACATTAATCCGATTACTCTGAAATGGGAGAAACTAACACGTTTTAAATCTGTATCTGCTTGTAAACAGTTTTATTCCAGCCACAGCTGGCTAATTGTTAGTTAGCATGTGCTAACGCTGGGCCTCACCATGCGCCGAGCCTGTGGCGGTTAGCCCGGCCTGCTAACAGGCTCATGAAAATATCATCTGAACCACTTCTGACACATTAACAAATGACACCGTGTGGTAGCACTTTATTGAACTGTTTGATGTTTATTGGTGTCATTTGAAACTTTGGTTTAAGATCGCCACTTTCTTAAAAGTATGTGATCGTAAAGCGGCTAATGCTAAGTTAGCAAGCTAATCCAGAGAGAACCTGAATTCGCCCTCCAGCACAGACGATCAGGCGACATTACCGCTTAAAATCGTCTTTTAACACGACGGATCTATGTCTTTGGGAGAAGTTAGGGGCATAATGAGGTAAATGGATCGTATAAAACAAAGACTCACCGAAATTAATGCAGATAAAAAACGGTTGTGAACCAGGGGAATCGATCCAAGTGACGAGTCTCTCAGCGGCCCAAACAAAAAGACCTTACCGTCAGGACTCCACAGGCTCCGCCCTCTGCGCATGCGTGGTTCAGACAGGGGGTTTCCGACGAAAAAAAAAATAATTTTTTTTATTTTTTAACATTTTAAAGAAAAAGATCGTGTTTTTAAGTACAAGTTAACAATAAAAAAATAAAATAAAATATGATAATAGAGGAAACCCCTCTCCCCTAAATACAAAATTTAAATGTGCACATTTCAAAAACGTATTTTTTCTTATATTCCTCCATTGTTTAATACTTAGATCTAATATTTTCTTTTCTAATTTAAGAAATTCTTGTCTTATTTTCTTAAGTGACGGAAACTTATTAAAGAAATGACTTTCCCCCCTACAAATGTTCAACAGATTGCCCCTCTGAGGTGTGTAACTGGGACTAATGGGTTCGTCACTCATAGAAATGTGACATGAAGTGATGATAATCACTCCTCAAATATCAGCAGACACCAGCTGAAGTCAGACACTGACCTGTTTGGAAATCTCCTCGACATGTCTTCACCAAGCGAGCTGATCTTCTTCGTCAACGGGAGAAAGGTGAGATCATTTGGGGTTATTTTCCCCCTTCAGTTATCTCCTCTGTTATTATTTACTTTACAGGCTTTCTTCACATTAACATGACATGCTTAATGTACATTTATTGCACATTTCCCTCCTTACCAGGTTGTTGTGAAGAATGCAGATCCGGAGGAAGTGCTGCTCAGTTTTCTCAGAAGAAAAGGTTTTGAATTTGTAATACCTTAATGCAACAAACTACAACAATGACACAACAATAACAATCACTTTGTTCACTTTTCTGCACCAGCTGGTCTGACCGGTACAAAGTACGGCTGTGGAGGTGGAGGATGTGGAGCCTGCACGGTGATGGTGTCCAGATACGACCGCCACCAGGAGAAAGTTCAGTATCCTTTTTAACTCGTGTGAATCAACGTGGACATTTGTGAGGCCGTTCCATCCCTGACCTTTGAACCCTGCAGACATTACACCGTGAACGCCTGCCTGCAGCCTGTGGTCACTCTGCACGGCGCTGCTGTGGTGACAGTGGAAGGCATCGGCAGCACAAAGACCAAACTACACCCTGTTCAGGTAACCACTCTCTATTTGGACGCTGTCGTCTGGCTGTTTCTCACATCTCTGCGTGTTTCAGGAGCGGATAGCAAAGGCTCATGGGTCTCAGTGTGGCTTCTGCACGCCGGGGATGGTGATGTCGATGTACACTCTGCTGAGGAACAAACCTCAGCCCAGCGTGGAGGACATCAGGGAGGCTCTGGGAGGTAAAAACAAGACAGAAGAGAGATGAGCTGCTTCGTTAACACAGTTTCAGTCTTTGTGCTGCTGAGTGATGACCTTTTCTTTCACTATCGAGGGAATCTCTGCCGCTGCACCGGCTACAGACCAATTATTGATGGATTTAAGACTTTCTGTGGACGTGAGGTGAGGCACAATTTCCCCTCTGACTTGAAACATTCTCACATGACTGAGAAGATTTAGATTTGTACTCACACACCGTGATCCCAGCAGAGGAAAGATAATGAATTAATTTCCTCTGCAGACATCTGGCTGCTGCCAAAACGGAGGAGGAGGAGGAGAGACGTGCTGTGAGGAAAACGGAGAGAAAAGTGATGTAAGTCCAAACATATTCACATGCAAACCTCTTTTTTTGTGATAGTAAATGTAGAATCTGTTTCCTATCCTTCAGATCTGTCGGGAGCTTTTCCAAAAGGATGATTTCTTACCTCTGGATCCTTCTCAAGATCTCATCTTCCCTCCTGAGCTCATGGTGAAATGACACCTCCTTTAATTCTTCTAAATTCTACAGAAAGACACTAAATACTCACAGTTTGTTTTTCTTTTGTAGCTGATGGAGAGAAAACTCAAAGGTGATGCTCTTTACTTCCACGGGGAAAGAGTGACTTTGGTTTTCCCCTTCGAGCTGTCGCACCTCCTGGAGCTGAAGGCCGAGCATCCTGCAGCTCCTCTCGTAGTTGGGAACACGACTATCGGTACAGCCGTGCTAAATCACAACATTTCTGATAAGTTTTGGAGATGAATTAAAGCCAGGGTGCTGTTTCTGTGTCTGAGCAGGACCAAAGATGCTCCTGAAAGGTTTCCATCCTCCTCTGGTGATCTACGCCGGAGAGGTTTCTGAGCTCAGAGCCGTGGCGTGGGGGGAAAACGGTGGGTGGCATCCTCCAAATTCACTCACATATAAATGATAATTATAATAAGTCAACAGAAAAATGTATAAAAGAAAAAAAAGGGAAAAAAAGAAGAAAGAAAGGGGAAAAAGGAAAAAGGAAAAGGAAAAAAAGGAAAAAAAAAATAATAATAAGTCGACAGAATTATGGATAACAGAAAAAAATAAAGAAGGTGGGAAAAAAAGAAACAACAGAAAAAATGAAAAAAAGGGAAAAAGGAAGAAAAGAAGGGGAAAAAAGAAAGGAAAAAAAGAGAAAATAAAAAGAAAAAGGTAAATATTAAAATAATAAGTTGTCAGAATTATGTATAAAAAAAATAAAGGGGTGAAAAAGAAGAAAAATGGGAAAAAAAGAAAAGGAAAAAAGAAAAAAAAAAGGAAAAAAAGGAGAAAGAAAAAAAAAGTCAACAGAATTATGGATAGCAGAAAAAAATAAAAAAGGTGACAAAAATGAAAAAACAGGGAAAAAAGAAAAGTAAAAAGAAAAGAAAAAAAGGAAAAAAAGGAAAATTTTAATAACAACTGTTTTTATAATTATTTAACAGAGAAATGTATAAAAGAAAAAATGAATAAAAGGGTAAAAGGAAGAAAAGAAGGGAAAAAGAAATGAAAAAAATAAAAAAGAGAAAGTAAAAAGAAAAAAGTAAAAATTATAATAACTTGTCAGAATTATGTATAAAAAAAATAAAGTGTGAAAAAGATGAAAAAATGGGAAAAAAGAATAAAAGAAAAAAAGAAAAAAGTCAGAAAAAAAATGCTGACAGAAAGATGTTCAAACGAAAAAGAAAAACAAAAGGGAATAAAGAAGAAAAAAATGGGGAAAAAAGAAAAGGAAAAAAGAAAAAGAAAAAAACTCACATCAGGGATACTTTGTCTTATTTTATCTTATTTTATCCGTGTTTTCTGCAGGTGTGACGGTTGGAGCGGCCTGCAGCCTCAGCTCGCTGCAGAAGGAGATGCAGGACGCCGTGGAGGTGTTGGAGGAGGAGAAAACTAGAGGGTACGAAGCGCTGCTGCAGACTCTTCGGTGCCTGGCGGGGAAGCAGATCCGAAACATGGCGGTACGTTAAAAAACAGGTCTTTCCTCAGAGTTAAGAGATTGTGCAAGTTTCTGATTTCTGCTTTTGCAGACGGTTGGAGGGAACATCCTCAGTGCAAACCCCAAATACGACCTCAGCAGCGTTTTAGCCGCTCTGGGCTGCACCCTGCACGTCGTCTCCAAAGGTGAGTCACGCGCCAGAGTTTGCAGATAATCTGAGATGACTTTAGGGAAAAACTGTGTCGAATGTCGGCATCATCTGACCTCCTGAAAAGGTTAAAATCTATCATCTTATCTCTCTGTCTCCAGACGGGATGAGGAGCGTCTCCTTGGATGAGAAACTCTTCCCCGCCTTCGGAGAAACATCCCTCAGACCTGATGAAGTCCTCCTGTCCATCGTCATCCCCTTCACCAAACCTGTGAGACCTCCTCCTGTAACTCTCTGACATCTTAAAGAGACAAACCCAGCATTTCTAATCAGATTAGGAGATAAGTGGGTGAAATTAAAGGGCTGAATACCTCATTGTGTTCACCCAGAGTTCAATTTTCTGCTCATGTTGGATTAAAGGTCACTTGAACCGCAGATCTCTGACCTTTGGAGGAACTCAGGAGGAACAGCTGATTGAAAAACGTTGTGTTTGACTCGCAGTGGGAGATTGTGGCGGCGTACCGTCAGGCCCAGAGACGAGAATTGTCCTTCTCCTTCGTGAACGCCGGGATGAGAGCGACCTTCAGGGAGGGGACGGACACGCTGGAGTCCCTGAGCATCATCTACGGCGGCGTGGGATCGACTCTGGTCAAACCCAAACGGACGTGTCAGGAACTCGTGGGCCGGTATGTTTAATCCATCGTTTTGGAGGATGAGGAGGAAACCAGAGAGGTAACTGTGATGTGTCTAGGTCCTGGAGGGAGGATCTTCTCTCTGACGCCTGCAGCTTCCTGAAAGAGGATGTCCTCGTTCCTCTAAACATCCACGGAGGGCGAGGAGAGTATCGCAAGACGCTCTGCATCAGCTTCTTCTTCAAGTTCTTCATGCAGGTCGCTGTGGAGCTGAAGAGGAAGGTGTGTAACCTCAGGATCACTGAGAAAAGAAGCTGATAAACGTCAAAATCATGTCTGGTTTCTTCTCGTAGGGTGTTTCAGACGTGGATTTCCCTCCTGAGGACCTCAGCGCGCTCAGGACTTTCAGGAACGACGCTCCGCAGGGTCGTCAGTCCTTCCAGGTGTGTCCTTGAGTCTGTTTCGCAGATTAACTCCAAACAGAGCTTTCACATCTCCCTCCTTCCTCTGCAGCTCGTATCAGAAGCTCAACCTCGCAGTGACCCGGTGGGACGTCCCAGCATGCATCAGTCTGCTCTGGAGCAAGCCACAGGTGAAGCGAAGTACTACGACGACCTGCCGTCGGTGCAGGGAGAGCTTTTCATCTTCATGGTGACGAGCAGCCGAGCGCACGCCAAAATCCTGTAAGACAAACTCCACAGACACAAAAAAACAGCAGCTCCACGTCCTCCTCTCACGTCTGCCCCCTCCGTCTGCGTCTGACACAGGAACATCGACGCCTCAGACGCGCTGACGATGCCCGGCGTCGTCACGTTCGTGTCAGCTGAAGACGTCCCCGGAGAAAACCGCAGACTCTGGTTCAACAACCCGGAGGAGTTCTTCGCTGAGGAGGAGGTGAGACGCCGCAGAGCGACCACACATCACCGGCGACCACATGACGTCACACGCTCTCCTTCTCCTGCAGGTGATCTGCGTGGGTCAGATCATCGGCGCCGTCGTCGCAGGGAGCAGAGAGGAGGCCAAGAGAGCGGCTCAGAGAGTCCGGGTCTCCTACCAGGACCTGGAGCCGGTCTTCTTCACCATCCAGGTATTCACTCCCACACCTGCAGGAGTCAGGAGGAGGCGCAGGTATTTCTAACACCGTGATCTGTGATGTTTCGCCTTCAGGACGCCATAAAGCACGAGTCCTTCTTTGAGCCCAAACGGAGAGTGGAGCGAGGTGACGTGGACGCAGCTTTAAAGGAAGCTGAGCGCGTCCTGGAGGGTAAACGCCGTCTCCTCCTTCAGCGGTTTGATCAGAGAAACTCCTGACAGGATCTTTACGCCGTGTTTCTGCTGCAGATGAGATCTACATGGGCGGGCAGGAGCACTTCTACCTGGAGACTCAGGGCCTGATCGCCGTCCCCAGAGGAGAGCGTGGAGAGATGGACGTGTTTGTGGCGACTCAGCACGCCGCCTTCACTCAGGTGAGGTCAGGAAACGTGAACCCTCCTCTTTTTGAAGCCGCTCACCTTCACGCTGGCGTCGTCTCTGACAACAGGAGCTGGTCGCCCTCGCTCTGGGCGTGGACTCCAACAAGATCAGCTGCCACGTGAAGCGGCTGGGCGGAGGGTTCGGAGGGAAGGTGATGAAGATCGCCTCGCTGTCTGCCGTCACCGCCGTCGCTGCACACAAGTACGACACACATCCTTCAACACCAGAGCTGCTCCGGGTCGATCCTCACGCTCTGATGTCGTCTTTTCACAGGACGGGCCGAGCCGTGCGCTGCTGCCTGGACAGAGGAGACGACATGCTCATCACCAGCGGCAGACATCCCTTCCTGGGGCGGTACCAGGTATGATTTCCATCCTGTGGCGCCGCAGGGTGAGCACGCTCCTGCACGTCGATCTAACAGTGACGTCTCCGCCTCCAGGTTGGATTCAGCAGCGACGGCACCATCCTGGCTGCAGACATCACCTACTACAGTAACGGCGGCTGCACCCTGGATGAATCCTCATTTGTAAGTCGACAGAATAATGTATGAAAGAAAAAAAGAAAAAAAAATGGAATAAAAAAGGAAAAAAATAAGAAGAAAAAAGGGAAAAAAGAAAAGGAAAAGAGAAAAGAAAAAAAGAAAAATGGAAAAAAATAATAATGATAATTATAATAAGTCAACAGAAAAATGTATAAAGAAAAAAGGGGATAAAAGAAGAAAAAAAGGGGAAAAAAGAAAAGAAAAAAAAATTATAAAATTAATAATAAGTCGACAGAATTATGTATAACAGAAAAAAAGAAAAAAAGGAAAAAAAAAGAAAACACAGGGAAAAAGAATAGTAAAAAGAAAAGAAAAAAAAGAAAAAAGTAAAAAATTTAATAACAAAAGTCAACAGAAAAATGTATAAAAGAAAAAAAAAAAGAAAAAAGAGAAAGTAAAAATAAAAAAGTAAGAATTAAAATAATAAGTTGTCAGAATTATGTATAAAAGAAAAAAAGAAGAAAAAAAGAAGAAAAGAAAAGGAAAAAAGAAAAGAAAAAGAGGATAAAAGAATAAAAGAAAAAAAAGAAAAAGTAAGAAAAAAAAGTAATAAGTCATCAGAAAGATTTATATTAGAAAAAAGAAAAACAAAAGGGAAAAATAAGAAAAAAATTGAGAAAAAGAAGACAAAAGGGAGAAAAAAAGAAAATTAATAATAAAAAAAAAGTAAGAAAAAATAAAAATAAATAAATAAATAAAAAAGCGGGGAAAAGAAAAGAAAAAAAGAAAAAAGTAAGAAAAAATAATAATAGAAAGTCAACAGACAGAAGAAAAGAAAAATAAAAGGGAAAAAATAAGAAAAAAATGGGGAAAAAAAAAAAAGAAAATAATAAGTTGACGGAAAAATGTATCTCTAAACTTTAAAAGTGTCTCTAACCGCTGCTGTCCTCGTCAGATCATGGACAAAGCTCTGCTCCACATGGACAACGCGTACAGGATCCCCAACCTGCGCGGCCGAGGCATCGTGTGTAAGACCTTCCTGCCGTCCTACACGGCGTTCAGAGGCTTCGGAGGCCCTCAGGGTCTCATGGTGATAGAGAGCATCCTGCACGAGGTGGCTGCACGCTGCGGGCTGCCTGCTGAGAAGGTCAGAGGTCACAGAGGAGGGAGGGTTTCTGTTTTTAAGAGGAGAGATGTGATTGTTCCTCTCTGTGGTCCCAGGTCAGAAACATCAACATGTACAGAGACCAGCTCTGCTACACCCACCACAAGCAGCCCTTCGACCCCACCCTCATGATCCGCTGCTGGGACGAGTGTCTGCACAGAGCGGGCTACGAGGAGCGACTGCGAGCCGTGCAGGCGTTCAACTCCTCCAACCGCTGGAAGAAGAGAGGCATCGCCGCCGTGCCGCAGAAGTTTGGGATCGGCTTCTCCAAAGGTTTCTACAACCAGGTGAGGAGAGAGAAACCGAACGACTGCTCCAAACCACACAGATACTGACACACGCTGGCTCCTCTCCTGCAGGGGGCAGCGCTGGTCCACATCTACAAGGACGGCTCAGTCCTGGTCTCACATGGGGGCACAGAGATGGGTCAGGGCATCAACACCAAGGCTGTGCAGACGGCGAGCCGCGTCCTAGGCGTCCCTATGTCCTCCATCTTCATCAAAGAGACGTGCACGGGGAATGTCCCTAACGCTGCACCGTCCGCCGCGTCTTTTGGCACGGACGCAGTCTGCATGGCGGTGAAGGTAGACACAGAGCATCAGATCACACCTTTTCGTTAAATCCTCCTGACACGTCATGAATCTGCTTCGTTGCTCTCAGGACGCCTGTGAGAAGCTGATGCGGCGTTTGCGCCCTCTGGTGGACAGGAAGCGTGGGGACAGCTGGAAGCAATGGGTAACGTGACGCGACGTGTGCGCCGTTAAAAAGTGTGTTTCTGTCCTCGTGACTTTGTTTCCTCTGCAGGTTTGTGACGCCTACTTTGAGAAGATCAGCTTATCCGCCACTGGATTCTTCATGTGCGTGTTTTTCCTCTCACTTCCTGTTGGTGAGTTTTTAACGCCGTGTCAGCGTGGAGTGACGCAGCGTGTGTGTGTGTGTGTGTGTGTGTGTGCAGGGGACCTCCCACCTGTGTGGACTGGGAGAAAGGTGAAGGTCAGGCGTATTACTACTTCTCCTTCGGCGCGTGCTGCTCTGAGGTGGAGATCGACTGCCTCACCGGGGACCACAAGGTGAGTCACGCCTTCGCCAAATCCAGGTGAGACTGTGACGCAGGGCGGCGAGGAGTTTTTCATCTGTTTGTTTGCTGCAGAACATTCGCACAGACATCGTCATGGATGTTGGGAAGAGCATCAACCCCGCTCTGGACGTCGGACAGGTACGTTTAAAACCCTCTCTACACACACACGTGACGTAAACATGACGCCTGAGGTGTGTACCTGTGTTTCCCAGGTGGAGGGAGGGTTCGTCCAGGGCGTGGGTCTGTACACCATCGAGGAGCTGCACTTCTCCGCAGACGGCGTCCTCCTGACCAGAGGAGCGTCTCAGTACAAGATCCCGGCGCTCTGCGACGTCCCAGCAGAGCTCAACGTTCACCTGCTCGCTGACGCCGAAAACCCGCACGCCATCTACAGCTCCAAGGTTCGTTTACGCGCACGTGGTTTAACTTTCTACAACCTGAAGGACTTTTCTTCTTCTTCTTCTTTTAGGGGATCGGAGAGCCTCCGGTCTTCTTCGGCTCCACCGTCTTCTTCGCCATCAAGGCGGCGATCGCAGCGGCTCGCAGAGAGAGGGGGCTCACAGGTGGTTTCCCTCTGAGGGCGCCGGCTACGGCGGAGAGGATCCGCATGGCGTGCGAGGACCAGTTCACTGAGATGGTGCGAAAAGACTCAGATTTAAAGGATGAAATATTTTTAAAAAGTTTCTTTTCTAACTTCTTCCTATCGCTCTTTCAGGCGTCCTCTGCATCGGACGGGACGGCGAAACCCTGGAGCATCGACGTGTGATCATCCTTCACCACAAAACGACTTTAAAATCTATAAATGAGGGTTATGAATAAACCGAATGAATAAAACGAAAAACTACGACTTTAATTTTGTGTTTCTTTCATTTTCGTTATTTATTAAACTGGACGTTAATCATCAAACAGAAACAGGGAGTTTGGTTTCCTCTACGTTTGTTAGAAGGATTTGTTAGTACGCTGTTTTTTTTTTCCTCTTTTTTGTTAGTTAGGGGTTAAAGGTCACAGGAAGTTCAGCTTCTTTCAGATTAAATGTCTAAAGCCCACGGTTTGAAGGATCCCGGTTTGCTCACAGGAACCTGTAAGAATCAAACATCACGGAGGAAAAAGATGAGCAGGAAAATGAAACGAAAGAAAAAGAAATTTTAAAAAAGTGTTTCAGGAATTAAGACGAAGCTTTTATCAGACGATAGTTACGCATGAAATCTTCTGCCTACCTTCTGCGTGAGCGGCAATGCACAGGCCAAACACGCCTTCTCCGGTGTGGCGGGGCTGTTCAGAGTAAACGGGCCAACCAACCCGGATTCAGAGCGCGCTGCAGCTACGGCGTCTTTGATGGCGAAGAACACCGAGCTCCCGAGGAAGAGCGTTGGCTCTCCGATCCCCTGCAGAACCAGAACATCAGCGTCAGAGCGCCTCCTTAAAGAGGAGACTCACAGCGAGGAGGAGGAGGAGAGCGTCTGACCTTGGAGGAGTAGATGGCGTGCGGGTTGTGGGAGTCTGGGAGCAGGTAGATGTTGAAGTGAAGCGGCACGTCGCACACGGCGGGGATCTTATACTGAGACGGACCCCG
Source organism: Halichoeres trimaculatus (assembly GCF_033239565.1). NCBI lineage: Eukaryota > Metazoa > Chordata > Actinopteri > Labriformes > Labridae > Halichoeres > Halichoeres trimaculatus. The sequence continues at coordinate 9,022,692 of NW_027437202.1, forward strand.
AGTGTAGAGGAGCCCAGAGGGGGAGAACTTCAGCTCCTCCATGGTGTAAAGACCCAGACCCTGGATGAACGCTCCTTCAATCTGAGAGACGGAGGAGAAGAGAGGAGAGGAGAGGAAGAAGGGGATGAAGAAGAGGAAAAACAAACCAGATCCTGTCTCTGGGGTCAGACTTACCTGACCGATGTCCACGGACGGGTTCACGCTCCGTCCGATGTCGACCACGAGGTCTGTCCTCAGCGTCTGAGGGAACAGAGAGAGCGAAAACCTCAAAGACTGCGAGGATTTAAAAGATTACAGGAGAGGAGAGGATGAAGGAAAGGAAAAGATAAAGGAGAGGAGAGGTTTAAAAGGGAAGAGGAAGGAAAGGAAAGGATGATGAAGAGAAAAGGATGATGGAGAGGGAAGAGGGAAGTAAAGGAAAGGATAAAAAGGAAAGGATGAAGCGGAGGAAAGGATGGAGGGGAGGAAGGATGAAAGAATAAAGGAAAGGAAAGATGAAAAGGATGGAGGACAGGAAGGATGAAGGAGAGGAAACAATGAAAAGGAAAGGAGGGAGGAAAGGAAAGGATAAAAAAGAAAGGATGAAGCAGAGGAGAGAATGGAGAAGATGAGAGGAGAGGAGAGGAGAGGAGAGGAGAGGAGAGGAGAGGAGAGGAGAGGAGAGGAGAGGAGAGGATGGAGGAGAGGAGAGGAGAGGATGAAGGAGAGGAGAGGAGAGGATGAAGGAAAGGAGAGGAGAGGATGAAGGAGAGGAGAGGAGAGGATGAAGGAGAGGAGAGGATGAAGGAGAGAAGAGGAGAGGAGAGGAGAGGAGAGGAGAGGAGAGGAGAGGAGAGGAGAGGAGAGGAGAGGAGAGGAGAGGATGGAGGAGAGGAGAGGAGAGGATGAAGGAGAGGAGAGGAGAGGATGAAGGAAAGGAGAGGAGAGGATGAAGGAGAGGAGAGGAGAGGATGAAGGAGAGGAGAGGAGAGGATGAAGGAGAGAAGAGGAGAGGATGAAGGAGAGGAGAGGAGAGGAGAGGATGAAGGAGAGAAGAGGATGAAGGAGAGGAGAGGAGAGGAGAGGAGAGGAGAGGATGAAGGAGAGGAGAGGAGAGGATGAAGGAGAGGAGAGGATGAAGGAGAGAAGAGGAGAGGATGAAGGAGAGGAGAGGAGAGGAGAGGATGAAGGAGAGAAGAGGAGAGGGTGAAGGAGAGGTAGGATGAAGGAAAGGAAAGGATGAAGAAGAGGAAAGGATGGAGGAGAGGAAGAAAGGAGAAAAGGAAAGGATGGAGGAGAGGAAGGATAGAAAGGATGAAGGAGAGGAAACGATGGAGGAGAGGAAAGGATAAAGGAGAGGAAGGATGAAACAGAAAGGATGAAGGAAAGGACATGATAAAGTAGAGAAATAGGATGAAGGAGAGGAAAGGATGAAGGAAAGGAAAGGAAAGGAAAGGAAAAAGGAAAGGAGAAAGGAAAGGAAAGGAAAGGAAAAAGGAAAGGAGAAAGGAAAGGAAAGAACAAAGGAAAGGAAGGAAGGAGGGAGCTCTGACCCTGTAGTCTCCGCTCAGACAGTCCAGCTCCACCTCGGAGCAGCACGCTCCAAACGTGTAGTAGGCGTACGGCTGACCCTCCATCTTCTCCCAGTCCATGTAGAGGTCGTGACCCCTGAGGACACAGACACACCCCTCTGTCTATTCGTCTCTTTCATTGGTTCAAACCTGATCACCTGTTTACCTGTGTTTCCTCTCACCTGTAGAACCCGGTGGCAGACAGACTGATCTTCTCAAAGAAAGCATCGTTGATCTGAAAACAAACGCAGAAACTCATCCTCGCCGTTCATCAAACGAATGTTTACATTCCTCTGATGCTCACCCATTTCTCCCATGGTCCTTTGGGGTTCTTCTCCCTGATCGGCTTCAGGCGCTGGTGCAGGATCTGGCAGGCGTTCTGAGGGAAAGGAAAGTGAACGTGACCTCCGTTTCATCGTTAAAGCGTCTGATTAAAGTGATGAAGACGACCGTACCTGGACCGCCATGCCGTTGGCGTCCGTGCCGAAGGAGGCGGCAGACGGGCAGGTGTTGGGGACCGTGTTGGTGCTGGTTTCGCTGATGTAGATCTTCGACGGCGGGATGTTGAGCTCCCTACTCGCCACCTGATGGAAAACAGGAAACAGACTCTTCAGATACCGTCTTCAAACACAGACGCAGGAACATTCGTGTCTCCTCCGCCATCTTTAAACACCTGCTGCATCTTGGTGTGGATCCCCTGACCCATCTCTGTCCCGCCATGAGTCACCAGAACGGACCCGTCTTTGTAGATGTGGACCAGCGCCGCCGCCTGCTCACACACAGACACACATCAGCAAAACGCCATCACACCGGGAACGCCACACGCTGTCAGACCCACACACCTGGTTCAGGAAGCTCTCTGCGAAGGCGATGCCGTACTTGATGGGGATGATGGACATCCCTCTCTTCCTCCAGCGGTTCTGCTGGTTGAAGTGGTCGGCGGCTCTGCGGCGAGCGTCGAACTCAGCCTTCGCCTTACACTCGTCCCAGCAGCGCAGCAGGTTCTCGGCGCTGAAGGCGAAGTTGTAGTGCGTCACGGACGGCCCCCTGTACATGTTGATCTCACGAATCTGAAGGATCGAAACAGGAAGTGACAAACTTTCCTCAAACGAAGAAATCTGCACAACTTCCTCAACGCCACCTGGTGAGCGGGGCGCCCCAGCTTCATGGCGACGTCGTTGACCATGTTCTCCACGACCAGGAGGCTCTGCGGCACGCCGAAGCCCCTGAAGGCCGTGTTGGAGGGGAGGTGAGTCCTGCAGGCGGCGGAGCGGCCGCGCAGGTTGGGGATGTCGTAGGCGTTGTCCAGGTGGAGTAAAATCTTCTCCGCGACCTGCGACAGGAAGTAGAAACATGGAGGTGAAACGTGCACGAGGCGCCTCACAAACCGCCGCTCTCTGTACGCACCAGGACCGACTCGTCGATGGTGTTCCCGGCGTTGGTGAAGTACTCAAAGTCTGCGGCGAGGATCCTCCCGTCGTTCATGAAACCGACCTGAAACCAGCAGCAGGCGGAGTCAGAGGAAGCGGTGACAGAATGGCGGCGGATTAAACGTGTGTGTCTGTACTTTGTACGTGGCCTGGACGGGGTGGCGTGCTCCCGTGATCAACATGTCGTCTCCTCGCTCCAGGACGCAGCGCACCGCACGGTTGGTCCTGAAAGGGAGACCAGATACTGGATCAGTTTCCTCTCTGTGATCCGGTCTTCCTGAAGGTTTTGGCGTTCTCACTTCCACGCAGCCACGGCGGTGATGGACGCCAGGATGGACGTCTTGGTGACCTTCCCTCCAAACGCGCCGCCCATCCTCTTGACGTGACAGGTGACTCTGTTCGCCGGGATCCCAAGAGTCTCTGCGACGGCGTCCTGCAGAGAAGACGACAAGCACAAACCAGACATTAAAGCTCGCCGCTCGTCGTGATTCGAACGATTCTCAGATCAACGAGCGAAGGACCTGCGTCAGCGTCGGCCACTGGGTGGAGACGTAGAGGTTGAACTCTGTTTCCTCTCCCACGGGGATGGCGAGCATGCTCTGCGTCTCCATGTAGAAATGCTCCTGCCCGCCAAGCTTGATCCGTCCTGAGGAACGAAGAAAGTCAGAGTGGGAGGAGCCAAAGCGAAGAGCGCTTGAATAAAAACGTCGATCTTACCTTCGTGGACGTGATCGACGGTTTTAAAAGCTTCGGTCACGTCTCCTCTCCAGATTTTCCTCCTCGGCTCGAAGTACGACGCCTTCTCCACGGCTTCCTGTGGCACAGAGAGAGCGTGAGAAACCTCCTCAGACCAGAAGGGGGCGCTGCTGCGTCTGATTTCTGACCTCGATGGTGAAAATGGGGTCGGGCAGATCCTCGTAGCTGATCTTGACGGCGTAAGCTCCTCGTTTGGCGTGCTCCCTGGTGTCAGCGACCACGGCACACACCATCTGACCGACGCAGGACACCTGCAGAGACGCCGCAACACAGAAGAGCGGTTGGACAGGAAATGAGAGCGTCAAACAGAAACGACCTCCACACTCACCTCGCTCTGAGCCAGCACGTCCTCGTCGTACCCAAACGACGCCCGCACCTTCTTCCCTGGAATATCCTTCGCTGTGATGACATCAACAACCCCGGGAAGCTTCAGCGCCTCGCTCGCATCGATCCCTCTGTGGCGCCAAAGAAACGAAGAGTTGGTTCGTGGTCAGAGAGACGCTCAGAGAAAGCGTGTGACTTCCTGCTTACGTGATCTTTGCGTGAGCTCGGGCGCTGGTGACCAGAGACAGGAAGAGCTCGCCGTCGATTGGCGGCATGTCGTCACAGTACACGGCCTCTCCGGTGGCCTGGCTGAGCGCGGAGCGGTGCATGATGGGACGTCCCACTGGGTCTTGCTCACTCTGGTCGCTGGACACGTGCTGCAGGAGGAAAAAGAGGCGTCAGGGTGTTTGGAGCCGGACTTTGACCTTTGACCTCACATCTCGCCGATGGCGGTCTGGTTTCTGACCTGGAACTCCTGCAGACCGGGCTGGATCTCTCGGGGTAACGGTTGAATCTTCATCCTCGCTGGAGGCTCGTCTGTGATCACTTTCTACACAAAGACACCTGCTTTAAATCTGCGGTTTCAGGGGTTTTAAACTTCCTGAAACCCGTCTTACCGTCTCTCGCAGCTTCTGCAGAACCTCCAGGTTGAACTTGAAGAGGAAGCTGAGCGTCAGAGAGCGCCGAAACTCCACCTTCCCTCCTGGAGCGGACGGCGGGAGGACCAGCTCGTCCAGGAGGACGTCGTACGCTCGGCTCAGGGTCTCGTCGTCCCACGGCCTGCGGGACACAAACATCTTAAGATGCTCTGAGGAAGAAGAAGATGAGAGGATGATGATGAAGAGGTGAGAACCTTGAGACGATGGCGGCGCAGGTTTTAGCCGCGCTGACGGTCGTGGCGCCCATCCCTCCGTAATAAACGCTGACGTCCTGAACGACTCTGGAGCCCTCGCAGAAAAACACTCGCATCCCTGACGTCACCGTGGCGAAGGAGGTCTCCTTCCTCGGCGCCTGGCGGAAAACTCGGACCAGCTCTCCCTGAAACAGACACGTCGTCAGAGATTTATTTTTTAATATTTAAGTTTTTATTTAATGCAAAATTAAAATGTGTTTTGCAGCTAGACAAAGTTATATTTATTTTTCAGAAAAAAAAACTTTTTTTAAAACAATTTAAAAGAAAAATAAAATAAATAAATGAAAAGCAAATTTTGTATAAAAAATTAAAAAGTCAGGAGTAGTAACATAGTAAAAAAAAAAATGCATTTACATTTACATGCATGTCTAAGCCCCTTCCCACACATAGTGAAAGAATGAAAGAGTGCAAAGAAGTCCTAACCAAATATGTTTCTGTGTAGACATTTATCTAAGTTTGTGGTTATTATCAAGTAAACTGAAAACTGATTATTTAAAGTGTAATTTTGGTAGGGAAAAATGAATAAAAATGAAAAATAAATAAAAAATAATAATAAAATAAAATAAAATAAAATTGAATTAGATTAAATTATTAAATTAAAAATTAAATTAAATTAAATTAAATTAAATATTAGATTAAATTAAATATTAAATTAAATTAAATATTAAATTAAATTATTAAATCAAATTAAATTAAATCAAATTAAATTAAATTATTAAATTAAATTAAATTAAATTAAATTAAATTAAATTAAATTAAATGATTAAATTAAATTAAATTAAATTAAATAGTAAATTAAATTAAATTAAATTAAATTAAATTAAATTAAATCAAATTATTAAATTAAATTAAATTAAATTAAATTAAATTAAATTAAATTGAATTAAATTAAATTAAATCAAATCAAATTAAAAATTAAATTAAATTAAATTAAATTAAATTAATTAAATTGAGATATAAGTAAAACAACCACAACATAAAAAAACCTCATTGTACTTTGTACCATATAGAAATTAATGAGTTCATAACAGAAAAGGAAACCTGGCGGGTCGGGTGTTTAAGCCCAGCTGCTTGCATATTTTCTTTGATCAGAAAAACTTGTATTGACAAGAATAATTGAGTAGCTCAAAAGTTTACACCAAACAAACAACCAATACGAATAAATCTGTGTCACCTTCTGTCAGAGCGTTTCTCTTACCTTCCTGGTGAAGGGGATGAAAACAGACACGATGATCTCCTCCGGCTTCAGGACGGTTTTACAGAATCCCACGAAGAAGTCCTGATCCAGAGGAACCTCCCGTCTTCCTCCTGACGGACACAGAAACTAAACTTTATCAGGAGTTTAACTTCATTTCACCTAAAAACTCTGAACTCACCCTCTGAGATGACGCTGACTTTGCATTTCCCTGCAGCCAGAACCGGGTTCAGGTCTGAGTTTGGATACGCGCTGATGATTTGACCCCCGAGAGACTGAACGAGAGGAAACAGTCAGTAGCTCGTCATCTTGATGAGCTGAAACGTGAATCTTTAAGGTAAGGAAGTCGACTTACAGCGACGTTTCGGATCTGCACGCTCCCCAGGTTCCCCAGCTGCTGGATCAGAGCTCTGAACAGTTCGGTTTTCTCCTGCGGGAACTGAGCTGCAAGTTTCTCCATGAGGGATCGAACCTCAGCCAGAGAGCAGCCGGCTCCCACCCAGACACCTGCACAGACGCCAGGATGCTCATTTATTTCTCCTCGAAGAGAGGATTCAACAAACGCGTCTGCATGACCCACCTTTAGGGGTGTGAGTGACCCCAAACAGCTCCTTCACCCTGAACGGGGAGATGATCAGAGGATGCAGGACGCCTTTGAATTTAATATCCGGACCTGAAAGACGAAGAGGGAGCAAACTTTAAAACCTGATCAACAGATAAAAACAGGAGGATCTGCTTTCTTTGCTCACCGATGTTGGTGTTTCCCATCACCAGAGGAGCCTTCGGGTTTCTGGTCTTCAGCTGCACCAGCTCCTGGAGAGACACGGGGGAGATCCAGCTCATCCTCTCCCCGTGGAAGCTGAGAGTCTGAGGGGTTTCTCTCTCCGCCATCAGCTGTGGAGACACTCGTTAAACATTCAAAACATATTTCATAAACTTCAGATCTTCTGCTGCAGCTGACGATCTTACCAGGAGCTCAGGAGGGAAGATCAGCTCCTGAGTCGGGTCCAGCTGCACGAACTCGTCTTTGTCGAAGAGCTGCGGCAGCTCCTGAGGAAGATCACAAGAGAATAAAAACAAAAAAGACACAAAAACACAAGAACAGTCGTTAAACTCACACGCTCGGGCTCATCCGTGTGACTCCCTCCGTTCAGGCAGCCGTTTCCGCTCCCGTTTGCTTTGCAGCAGTTTGTTTCCTGTTTGATTCAAAGCGTGTCTTTAACTCTGAGCTCTTTATCCTGTGTGTGTGTGATGCTGAGGCGAGCTTTGTACCTCACAGAAAGTCCTGCAGCCGTCCACAATCGGTCGATAACCGGTGCAGCGACACAGATTTCCTGAAGAGCAAACACAGATGGTGAGGACACCGGGGTCAAAATCAAAATCATAGACAAAGTCATAATCCAGATTCTAGGTCAACAAACCTGCCAGAGCCTCCTGGATGTCCTCCATGTTGGGCTGAGGCTTGTTCCTCAGCAGCGTGTACATGGCCATCACCATCCCCGGCGTGCAGAAGCCGCACTGAGAGCCGTGAGCCTTCGCGATCCGCTCCTGCAAACACACAACACTTTAAACTCTTTGGCGTGATGTGAGATTTCTCGTGAGGTGGTTTCTGCAGGTTCATGACCGACCTGCACGGGGTGGATTCTGGTCTTGGTGCTGCCGATGCCCTCCACGGTGGTGACGGCGGCTCCGTGGAGCTGGCAGATCGGCAGCAGGCAGGCGTTGGCGGAGAAATGTCTGACATGGTGAAGGAAACATGGTTTAGTAAACTACAGGTCGTAACCTCATGCTTGACTTCCTGTGTATCTGTTTTGTTTCTCTATCGTCCTTCTAGAGAATTTGGTATGCAGTTCCTGGCCAGCGCCTGTTTTTCATTTGGCTGTGTGTGTGTGTGTGTGTGTGTGTGTGTGTGTGTGTGTGTGTGTGTGTGTGTGTGTGACTGAGGGAAAGAGACAGATGTTGAGCTGGTTTGGAGCCAGCATGGAAAACTACTCCACAGATTTTCCGTTTAAAAACCGGTGCGTTTGACCTTAAACTGTTCCACTACAGCAGGAAATTTTGATTTTTGGGCATTTAAGGTCAAAAGTTCTTGTTCTGGGTTCCAATGGTTGAGCCAATCAGAGTGCAGCAGCAGGGTCATGTGATTTAAGATAAAAACAAAAGGATACATGATGGTTTTCGTCGCAGGCTGGTAGCGGGATACCATGACCGTACACGCCCCGCAGCCCCCGCCGCCACAGCCAGACTTTGTCCCGGTTAACCTCACTGGAGCCACAGTCAAGGAGACAAACAACTGCATTGTTTACACCTGTAGGTGGCGCTGAATCAAGTCAACATACAGTACAGAAATGAGGCTAAAGGATACTCTTCTCTCTGAGGAAGGACAGCAGCATGGTCTCGGGGTCTGCATGCTGCTCGGTGACCTGTTTTCAAACAAGGAGAAAAAAATAGACGTAAAATAGTTTTTTGAAACTACAAAATATTGAGCATATACCTCAAGATATAACAAGTTTAAGTGTAATTTAGTTTTAAAAAAATAAACATTATTTAAAAAAAACACTTCAACCATCTACATATGTTTATTTATAAAGTGTTTTAATATGAATTTAAACATATCTATTTTTATTAAGTATTGCAGATGTGATTTTTAGGGCAGAGTTTATGCAAACATTTCCGATAAGTTTCTGTAAAACATTGAACTGATGGCTCCTTTAAAAATAAAAATAAAAATAAAAAAATAAAATAAAATAACATTCTTTTGTTTGATTTTATTTTTTACGTGGCTCCTTTAAAAATAAAAATAAAAATAAAAATAAAAAAAATAAAATAAAATAAAATAAAATTCTTTTGTTTGATTTTATTTTTTACGTATGAATAACGTTTTCTGAAAATTTTCAGGTTTTTAAAGCGTGTTTTAAACACTTTTTCTACTTTTACACCAACGTAGTTACGTAATATTTATCTGACCCCTTGATTCTTTTCCCATCAGCCCCTTCCCTGTCACCGAATCTGACAGGTAACGAAATCCTTCATTACACCGGTCAGTGGAAAAACGCCTTTAACAGGTTTTAAGATAACAATCAGTGACTTTTTTAATTTCCAAACCACCTAAAATGTAAAATGAAACCTAAAAACAACTCATCTAACAAGAATCGATGGTGAAAACGGTTAGAAAACTCCTTATTGCTAAAGATTAGCGATTAAAACTATCGCCAACAAACTCAGTCCAGCTCTGATTGCTTAAACATCTTAATAAACGTTAAAAATACCTTTTTCCCGTTGATAAAGAAGCACAAAATATCTCCTGGCTGGCTTGTCGACATGATTCAGATGAAGTTTGTGAAACTAGAAGCTAGCGATCGTCAAACTATGGCACTTCCGCCCACGAAGACTATCAAAATAAAACACCATATTGTGGCTTAGTATACAAAAGGACGCTTACAGAATAAAAAAATACTTAATAAAGCTCTTTAGTTTTTTTTCCTTATTAGTGTGTTTATATATTTTGTTGACAGCTGATAAAAAATCAAACAAGTATTTAGGTTTATATTCTTATTTTGATCAGTAATTAGTCAATCATATGTTTATTTCTTTTTACAGGGCCTTTCGTTACAGTTCTTTACTTAAAGTTTTTTTTATATATAATAAAAAAGTTTTTGAAACCTTATTTTGATGTCGTTTTAATTGTTAATGGTGTATTTTTCTGCGATTCTGGTGCCCAACAAACATTCTCTCAAGCTTTTATTTTGTAGTACCACATCCTCTGATTTTCTGTCCCACACTGCTCATTTTATTCAACTTTATCAGAAAGAAACCGCCCCCTTTCACCTAATTTGACCTCCTAAACTTAAACAACCCACATTTTAAAGATGGTAAGAAGCAAAACTGCAGAGTTAAATAATCTTTCTTAGTCTAAAATTGAAATTAATGATAAAGAGAGTTAAATAATCCAGATTAGAGTGTTTAGCATTATGTGTTTCTTGTTAAAGTCAATGCAGTTCACTCTGCAAACTTTAAAGTACACATTACAAACAGATGTTGACCTTTATGCAGACAGATTGTATTTTATAATAATTAACCTGAACCCTGAAGAGTCTCTGTTTATGGGTTGATTTCTACGAAAACTGACAGAATATTTCTCTAAATGGAAATATTTAATGTAAACTATGATTTAAACACCCAGACCAGACTATAAAAGGCATGAACGTTAAGTTTTACACCATAGGGAGAGATATGATATAAAGTGAGGATATTTTTCGGATGTGTTGCACTAATTCTTTTACAACCATGCCCCAGTTTGTGTGTAAAAGTTGGTGAACTTTGTCCTCCAGACATGAAAGCAAACAACTGGCAATAAACAAATTTACCTACAGATAAAAAGATGTAAATATGATTAAATATACAGGGAATTCAACTCATCACAATAAAAAAAAAAGAAAAGCTCTGGATAGCTATCAACTTTTAAGGCCTCAATTTAACACAACTATCCTCTTGGGGTAAATTTGAGTTGTGTTGCAGTACCTCAATCTGACCACATGAGGGAGCCAAAGGAGAGGACGACTGAGAAACAACATAAGACATACTCATCAAAAAATGCTAAATAAATATATTTTTTGCTGTTTTATTTGTTTCTTTCTTTATTAATTTTGTTAAGGCTGCACAAAACATACTTTTATTAAATATTAGGTTTGTTTAAGGCCTTCTAGGTCGAGAACTCAGCACATTTTTTGGGGATCTGGATGGATAAATACATTTCAAATAATAAAATTGGAGCAGTTTGAGGACAGAAAGTGTAAAACTAAGAGCAATAAATTTTAAAACAAAGTTTTAAAATAATTTTAGGACTTATTTCATGCCTAAAGAAGCTAGACAGTGTGGGAAACTCCCGTAAAAGCCCCACAACACGATGATTAGTGTATTGACACAGCTTTGTTTCAGGTTATTTATCAACTTTTTCCCACGGTGTCAGGTTTCCTGAACTCATCCCAGCAGGTATGATACATGAAACACCTGAAAGAGAATCCAAACAGGCAGGTTAAGTGTGTTTGCTGAGATTTACAGCTTATCAGACAGGAGAGGTCAAAGGTCAATGCACCAAAACACACACACACATTCACAAACGAACGTTCTCAGGAGAAACTTCAGTACATGAGTGAATATTTTAGTACTCTGACGTCAAGTTAGCTTCATGAAAACACAACCTTTGACCTTTAACCTCCATTTATTCCTGTTTCCATCAGATAACGTCCTCTGTCTTTATTTCCGCTGTAAACTCTCTGAACTGTTTCCCTGCAGAGTGATCTCACAGCCAGACGAGGAGCCACATTTGATGCTCGGTGGGAGACGGTTTCCCTCGATAAGTACAGCTCACACCGGCCAAGTGAGGAAACTACCACTTTACACGTCCTCACTCTGCAATTATAAACTGAAAAACACGAGGGAAACTGATGAGAGGGATTGGAAAAAGAGCTGATACAGGAGAGCTGTTGAAAAGCGGCGACTGCTGCTGTTGATTTATATTTATACTCTACAAAAAAGAGACGACACAGGAGCTCAGTTATAAAGAGTTTAATCCCAAAAATACTTCTTCTTCTTCTCTTTCTTTCTGTTTTGGTGTCGTACATTGTTTGGTCTTGCTGTATCTTGGCTGAAACACTGAACTGGTTGATTTATATCGTGTATTTAATGCAGAGTTTGGCATGCAGGAGGAGGAGGCCGCGCTCATGTCTGACTTTAAACCTTAACCACAAAGAAAACTCTTCAGTCTGTTGCATTTCGAGGTGTTGAAATCTTTAAAAACGAGGAACATGCTGCAGGTTTTTGTGTCATTCTTTGACCTCAAGCTGCAGCTTTCAGAAACACATTCAACAATCAGACTAAACTCATCCATGAAACACTGACATTCACCGTAAAGCTGCAGGAAGATGCTGGATTATCAGACAAAAATACAGATCCTTGAAATGAGCTCTTTGCTACATTCTTCATCTTGAGGAAAAACTTCTTTACCCTGACTTTAACTTCACGCTCTCGCTCTGTTTCTGCAGCTTGAACTGAGGCGTAAAACAAACACTTAAAGCTTTTGGATCTCATCCTAACAGTCGAAATCTGTCGCTCACAGAGCTGCAAACATCTCAAAGTGCAATCTGAGGCTGGATTTCATCTCAAACAGTCGATTTTTCCTCTCTAACTCCCTCAAATCAGCTTCAGTCTGACGGAAACAGAGAGGGCTGTTAAAAAACAAACGTGGAGATGGATTCGTCTTCTCAGGGGAATCTTCTTTGGTCTAACGCCGCCTCGCAGCTCCACACAGGAGCCTCTCGAATCACATTTACAGTGTGTGCACAGCACAACACGCAGCAACAGGACGCTCTGCCAGGAGATCCATCCCTTTAAAAACACCTCCTCTGAAACAGTCTCACATCAGGGGGAGTTTAAGGAGGTGAATTCAACATGAAGATGAAGTGTGAGGACATGTCCACTGCAGATGTTTGTGCATGAAGCTGTTCACCCTCTGAAACATTCAAATAGACTCTGATGTAGCAGCTATAAATATAGATATATGGATGATAGATCGGTTGAGTCACAGGCAGAGAGTCTGCATCACTGTCTCTTCTTCTTCTGCTTCAGGGACTTCCTCCTCTTCACGATCATCTCGTACAGCTTGTCCATGCCCTCATGCAGCCCCTCTCCGATGATGGCGCAGGCCGGCTGGACGTGGTACGGGGTGGAGGGGCTCAGCTCGGCCAGGGCCAGCTGCCTCTCGATCTCCTCCACGTCCAGGGCCCGCGGCAGGTCCTGTTTGTTGGCGATGACCAGCAGCGGGGTCCCCTGGTTCTCCGAGAAACGCGTGATCTTGTGCAGCTCGGTGCGGGCCTCCTCCAGCCTCTCCGCGTCCACGGAGTCCACCACGTACACGATCCCGTCCGTGCAGCGGCTGTACGGCTTCCACAGGGGCCGCAGCTTCTCCTGGCCCCCCACGTCCCAGAAGTGGCAGCTGATGCCCCGGGAGGCCCCCGCGCCGCCCAGCCGGATCCGCTCCGTGTTGAAGCCGATGGTTGGCACCGTGTTGACGAACTCGTTGAATTTGAGCCGGTACAGCACGGTGGTTTTCCCCGCAGAGTCCAGACCCAGCATGACGATGTGCAGAGACTGGAAGGCACCCAGGTTGGTGAAGCTGTTCCCCATCTTGCAGCTCGTGAAGGAGACACTCTCACAGCCCCGGATTCAAAATGTCCCAGGAGTGAGCCATAAACGCGCACAGTGCCTCAGCAGCCGCGGAGGGCGCAGCCCCTCTTTGCACAGAGGCACTCCGGCAGCCAGACAAGCCGCAGCATCCCTGGACTCGCTCCAGCAGCTCCAACCTCCTCCAGCATCAAAGCATCGCACGTGCAGCGGGACTCTCTCCGCGCGCTCAGCTGTCCGGACGCGCCAATTACGCACGGCTGAATGTCACATCATGCCTCTGCATGCGTGTGTGTGTGTCTCCTTCATGTAGTGACACACACCACTGATGGAGTGTGACGTGTGAATCTGCCTCCAGACGTTAGCGTGAGACGGTGCGTCAAGTTCAGACCGGAAATCACAAAATAAGAGCGCGTCCTACAAAATAAAAGCCTCTTATCATCAGTTAAGGAGAGGAGGATCTTATTTTGAAGGGGGAATGAGTGTTTCCTTTGAGCTGTGAGCTGCTAAACTCTGACACCTAGTGGTGAAACAAGGGTAGTGACTGCCTGCAGTTTGTATGAATTTATCTGAAAATTTAAGTTTTTAAAATCCGAGTAAATTTTTTTAAGATGAAGTATTTTTTTTTAAATTTTCTGATACAAACTTATTCATTTTTTTTCCAGTGAAGGATCTGTTTCACAATTTTAGTTCACTAGATGTGGGCTATACAACAAAACGGCCACTAGATGGCAGCAAAATACTTTATAACAAAGGAACATTAGGATCAAAAAGTGCTCTGAAGAAAGATGAGGTGCAATTTAAATTCTTGTGAATGAAATAAGAGTGAGATAAAATAAAATAGAAAAGAAACAGACAACTTTATTGATATAGCATCTTTAAAAAATGGCAGAGAAATCAGATTCAGGGTTAAGACAGAAACTGTTGGGCAAAATGAAACGACGTCACATCAGGTGAAGAAAGGGAAAGGGTTGTGAAAGAGTGAGAAAAGAAAAATATTGCACAGGAAATAGAAAAAAGGAAAATTAACAAATGGATTCAAATCAATTAAAAAGTTAAAATTCAAAAGTTTGTAAAAGTTTTTAGGAGAGAAAACCTAAACAAACTTTAGAAGCTGCTGCACAACATGACGCTGAAAGAAGAGAGCTGACGGTTTCTGAAGTTAGTCACAGGAAGTTTTAGGGACTTTGTTTTTAACTTCCTCTTAAATTTAATAAGAATTTAAATAATTTATTGTACGGTGACTAAATAAGGAATACGACTTACTAAAGGTCAATAAAAATCAAATAATGCACCAAGAAGGAGACTCACTTCCTTCAAACTGTTCATGAAGTTATGAGAAAAGTTATTATTCAAATAAAAAAGTTAAACAATAATGAAATTTACTTTGGAGAGACATGTTTCATAGAAGAAACAGACAATTTCTATTTATTATAAGATTAACTGAACAAAAAAACACCTCCATGATGGATGGCTGCAGCAGAGAAGAAGCTGAGGGATGTTCCTACACGGCGGCCATCTTGGTGGGGGCATGCACATTGAAAATAAATCCTAACTTCCTGATTTCTCCAACGATTGTCATGCAGTTTGTTTAATGAGAAACTTTATGCAAATGTTCAACTTTGAAGTGATCTTTGCAAGCTTTTTTTTTAATTTAACATCAAGAGAAATAATTTGTTTGGCTTAAGTTTTTAATTTTTGTATAACTGGAGAGTTTCGTGCATGAAGAGCAGGATGAAAATTGAGACGCAGCATCACGTTTTCAGAGAGGTCTCGACACCAAACGTAGATAACTGTTCACATTTTAGTGTTTCAAATGGACCAAAGTGCTCAGCTGACCGTGTTCGTTATTTTCTTTTCCCCTCATTTGACCAACAATCGATTTGTGACAAAGCTCCAGACACACAAAGAAGTCAATTAGCGCCTCGAGTTTGTTTCTGTTTGACACTAAAAAAACCTCTGAGGCCTGAGCTGGATCGATGGCTGCATCGAGGAGTAAACAAATCATAAAAATGCACACCAGCACACCTCTCCTGAGCTCGCTGACAAAACAAAACCTGGAGTACCTCACGTTCAAGAGGCCGTGCAGTGTTTCTGTTCGTTTGTTTTTGCATGTAAACCTTTGTCGTCTCTGCTTTGTTTTGCTGCAGAGACAGCCTTCACCAGTCTCCCTCTGCAGCCTCAGCAAACTGCGCACAGATTACAGCCGTAATGAGTCGTAATCAGCAGAATAAATGAAGAAGCATCAGCGGTAACGAGAGGAGACAGAGGAGGGAGCGCGACACAACCTGAGTCATCAAACGGCTCTAATTGTTCTCCGTGTCCTCCTCCTCCATCGATCTCCTCCTAATGACTGAGTGAGATCAATAAAACAAATCTTAAACAGGCTGTAAACATGCACACACACACACACACACACACTCGTCTGTGTCTCTCTGAGTCACCTGAGCGTGTCTCGCCCCCTCGGCCTCCTCATCCATAAAACACGAGGCTCCTCCAGTTAATTTATTCCTCTGTTCCTCAGGTAACAGGACGCAACAGATGTGGAGGAAGGTTAAAGGAGAACAAAACGACGGAGAGCTGAGGGAGAAAAGAGAAGTCAGACACGACATTTCAACAACAGCATAAAAATATGAGAATCTTTCATCTTCCTGCGAGAGAAAGAAGCAGATCTGTGCGTTTTATTTTTGCCGTTTCATCTTCGCACTCAGCAGATCCTCCAGGTGAGAGCAGGCCGGCCTGTTTCTGCTCATCCTCTGCACATGAAACGAACCGAGAAGCTTTTCATCTCACCGCCAGGAAGGTTTCCCTCTCACGATGCATGCACGCTCTGATCTGCAGGAAAAAAGTCACGTTACGTCTAAATCTACCTGCCTCTCCTCTCAGCGGGAGCTGATTCACGCTCTCTTCTTTATACGACGTTATTAAACCTCGCCATAGAGTCTCAACGCAGAGTTTTGTGTCGTTTCCAGGAAACCAGGAGGAACGTGGAGGAAAGGACGGCGCTGTCAAGGTGGCCTGAATAATTATCTGCTGTAATTAGTGTGAGAGAAAGCAGAGGAAACAGAGGAAGGATGCTTCCTGTGCAGCCGTGCGTGCTGTTGATGCACAGACGTGTTTCTGAGCATGTGCAGAAAACAGAAATTTGTGGGTCTTTGTCTTTCCCCCCAGCCCACAAAATGTGATATTTAATGACCAAACCTGTTCTTAGTAGAGCTTGTGAATATAAATCCTGACCTAAAACGAGCTGTTTTGAATTTCCGGGGTTTGCTGATGTCAGCGAGTCCCTTTTTTGACCAATCAGGAGCAAGTCTGACCTGATTGGTCCACCGAGGCAAGACAACACTAAAGCCTGGCACACACTACAGGATTTCACCAAGATGATTTGACCAGAGAGAGTGATGCTCCACATGTGCTCAGTGGTTAGATCTGAGGTTTTTAGCGCGCAGTCAGCTGACCCAGAGCCTTTCAATCGCACTTTGAGCCTGCGTTTGTTGTCTGTTGTCCGGTCTCTGGTGCTGTTTCTAATTGGCTGTTGCCATCCTCAGTGAGAATGAATGTTGTAATCATCCAGATAAATATCAAACCTGAATCCAGGCGCGTTACCAACCATCCTCCAACAAACCTGGGACCCTGGAAATGTGAGTATTTTAAATGCTGTGTGCTGTGGAGCAGATGGAAGAGCTTTTCCTCAGTGTCCCCCCTGTCTCTGTGTTAGCTTCAGGATGCTAACTTTAGCTGCAGTTAGCCTGTTGTTTTAGCCTGTAATGTTACGGTAAAGGAGCTTCTCTGTTTTCTAAACATTGTGCACTCGGAGCTCGTGGCGCCGCTCTCAGTGACGTGGAAGAGCGGGGCGGTATCAGCGGTGGCTCATTTACATATGAAGGCCACGCCCACTAAATCAGAGCGTTCTGAACAGAGGGGCTATGAGAGCCTGGAAACAATGCTGCTGTGCTTGATTTATTGGCTTTTTGGACCAAAACATGTTACTACCATTTCATGAAGACATCAATGATCCAGATTAAACTGCAGGAAAAGAAGGTTTGATTGAAAGTCACAAACTCCTGCAGGAACCGAGAGTTTCACAAGTTTCCAGTTTTGACTTTTATTAAAACTCTCTGAGCAGAAACACTGAACAAATCCGTCACCAACGCTCAGTACAAATATATATCTTTATAAAGTCCTCGCACGGCAGCGGACACAAAACAGATCCAACAGAAACACAACGACGAAGCCTGTGAGTTAATCCTGCAAAGAAACAAACGTGGAACCAGAGTTCAGACACTGAGGACGACGCGCTCTCCGTCCCGTCCTGAAGTATAAAAATAGAGCTATCTCCTACAAACACGTTACTGCGAACGTCACGCTTTTTGGCAAACTACGAGTGAAAAATGTCAGATCAAACTGTGCACGAAGAAGAGGAGGAGGATGGAGGAGTTCACAGTGTGTGTGAGGTCTGTGACGTTGTCCTGAGGGAGACGTGTTCAAAGAAACAGAAATAATCAGGAGGAGTGAGGAGGGGTGAGGTAGAGAGGAGAAAGAAAGAGGAGATCCTCCAAACGTCTGAGGGTGATCAACCAAAACCAAGATCCACAGAAGAAGAAGAAAGTCCCAGATATCCAGAACCAGAGGTGAAAGGGTTAAATCCAGCTCCAGAGTCAGACCGTCAGACGGCGAAGTCTCCGTATCCCGTGGGGCAGAACGCAGAGCTCCTCAGGGCGTCCAGGCAGTTCACCAGGACCAGCGTGCCGGTCAGGTGCTTCCACCTCTTGGTGATGGGGTTCCTCATCCGGTCCAGGCCCAGGTGCAGCTCCTGGAGCACGTCTCGGTAGCTGTCGCCCACGTGCGCCGCCCACGTCAGGAGGAAGTCGTACGCGGGCTTCCACATGGACTGGATCAGGATCAGACAGAGAAGATAAAGGATCAGGATCCAGTTACACGTCACAGATCGACAAACCAGGTTTCTCGTCTCACCTCGCTGTCCAGGAGGCCGTTCTTGTCGCGGTGCGGCGCCTCGTACGCCTCCATCTGCTGCCTGGACACACGCGCCAGCTTCTCCGCCAGCTCACGCCACCTGGACGCCACCTCCACCGCCGTGGTCAACAAGACGAAGTCCAGGACCAACCTGGCAACCAGACCCTGGCAGTCCATCTTCAGGAGCGCCTGAAAACAGGAGAGAGGAGACGCTAAGATCCACAGAGGAAGAGTCTGAATTTGTGGATTGTTCCTTTAATCTGAGGCCAAACGCTCGCTATGAGTCGCCGCTTAAAACCAGTTTATCGAAGAGTGATGAATGATCAACGCTTTTCACTTTAGAGGCTTTAATTTTGAGAGTTTGCTTCGAGAAAAAACTGAGATTAGAAAATCAATGAGAGCAGGATTATTCGAAAAAATACCAGAAACGTTTTTGCAAACTGTGTTTATCTTCACGCCTTTTAAGATCCAAACTAAACCCACTCCTCCACATGGAGCAGAGGTCTGAATCTGTGCAGAGATGTCAGATTTCTGCAGCGCCGTGGATTAAAAAACGTCGCTTTAAGCTCAGTCACGGCAGATTTCAGGAGCCGCGGTTCGTGTGAAAAGAAAACACGATTTTCCTCCGTCTCCGTCTTTTCTCCTCGGCTCCACTGGGCTTTTCCGTTTGTGTTTCTGAGCTGCAGAAACAGAAGAAAACAGGCGTCTTTATGTGTGAGCGGATAATCCCCGTCACGTCCCTCAGGCGGCTGCTGCGGCTGTGGATACACTTGCTCGCCGTCGGCTCAGCGAGGGTTAAAAACGAAGTCATAACGAACTGCAGCGCCGCCATGAAGTGAATTAACCTGAATAACCTCCACTTCCTGTCTCTATCTGAAGTGAACCAGGCCTTCTGCTGACTCAGGCTTCACACACACACACACACAGGCTCTAAATATAGACACACACACACACTCAAACGCACGCACGCGTGAGAGTCAGGGTTCACCTCCTGAGCTCGCCGCGCGTTTGAATCAGGAGCTAAACGTGTCGTTAAAGCCGGACGAGATCAGAGCAGGAGGTGCAGGAGAAACCCTGTGAGTGTGGCAGCTGGAGGTCAAAGGTCAAAGGTCAAGGAGGTCTGCAGAAGACGGACGAAACAGGAAGCAGCGTCCGCCGTGAGACAGAGACGGTGACGACCCGCGGGGGGATGGACAGACGGAGCTGACAGCTGAGCGAGAGGCTGTCAGCTAAATCAGCTCCAACACGACGGGAGGAGGAGGAGGAGGAGGAGGAGGAGGAGAGAAAGCCTCCTCTGTAACCCGAGCCGCGGCGTTAACAGATCTGCCGCGGCGGTGTCAGATCCCCCCGCTTCAGAGCCTGCAGCTCCGTCCTGATCGGAGCCGGATCAGGTTTCACATCAGCGCACCTGTCGGTTCGAGGGGGAGAAACCGAGGAGGGATCCTCAAACACCTGCGGGTTAAACCCTCACACCGTCACCATGGAGACGCCTCCTCCTCTCTCATTACACCAACACAATGAATCCACTTCATGGAGGCCCCCTTTCTACGGGTCCAGCTCCAAACACGTCGCTTAACGACGGTTTTTTGTTAAATTAAGATGAAGATGAAAGAGGTCAGAGGTCTCATCGAGCAGCGGTTGCATAATCTGAGCTATTTTCTTTCCTTTGACGGGAGGATTTAGAAACTCAAGCCTGCGTGAGTCACCGAGAAACACACGAACACACGTGTCCCGCAGAGTGGGGACTTCTCACAGCGAGTTTTTACACGTCTAGACGTTAAATCAAGGAGCTCTAGTCGAGTAAAACTTCCTCTCTCGATATTTAACAGAGGAAGAAAAAGCCGTCTGCAGCTTCACATTTCCTCCTCTGCTCCTCGTTGTTTGTGAGGACAAGCAGCGAGGAGCAGGTGAGCGTGCACGCCGGAGAAACTACTTTACAAAAGCTCTTTCTGAATAATAGCACAAAATACCACGCCGCAATTTTCTCCCCTGCAGGGCGCCGGGAAGAAAAACACGTCGAGGCCGGCGTGCGAAGCTTTGACAGAGCTGTTTTCCCTCAAACTGCAGATGTTAGCGTTTACTCCTCGGCTGTTTCTCCTACATTTTTCATGCGGCGGCGGCTGCGGGTCGCCCCTGGGCTGCGAGGCGCTTTGTTTACCGTTGATGTGACGGAGCATGAGGAGGCACGAGGAGGAGAGGGATGGTGTTGGTGACGACGGACGAGGAGCAGGAATCAATCGGACAGCGGAGCGTTTGGGAAATGAGATGTTTTTGTTTGGCAAACGAAAGATTTTCTTTAACGCTCGTTAAGGAAGAAGGAGACGTGTCAGAGGTCTTACCATCATCAGCTCCCTCTGGAACGACTTCCTCTCCTTGTTCTCCATGTTGGTACACTCCTCCTTCAGCTTCTCCAGGACCGACGCCACCCTCTCCGGCTCGTTGTCCAGCTCCGTGCGGCAGAAGTAGTTCAGCGGTAAATTCCCGTACCCCAAAGCGTCGGCAAACGCCCTCCAGTTCCCCACGTTCTCCATCAGAACCGTCCTCACCGTGGCGTAGATGTAGGTCAGAAACTTGCACGGCTTCAGGATCTGCTCCAGGAGCAGCGTGGTGGTCAAGTCCGGCCCGCACCAGAAAATGGGTTTGACTTTCCCCAGGACTAAAACGTTCTTGGCGTGGACGAGGCCGACCTTTCCGTTGTAGTAGCCGATGTACCACTCCTTGTTCCTGAGCTGGCCGCGCAGTTTGATCTTCTCCTCGCTCAGCAGCGCCAGGACGTCCCCCTTCTTGTACTCCAGCAGGTACGTGCTCTTGTGCTGCCGGATCACCGTTTTGATCAACTTCCCGAACTTCAGGTTGGTGACGCAGCGCTCCTGGAACTTGGGGTACTTTGAGGTGACGGCGAGCGGCGAGAGCACGATCTTATCCACCTCCTTCTTCTTCAGGAACCTCCTCTGGCCGGTGACCCTGGCCCCGGTCTTTGGCGGCGGTGGAGGAGTCTGGACGCAGAACTGAGTGAGGATGCAGTCCAGCGCGTCCTTGACCTGGACCCTGAGCGTGAAGTCTGAGATGCTGTTGGGGTTCAGGGACGAGATCAGGTACAGGAGCCGGGTGACCTTCCCCAGTTTGACCTGGAACCCCTGGATCAGTCCGGCCCCCTCCGACGTCTTCACCTGGTAGTTGGACATGTTGGAGTACAGTCCCACCCGGAGGTCCTGAGGGAACCCCAGCAGGAACTGGTGCTTCCCCCAGAGCTGGAGCGCCACGGGCGGGGTGGAGCTCGCCTGCCTCCCCACCTCGCTCACCAACAAGGTCTTGGGGGCGCAGTCGTGTCCAAACATGGCGACGACTGTCTTGAAGGAGGGGTGGATGTGCTTCGGACCGTAGACCCCCAGGGTGACCTTCCTCTGGACGTGGTCCCAGACGGTCGTGTTGAGGCTGATGAACTGGGACTGGACCACGACGGCGACGTACATGCACGGCTCCAGACTGTCCAGCTGGACCTGGACCGTGTCCTTGTAGATGTAGGCGTTGGGGATGGGCGTGTACGGCCCGTCTTTGCAGTCGCTGCGCACGCACAGCAGCTCGGCGGTGTGACCGCCGCCCTTCTTGACGCTCACGGACACCTTCACCTCCAGCGTGATGAACGACTTGGTCTCCATGTTGCTGAGCTTGATCTCCACCACGGGGCTCACGGTGGAGCAGTGGTCCGTGTTGAGCTCCAGAGGGGGGTCCAGTAAGGCCTTCATGGAGATCTGCTGGTGGTCTCCGTGGCTCACGTGGCCTTCGGGGACGTGGGCGCTGATGTTGGTGTCTGGGAGCTGGACGACTCCTCCGTTAGCGTCCAACCTGCAAACGATGTTCGTCTCCACGGGTTGAGTCTGACCCCAACCGAGACTCTGACCCAGAGAGTCCAGGTCGTGGCAGGACCGTGCCAGCTTTCTGTGGTTCAGCCACGCAGTCCTGAAGTCCTCCCTGCTCTGGAAGTGCTCCGGCAGGGGGGCGGTGAGTCCGGTGAAGAATCCGGACGAGGGCAGGGTGGGGTTGGACTGCGCCTGGAGGACGGAGAGCTCGGAGAGGCTGTGGGAGCGCTTGCTCCTGAAGAAGGGGTTGTCTCTGTGGAGGTTGGGCTGGATCTCCTGGGTGGGGCTGGTGAACCCGTTGGAGTTGGACGACGGCGAAGCCAGGGCGTCGAAGAGGATCAGATCTGAGCTCCTGATGCTGGCGTCTTTACGGTTTTGATCCACGGAGCAGACGAACGGGTTCCCCGCAGCGGGACTGTTGATGTAATTCAGAGACGGTTTCGAGTTCATCCCCGTCCACTCCCCTAACCCTCTGAACTCCCTGGACCCGTCCTCGTAGCCCTCCCCGAGGCTGTCGATCATCCCGCTGTCGCTCAGGCAGGAGTTCCTGAAGTTGACGGGCTGGACGTAGGCGGCAGGGATGTAACCCATCTCCGTGTTGTTGTGAGCGTACCACCACTCGCCGCCCGACGTGTCCAGCACGTAGAGGCGATCGCCTTTGGAGAACTTGAGCGTGGTGAAGCTGCTGGGGCAGTAATCCTTGATGGCGACCACTTCCTGCGCGGCTCCGTAGGAGGCTGACGTGTCCAGGCGTAAGGCACTGGGGGAAGGCACTGGAAGGACAAAGAGACGGGTCTTTATCTCTGATTTTAAGAGCTCTTCATCACTCGTCGGCTGATTGCTCAAAACACGCTCATTACTCGCTCATCCCCTCAACGAGCAGGGACACAAAGGTTCGCCTGGAATACTTCAGCGAGACTTTTCTGCATCCGTCTTGGTGCATTTTTTTCAGACCACTAGGTAAATATCTGAGCAGATGAACTGCATAATTTAATGCATAATTTACTATTTTTAGTTCCCCTCATTAGCGTATATGGAGCATGAAAGCACGGCTGTGATGAACCATCGGAGCGGAAGAGCCGAGCAGGAAAATAAAGCCGTTATGTAAAAACGTAAGAGAAACTGAGGAGCTGACCTTTGACGTCGTTGAGACTGGCCGCGGTGACCCCCTCGCTCAGGTCGATGAGCGTCCCCTCAGACTTGCAGCGAGGCAGCACCAGGTTGCCGTTGGTCGCTCGGATGATGCGATGGGCAGCCATGGCCGGGCCTCTCATTGGCTGCTTCTCATCTGGACGAGGAACAAACAAACAAACAAACAAACAAACACAGGATTTCAGGATTTGAGGGGGAGATGAGCCAGTTTTAAACACATCTGCTCTCGGATAATCGAATCAGAGGAGAGGCCTCGATTTTCTGGATCAGGAGCACAGAGACGGGACATGAAAGGTTGAAAGTGTCAAAGCAGAAAATAAGATTGATTAACGTCGATGTGCTGCTGGCAGAGCTTTCTCAATCAATGCAAACAATCGAAGAAAGATGAAAGCAAACAGACTCCAGCTTCACGCGACAAAAGAGGAGAAATCCTGCACACTTCTCCTCTCAAAGCTAACACGCTAATCTGCCCTGCTCCTCTGGCTGTCGGCTTTATGAGATTTAGAGACCTGGCTGCAGGGATTTGCGCCCATTCAGGCTAAAACAGAGCATTAGTGGAGGTGGAGCGCTAATGTTTGGCAATAAATCCTGGATTCAGGGAGGAGGGTAAAGTCTGCGTGGAAATTTCTCAACTTGTTCAACTTCCTGTGTGTGATTTCTGACCGCTCACCTCTCCAGAGAGCCGGAGCTGTGATTCAATTTGTGTATGAAAACACAAACTCAGCAGAGACGCGGTGATCTGATTAGAGCGACAGCAAGATGCTGTTTTCTCCGCAGGATGTGGGAGCTGCTCACATTTGCATTCGCTCTCTAATTGCGCCAATTTAATCTGATTAAAGCGACATATGCTGAAGAGGCGGCCGTGTTAATTCCTTTCAATTAGTTTCTCAATTAGCGCTGTTTGCACATTCGGCTCAGGTGCATTCATGAAAACAAACTCCTGAGACACTTGCATGGATGCTTTCACCATTTCTGACTTTGCAAGGCCTCCAGTCGTCTCTTTCAAGCGCTTTGATCAGATTTATGAGCTCCTCTGTCTCAGGAAAGTTGTGCTTTCTCAACACTTCTTAACTCCTCAGAGGTGACACTTCATTTTCCTCCCCCCCTGATGGAAAATGAGCACTCAGCAGGCGTCTGAAGCGAGTCTGAGATCAATAACAAGCAGCAGACAAAGACGCCGTCCCCGGCTTTGATATAGAAATGAGCAGAGCGTCCCTGAATGCAGCGGGGAGGCGAGCACGGATCTGACAGGGATGCTGTCCTCTCTGAAACGCAGCAGGAAGCAAACGGCACATCCAAGCTGCAGGAGCAACTATGAAAAGTTTAACAAGAGCACATGCAACCTTTAAGAGAAGAAAGTGGCACAAAGTTTGTGCAGCATCCAGGGGATGGAGACAGAAAACTGCTGCAGGGAGTTTTTACTTTTGTGCATCAAAACCGGAGCTGGTGAAACACTTTGGACCTAATCTCTGGGTGAATGTTGCTGCAATAACCGGAGACTTTATCGCTTTCCATCGCAGCCGTTTGAAACAAGATTACAGGATAAAGAGGAAGAATGCAACACGTTAAGTCGACCTCTGAGCAGGCCGCTCTCGTCTCCTCTCATCTCGCTCCATGCTCGTCACAAAAAGCATCAAAAATTCATCAAACTCTGACTTTAAACGCCACCCAAGGTCGGCTCTGCAGCACCGACTCAGGCCCCGTTCAGGGACTGAAACACACGAAGGTCTGCAGGAGCTGGACCCTCTGTTCAGGCCTGAAGCGGTGCAGCTTTGAGACGGGGAGGGCGTCCTTGAAAGTTTGTTAAAGGCCTGTCAGGCTCGGGGAGCAGCGCAGGTTTGATTCCTTTAATCCTGCAGGAGTTTGATAATCATCCTCTCGGGGGTCTTGGTGCAAACTCTGCAGGATTGATCCAAAATGCACACTACATTTCTGCCTATCCCGCCAAAATAAAAGAGAGGGAAAGCTTTGAAAAGCAGGAAAATAAAAGTGTTTCTGCTTGGCATGTGGTCAACCACTTTTCCCTGACCGCCACCGCTCATCACCGGAGAAATTCACCGTTAAATATCACAGCCTGCAGGAAGAGTCTCGGGTAAATGAGCCCGCTAAGTGCTGGGGTTTTAGAGCCACTTTCACCTCCACGCAGGAGGGAGGGAGACTCTGCAGCCGCCGCTTTGAGGGGAGAGGAAGGGTCAGCTCGATTTGTGACAACGAGCGCTCGAAATAATCACTTCCTCCTACGCCTCGACGTGCAGGACGAACAGAAAAAGACAACTTTAAAGTGTGCGTGTCGCAATGAGCGTCCTTTAATTACAGAATGGAGAACACCTTCACGCAGAAACCGATGACACGCCGGTTTTCAGGCTCGGTCTCAAGAGGAGGAGGAGGAAGAGGTGAAGGGAGGAGACGCGAAAGGAGGAGGGTGAATGAGTCTGTGATGAGAGTCAGAGGAGGAAGAGGAGGAAGAGGAGGAAGAGGAGGCTTAGGGAACAGGTGGATGAAGGAGAAGCTGGACAGATGGTGAAGACTGAGAGGAGGAAGAAGAAGAGAAGAGGAGGAAGAGGAGGAGAGGCAGAAACCCATCTCATTAAACAGAGTCTGCAGGCTGAGAGACAATGTGTGTGTGAGTGTGTGTGTAACTGTGTGTGTGTGTGTGTAAACCTTGAGGCTGCTGATAGAGAGGGAGGATTTTCAGCTTATCAGATGACCTTATTGGCAGAGCCGGGAAGGAGCGTGCACGCGCGTGCGCACGAAAGACACTGGATGCTAATTTGTTATCTTGTCATTTTCAGTCATTTTCCATCCGCTGTAGTGATTTTTTTAAATAAAGATACTTTGTTTTTTTGACATAAATGAGCTGAAATAAAGAAGGAGTTAGGTTTCTAGTCAAATCTATAACAGCTGCACTACAGGTACCATGAATAAAGGCACCATAACAACACAAAATGTCACATTATTGTTAAAATCAAGCAATTTAAGCTCTGAAAAATACATTTAAAGCAGCAAAAATAAAATGATTCATAAGAAAATACTCTTAAACAAGTTCTAAACTACCTGTAAAGCTTAATGACACTATTATAAACTTATTATAGAGAACAAAACTGCACCAAACATCATTATTATAAAGATACTTCTCACTCTAATGAAGCCGAATTACTCGTCCTACTTTAATATGTTTTTTTAAAACAATAAATTATACAAACATTCAGCTCTAACTTTCAATAAAACCGATTTGAGTAAAAATTGACAGTTTTGTGAATGGGGTTTTGTTTACCGCGAGCTTACTCCTGCAGTTCTGTAACAGAAATATAATAAATAAGATGATTTTAATAAAGAAAAAATCCTCTCTGATCTTTCTTCTTCTGAATTGATTTTTAAAATTAGTCTTTAATGAGTTTATTGGTTATAAAGGCATAGAGCTAAATTCGCACTTATCGCAAAGACGCGCCACAGAGAGGAGCTAAAAATGTCGCTATTAAAGAAATACGTCAGAGATCTGCGATTTTATTAAAGCCGAATTCTTCACAGATTGTTGTTCTAATAATTCAAGAAAATAAAATAATAATACAAGCAATTAGAATATGATTTCTAGCTCTCTAAAGTAAAATTGACTGAGAAGTAAACCGACCTCCGTGCGGCTGAACGCAGAACAGGCGTAAAGTGTTCGGAAGGTGAGCTGATGGAGAGCCTCTTTCTTCTTCTTCTTCTTTTTCTCGTGTTTTCTTCCGTCATTTGGGTTAAAAAATGAAAAATGAAGCAGGGGAGAAGTGTCGTAATCCCGTACCAAGGTTCAGTTTCCGGTCAGAGAAGTTTTAACGGGGCTGAGGGGACCAACGGTTCGGGATTAGTCCGTGCTCTCTCCGGTCTGTCGGAGAACTGAAGGAGCGCAACCCAGCTGGAGGAGAGGGAGTGACGTCAGACATGGGGGCGTGGCCACAGGATGGAAATCTAAATATTTCCACTTTGCATGAGTTTTATGATAAATTTATGCTGATTTATTCTTTTTTTGTGCTGAAATTAAACTGTTTATATGTTTACATCCAAATATTACCCTTGAAAAAACAAATAAAAATATATTTTTTTTAGTTATTTCAATGTATGTTAATTTTTTTTATTTTTTTTGTTTTTGTTTTTGTTTGTTTTTGTTTTGCGTTAGGTGTCTTGTCTTGCTTGTGATGTTGTCTTGTGTCCTTTTTATTACTATTATTATTTTTTATTTAAAAAGGGGAAAAAATAAGAATAAAAATGGGTTATATGTTTGTTGATAAGCAAATGGAATGTGGGGAGGACTTCATTGTTGTTTTTGTTGTCAAATAACGTGTACAATCCTTAAAATGTTAATTAAAAAATAATTATAAAAAAAAAAAGAAGCAAATAAAAACCTTAAAACAAGAGATTTCCCTGCAAATAAAGCAACATTTTTGTCTTGTCAGTGCACTGAGAACACATTTAATTCATGTTTTTGTGCTCCACATGCTAATCAAGCTTTTAAAAGAGCTAACAAAGGCAGCATGAGTGTGTGTATGAAACGGTTTCCTCAGCACTCAGAAAAAAGCAGCAACATGGAGAAAAAACAGCTTTCATCAGCCTAATAGAGCCTCGTCTTTCATCTCATTGACAAAACCCACTCAGACCATCCGTCCTCCCCGCTGGGTGAAGCTGCTGTCAGAGCAGCGCCGGGGAAATGGCTGCGGCGCTGACAAACTGAAGACAAAATAGCTGGAAAACGCAGGCCGGGAGAAAATAGAAAGCAGACTCTCAGATGCACGGAGCTGGTTTCTCTGCTGGTTATTTTCAGCTGTTTGACTCTGACCCTGCAGCGTCAGGAAGCCCTGACCTCTGTTGACCCTCAGCAGCTGCAGCAGCCGTATTTCTGACTGTCTTTAAACGCATCATTCAAAACATCTCCTTGTTCCAGGTGAAGTCAGACTTGTGCAGCTCTCCTACCTCCCCTCAGTCACGCCTGGAGGAGCTTTGAAAGCAGCATCTGAAGCTCGAACCAGACGGCTAATTAGAGCAACAGCTGCAGAGAAGCAAACAGTGGATTTTAAAAATGCAGCTTCACAACGGAGCCAATTAATTCCTCCTTTCTTAAAATCTGATTTCCTGTCATGCTCCTGACGTTTAATCTGCAAAATGTTCTCCTTCAAAGTCCAAAGATCAGGAGTGAAATCCTCTTTTTCTGTCTCCTCATTTGATTCACGACTTCCTCTTTCATTCAGCTCCTGACTCACACGTCTCACTCTCACCCCGGGGTTTAAAAAGCATCCGGCGTTTTTATATCTTTCTCTTCACAGCTCGTGATGAATGCTGCGGCGGCTTTAGAAGGAGTGATGATTTATCTGACCGGCCTGCACGCCTGCGCTCTCATTCGCCGCTGTCAGGGAGCAAAGGGGGGATATGATGGATATGAGAGAGACGGCTTATGAAGTGACGGGGGGTCAGGTATCTGCACTTTTATCAGAAGTTTCTGAAGTGCTTTCTTTTTTGTTTGCATGCAACTTCTGCAGCAGAAAGCTCTCTTTTGCTTCTCAAACTTTGCAAACGTCTCCTTCCTGAGGATTTGGCACAAAGCGTTTTCACTCAAGCACGACTCACTCGAGCGTCGGCCGTTGCTGCCCCAAAGTTCAGCTCTCATTCCAGGCTCAGACTGGATTTGACGCGTCCATTCATGAGGGCTGAAAGAAAAACCGTGGGCTCTGAAAAAAACGAGGCCTTCTTTTCTTCAACGGGCGGCTCACTTTGCATCAGAATAACGCAGCGTTTGCTTGTCAACCTGGTTGGTTATGGAGAGAGGAGGCAAGAGGAATTTGCTTTTTTTGGATGCAAATACAGGAATTTGAGAGAGTTTGTCCAAAACTGTCCTGAAGCACGTCAGAAGCTGCAGAAATCCTGCAAAATCAACCCAAACTCATGCACGAGTGTGAGCATAAAACAGACTTCAATGTGCATGAGCATCCAGCACACTCTTCTTCACAGCTCACCAGAAAGTTGCAGAAAATCTCGACTTCCTCAAGAGGCTGCACTTCTTTCCTCCTCTTTCTCTCGCCTCCATCTGTCCGCTCTCGAGGCTGCACAACCTGTTCACGGGGAAATTACTTATTCATCACTTCCTCGGCTGCAGCAGCAGCGAGGAAAGGCCGCGGATTAGCTCGCTGTATCTTCAGGCAAACACACACACATGCACCTGAAGTCTGCAGCCTCCTCCGGCCTGAGGCGGCAGTTTTTAGGATTAAGTGTTAATTCTGTTAAATTTGCAATCGTGCACACAATGAGGAGCGCAGTAATCCTCCACGGGGGGACAGTTTAGGGATAAATCTGCAACTTTCACTCGTGTTTCTGCAGCTGCGACGGTTTGAGATCTGAACTCTGCCGCTCTCATCACCACAAACTCAGAGAAAGAGGAGCAGGAGCCGCGCAAAGTTTCTCTCAAGGACGGTCCTCAGACGGGATGACGTCTTCACTCTCTGAATGGATGAATGAAGTTTTGGCAGCAGCTTTGGAGGAAGAAATTTATCTCCAGGATGAAATTAAAAGATGCAGGTCAGATATTTTATGGCTCTCCTTTAAAGAGTCGAAACAACCTTGTAAAAACCTGATGAAGACGGAGACAGATGAGGGGATTTTTGATCTGATTTTCTGATTTTCAGGAGCACAAACTCTCTCAAGTGTGCGAGGAAAGCGTCAGACGTCATCCTCTAAACGCTGAAATTTGTCTTTCGCCGTGTTCCCGCTCTGCTCCGAGGCGATTACTTCAGCGCACAGACAGATTTACAGCTCCACGCCGGGCCTTAAATCTCATCTGGAGCTCCGCAAACGACAGCAGGCGATGGATCAATAGGAGGAGGGATACAGAGCGTGCTCAGGTGATGCTCGCCTCCTCCTGGACCATTTCAGTCGAGAGAGAGTCAGCGAAGAGTCAGGAGGAGGATGAAACTGAACGCTCCAGAGGTCAAACAGCTGTTTCACCTTTTCCAGGAGGACCTGACGTCTCACGGGGGCGGCGGCGGGGAATCCTGACTCTGAGCAGGAAAAGATTTCCAGGATTAAACTTGGACGCCGTGTCACGTTTGTTGCTCCACGTCAATAATCCTTCGCTTGCAGAGTTCGAGGCAAAATTGTGACGACCTGACGGGAGCTTAGTGCTCGCCATATGGTGTCGTGGTTGTCAGGGGCGGTTTGGGTGAACAGATTAGCCGTGGTCGCCGTCATGCTGTGAGCTCACTTTAAGGCCGTCAAAACTCTGAGAGGAGCTTTTATTTCCTTCACTTTAACGTCTGAAACAAAAACTCTGAGTCTGAAATTCATTAAACTAAAGATTTTTTTTAGATTTTTCCATATTTTTCTGGAATGAAATGAGATCAGAAAGGCTACATTTTCACAGGCAAAGTTTAAATTGATTAAAAAATTCAAAAAAAAAAAAAAAAATTATAAAAATTAAATTAAATTAAGGCTGAAAAAATCACTTTATAGTTATTTTTCTGGGTCAAGTTACCTTTAAAACCCTTAAAGATGCTTAAAAAATCATAAATAAGAGTCTTCATTCAGGATACTTCTAAGTTTAAATTGATTAAAAAATTAAAATAATAAAAAAAAATCTTTAAAAATTAAAATTAATGAAAAATTTCCTTTAAATGAAATTTAAGGCTGAAAAATTAACTTTTTAGTTATTTTTCTAGGTAAAATTACCTTAAAAACCCTAGAAGATGCTTAAAAATCATAAATACGAGTCTTTTAAATTGATTAAAAAATTAAAATTACAATTTAAAAAAAAATAAAAAAAATGAAATTAATGAAAAATTTCCTTAAAATGAAATTTAAGGCTGTAAAAATCACTTTATAGTTTCATCAGAGAGGCAACATTTTCACTTTCAAAGTTTAAAACTCATTTTTTTTCACTCTACATAAATAAGGATGCTTCTACGGTGGCCCTGAAGGTCAAACTCATTGACCTTCAGTCCCTAAAAGAGAGAAGCAGAAGGATCCAGCACATTAAAGACTGTGTGACAGCCTTTAAAAGTGTTTCTATATTCAAGAGAGAGTCTCATAAGAACTCCTGGTGCATCATGGGTAATGTAGGCAGAAAGAAAAAGGGATGTATGAGACGTTTCCCGCTCTCTGGACACAGTTTCCAGGAGATGATGGGATAAACTCGTCTGGCGGCCTCACCGTGGACGCCGTGTGATCCGTCTGCGGTCAGACTTACTTAATTAATTAACTAACGAGCTAAAAATACCTCTGATGACCCGGAGTGTTTGACCTGCAGGGAGCAGCAGGAGGATGTTTGTCCCAGCGTTTGAGGAGATTATCTGCATCCCTGCATCAGGAGCTCTCGCAGTTTAATGTTGGAAATTTGGAAAATAAAGAAATAAACTCAGAAAAACCACGTCTTGAGTTTTAAAGATGTTTGATTCATGAAAGTTTGTTTGTTTGAACTTTAAATGAGCTGGATTAGGACGGTGACGTCACCTCACGGCGTGGGATGCTGATAACGAGCTCGGGATGACGTCTGAGAAAACCTCTGACAGTGAACACAGGCTGAGGTTTGTTGGTGACAGGAAAGTCGCATCACTTCCTGTCTGGATCCAAAGCCTCAGGTCGTGGATTCGTCACGTCTGAATTTAATCCACAGTCTGCTCACCTCGTCCTCTAAACCTCGTTACCGTCATGTTTCCCGTCAGCCCAATTAGCTCCAACTGGAAGGAGGAAGTGGGAATGTAGGCCATCAGGTGAGCCTGTGTGTGTGGAGGATAGAGCCTCTAATCCAATGGGGAGAGAGTGGACACAGCAGAGGATTATGGGATTAGAGATGGGAAAGATGCGACATGAGATGGCCACTCTGCAGCGCCGCTCGAGCTGAAACCACATTGCAAATCTGGCGTCTGCAGCAGACGGTGGCGATAACGCTCTGATGTTTTCCTCACAGGTTGAATCTCAGGTCAATGACCGCCTGAGTGTCTCGATAACGACCATAACTCACAGTAACACCCTCTGCCGTCACGCTCGCTGCCGCCCTGACCCCCTCAAACACTTTCCTCCCTCCTGATACCCAGCTTTATGGCGGTTTGCAGGCCGCCGCGGTGTGAACAACCAAATGAGCCAGATGGATTCAGGGTCTGACGGGAGATTAAGCGCGTGTCCAGATTAAGCTGTGATCAGCAGCCAGAAACACTGACACCACGCCAGGAAGTAATCCAGCCGAGGAGGGCGCCAGGGGAGCCGGGCGCCGCGGCAGCACCTGGCGTGATGTCAACAGAGGTTCTGACGCTGCAGGGGGGAAAATCTGCAGGATGATGAGTCTACTGCGTCAGATTTACTCCTTCATTTGTCTTTCTGAGCCTTTCAGTCCAATTTATCAATTTCTGTCCTCAGAATTGACTCATTTCATCATTTTTATATCAGAAACATCACCCACATGACATTTGTTAGTCTGTTTTTAAGCTGTTTCTGCTCATTTCAGGTCTAAAAGAGTTATGTTTTAAAATTTAGATAAAGAAAAGGGAATATTAAAGACAAACAATTGGCATTTGTGTCTTTTAAAGTCAGTAAAAACAGACATTTAGAGCGTCCAAACTACCTTATTGTTAAAATCCATGTTGCATTGAGAGCCTTAAATAAATTAATTTTCCTTTAAATAAAATTTAAGGCTGAAAAAAATCACTTTTTAGTTATTTTTCAAGGTAAAATTACCTTAAAAACCCTAAAAGATGCTTAAAAATTCATTAATAAGAGTCTTAGTTCAGGATACTTCTAAGTTTAACCTGATTAAAAAATTAAAATTAAATTAAAAATATAAATAAAATTATTGAAAAATTTCCTTAAAATGAAATTTAAGGCTGAAAAAATCACTTTATTGATATTTTTCTAGGTTAGGTTACCTTTAAAAACCCTTAAAGATCCAAAAAATTATAAATAAGAGTCTCAATTCAGGATTCTTCTAAGTTTAAATTAATAATAATAAAAAAAAAAAAAATTAAAAAAATAAATAAAAATTAAGATTAATGAAAAATTTTCTTAAAATGAATTTAAGGCTGAAGAAATCGCTTTATTTTAATTTTTCTAGGTTAAATTACCTTTAAAAAAAAACCTTAAAGATGCTAAAAAGATCATTAAAAAGAGTCTAATTCAGGATTCTTCTAAGTTTAAATTAATTTAAAATTAAAAATTAAAATAATAAAAAAAAAAGATTAATGAAACATTTCTTAAAATGAATTTAAGGCTGAAAAAAATCACTTTGTAGTTATTTTTTTTAGGTTAAATTACCTTTAAAAACCGTTAAAGATGTTTTAAAAAACATAAATAAGGGTCTTAATTCAGGATTCTTCTAAGTTTAAATTAATTAAAAATTAAAATTAAATAAAAATTAATCTTATTTTTCAAAATCTCTTTGGGTTTTTATATAAAACATGAAAAACTCTCATAAATTGGAGGAATTTTCAACTTGTAAAGGTTTAAATTTAAGTTTTGGATGTTTAGAGCAGGAATTGTTTGAGCTCTGTCTCCACCTGGTGGACGAATCAGGGAACTACAAGAACAAAAACAATAGCTCATTATTTCTGAGTGTTACAGCTTTTTTTTCAGCTCAGTGAGGGTTAAATGGAGGTGAATGGAGATTAAATTAGAGTGTGATTAAAAACAAAATAAGGTCAGAGGTCAAAGGTCATGGCAGGTCGGATGTAAACAGAGAAACTTGTTGGATTTAAAACAAAGAAAGGGACAAACCTGAGGTCTGAGCTGCCAGGTGATGAGTTGGTGGGACCAAGCTGAAGGTCTCCAGGGACAAAGATTAATTTCATCTTCAGGAGGCCTGAAAATGCAGAAAAAGGGAGAATGTAGTAAAATTAGAAACAAAAATTAGACCTTTAAAATCAACATTTTGTCCAAGAAATCCAGAAATAAGATCAAAACTCTCCTCCTTCTCTGGGGGGAGGGACAGAAACACAAAAGTGGGCTGAGAGGATGAAACTTTAGAGCCTTGGGATCCTCCCTCTGTTTACCAAACGCCCCGGGCTCTTCCTCATGTGACGTCAGACATCAAGTGATTTCATTTACAGACACACTGCAGGAAACTGAGGGATGGTTTTCAGCGTAAAGCTCCGGTTAGTCATATTTATTTCATGTCCCAATATTTACCTCAGGGGTTTTATAAAATTCAATCAACCTTTTCCATCAGAAAACTTCACTTTCCTCTGATTATCTGTTTCTTTGTGTTTTAACTCGTCAGCTTCTGATGCACTGAGCTTTATTTTGAAAAGCCAAACAGGAAATGATGTGTGCATTGTGAGGCGAGACACAGTGATGTTGCAGGATGTTCCCGCAGACGCTGCAGGATGAGACTCTGAGCGAAATTTAAGGAATAAGAAGCTGCTGAGGACGTCGTCATGGCTGTACAGGTGAGCACAGGTGTGACGGGCTGTGACCTTTGACCTCAGGGGGAACCTCTGGTGCAGAGTGTTAGAGCTGTGTCTGCAGGAGGGGAGGGTCTGGATGTGATCAGGGCTCAGGAGGAGAAGAAAAGGAGAATCATGAGGAGGTGAAACATTTTAAAATCAGAAAATAAATTCAGAGGAAGAGGAATGTGTCTGAAACGAGCTGCGGAGGAGCTCAGGTAGGGAGCTCAGGTGTGACAGCGGGGGGAGGATGTGCTCCTGAACAGCCTGCAGCTGTTGACTCAGAGGGTCAGGTCCAACAGGTAGACCGGTTCAGGTGATTCACTCCTAACCGTCTGCTCAGACACTGTCAGACCCTGAAAACCTGGTCTCTCTCTGCTGCAGGCTCAGGTTCTCTACGACTTCACGGCCGAACCGGGACACAACGAGCTGACGGTCCGCCAGGGGGACACCATCACCGTGCTGGACCAGGTGAGACACACACACACACACACACACAAACAATGAGAAACACACCACATTACCATGTAACACAGCGTGTGTATCTGTGTGTGTGTGTAGACCGTGGGTGGAGGCTGGATCCAGGCCCAGGACAGCAGCGGGAGAACCGGGCTCGTACCTGAGGGCTACTTACAGGTGGGAACCAGGATAAAGCTCAGCCCACTTTCTCTTTGAGCAACAAAAACACAAGATTAATTGATTGATTGATTTGATTAATTATTTTATTACTTAATAATTATTTGTCTTATTGGTCATTTATTCATTTTTTCAAAATTTTTGCACATTTTTTTAAATTCATTTTTGTAGACTTTATTTTGCAAATTTAATGATCAATATTCCAATTTTTTAAGATTTGGCAAATTTTTAAATTTCACTTTTTTTTTCTAATATCTGCATTTTTTTCTAAAATTTTATCAATAATTTAAAAAGGAGCAAATTTGTTAAAAGACAGTTTTTTTTAATATATTTTTTTGCAAATTTGTGAAATTTTGGAACAGTTTTGAATTTTCAATTTTTTTTGCAATTTAAGCCATTTTTCTCTTTTTTTTTTAATTTAATTTTTCATTTATTTTTATTTTTTATTTTTAATTTTTTAATTTTTTTATCTTTATTTTTTATGTTTTTTATTTTCTTTCTAAATTGCAATCTTACTGAAATATCCTGAATTCTGCAAATTTATGAACTATATTAGTTTTCTATTTCTTCAATATTTGCAAATATATTGAAAATTTTCAAAAAGGACGTAACTTTAAAATTTTATAAACACAAAATCTTCTTTTTCAGATAATTATTCACTAGATTTTACACTTTTTTGTCTTTACTGTGAAGATAAAGTAGATTTTGTGGCTCCTGAATGAAAGGAAAGGTTGCAGACCGCTGCTTTAGGACCACAGGTTGTGTGTTTCTAAACTTAAAGGTGTGTTCCAGGTGGTCTCTGCAGGTGAAGGTGTTCAGGAGAGCTACGCAGGGGGCGGGGCTTCAGTCGGTGGCGCAGTAGATGCATCAGGTACTCACACACACTCACACACATCCTCTTTCTTACACCTGATCTGAACACGTACACTGTTTTCTTACAGCAGAGTTCAACGACTACGATGATTGGGACGACGAATGGGACGACCAATCAGTGAGCAGCAACCATGACCAGGTGGAGGGGGAGGGAGACGCAGCAGGTCGCAGCACGAGTGGCTCTGCTGTGAAAATGTCCCTGAACAGGTACAGAAACCCACACACACACTCCAGGATGGACGAACTGGATCCTTTAGATCCCTGAAGGTCTCATGGACTCGTGTGACCCGGTTTGTGTTGCAGGTTTCCGTTCTCCAAAGGTCCCAGTCCAGAGGTCTTCCTGTTGGCGAAGCCGCCCTCCAGCAGCAGAGAGAGACTTCCTGTGTATGTGAGTAATCACCTGCACCTCATTTCGTGTGTGTGATGGGTCGCTCGCTCTGATTGGCTCCTGTTATCGTCCAATCAGATTGGAGAGGTGGGCCCGGTGTGGCTGTATCCGTCGGCTCCTCTCGACTGTTTGATCGCAGACCCCAAGAAGGAGTCCAAACTGTACGGGCTGAAGAGCTACATCGAGTACCAGATCACGCCAAACGTAGGCGCACACGCTAACAAACATACAAACAACATACGTGTGGAGAACTAACTCTGAGCTCACTTCCTGTAGACCACCAACAGAGCCGTCAATCATCGCTACAAGCACTTTGATTGGCTGTACGAGCGTCTGCTGGACAAGTACGGCTCAGCGCTGCTCATCCCTTCGCTCCCAGATAAACAGGTCACAGGTGAGCGGTCAGACTGGAGTCCCAGCAGGTAACCCCGCCCCCTCACCCCCTCGCCCTCACCTGTGTGTCTGAGCGTCTCCTCTGCTCTCAGGACGCTTCCAGGATGACTTCATCAGGATGCGCATGGAGCAGCTGCAGTCCTGGATGACGCGCATGTGCCGCCACCCGGTCGTCTCCAACAGCGACGTCTTCCAGCTCTTCCTCACCTGTGCGGACGAGAAGGCAGGTGAAGCAGAGCAAAGCACGGAGTGGGTGTGTGTTCTGTGTTCTGATTGGCTGAGGGTGTTTTGGCGTTTCAGGAGTGGAAGGCCGGGAAGCGGCGAGCGGAGAGAGACGAGACGGTCGGGCCCATGATCTTCAGCCTGGTGGAGCCTGAGGCGCTGGAGCTGGACGCCGGCGTGGTGTGAGTCAACGGACAGGTGACCTACCTGTGAGTCAGCCAATCAAAACCTCAACCTGTGTGTGTGTGTGTGTGTGTGTGTGTGTGTGTGTGTGCAGGGAACAGAAGTGTGAGCTCTACAGTCGCTTCACCAAGTCGATGGAGGACGTCGTGAGAGAGCTGCTCAGTGTCGGACACACACACTGGAAACGCTGCACAGGACGTACGTGCGCACAAACACTCCTGAACACACACCTGCTCATTAACACACACCTGTGTTTACAAATGTGTGTGTGTGTGTGTGTGTGTGTGTGTGTGCAGCGCTGCCCAAAGAGTACGAACGGATCGGACGTGCCTTCAAGAACCTGTCGACTGTTTTCAACACCAGCAGATATCCAGGTGAGGGTGTCAGACGGTCCCTGAATGCATCGTGTCATGGTGGTGATGATGTCAGCGTTGTTGTTAATGCTGTTGTGACATCACGGCGTGTTGCAGGAGAGGAGACTCTCACAGACGCTCTGACGGCGGCGGGTCAGACGTACGAGGAGATCGCAGAGCTCATCGCTCAGCAGGTACAGAAACAGAAAGACTCACTATCTGTTTACACTGTGTGACCTTTGACCCCTGATTGACCTTTGACCTCTCAGCCTCAGAGAGACCTCCACTTCCTGTTGGAGACAAACAACGAGTACAGAGGGATGCTGGGATGCTTTCCTGAGATTTTCTCCGTACATAAGGTACTGCACTACACCTACAACTACACACACACACTTATCATAGCTTACAAATAATGTGTGTGTGTGTGTGTGTGTGTGTGTGTGTGTGTGTGTGTGTGTGTGTGTGTGTTAGTCCGCCACAGAGAAAGTGAGAGAAAGCGATCGCTTGGTTTTGGCGGGAAAAATCAGCAGCATCGACAGGAAGTTGATGTTCCAGCGAATCAGCAACATGAGCTACTCTCTGCAGGGTGAGAACACACACACACACACCTGCTGAACCGACCAATCAGCAGCCAGCTCTCATTCTCTCATCCTCCTGCAGCTGAGATGAACCATTTCCATAGCAACCGCATCCACGACTACAACAGAGTGATGCAGCTCTACCTGCAGGAACAGGTGATGTTCTACCAACAGGTGAGGGACACGCACACACTCACACACACACACACACTCACACACACACACACACACACACACACACACACACACACACACACACACACATACACACACACACACACACTCTGTAATAACGTGATGTCATCCCCTCTCTGCTCTCTGATTGGTCAGATTGCCGATAAGCTGAGGGGAGCTCTGAACCAGTTCACCACACTCTGAGGATGACATCATCGATGACCTCATCAGAAGCCTTTCTTTTAACAAAATAAGAGTCTGTTTCCTGTGTGATGTTTACACGTTGATGCGCTCTGATCTTTTCTAAAATTGAACATTTCCTTTTTGTGTAAATGTTTAAAAAAATGTTTAATAAATTTATTAATGTTATTTAACTTTCACTCAAAGTGCTGCTGCGTTAGCGTCTGACTGTGACATGAAATGTTTTTAGCATCACCTGAGCGGCTGTTTGGTTAAACATTCAAAGTGTTCATAAATAAATAAATATCATTGATTTTATTTCACTTTAACTAAATAATACGTTCAGGTAAATTCTGCTCAGGTGTTTTCATTGGTTGGGATGTTTGTCACTGTGTGTGTGTGTGTGTGTGTGGTGTTGCATTTCATATCAGTAATATCAAAATAATTCATTAAATCCTTCAAATTGTGAATTTTCCTCCACTTTGATTTTATTTTGAAAACAATAACTGTCCTTAAAAAAGTTTCAATAAAGTTTTAATAAAACAGCTGGTCTCCTTTGCACTCTGTATGTGAGTGTGTGTGTGTGAATCTGTGTGTGTGTTGTCATAAGGACAGCATCATGTGATCAGCTGACTCTCAGCTTAAACCCGTTCAGGTTCGTCTTCAGTCTGAACTCGGCACTCGGTGAGTCTGTAACTCTTCTCTCTGCTGTTTTTAAGATTTATAAATGTTAGATTATTCATTTTAATTTAAAAACTGCTGAAGATTAACTTTAATATTTATGATAAATATCTTAAAAGTGTGTTAATGTGTAGAAATGTTTAAGTTTAGTCTGCTTATTGAAGAGTTTTTATGTTAATTTGAGTCGACTTAGGAGTTCATTAAAGTTTCAGAAATGTTTTTAAAGTTTGTTTAACTTAATCAGTTAATTTTATAAAAGTTAGTCATGCCTTGTTATGGTTAATTATCTCTAATCAGATCATGTTTCAGTGATTTCAAGTTTGATAATCTGGTTTAAATTATATCTTTGATGCTCATTTATTAAATAATTTATTCAGATTATATATTTTTCTTAAAAATAACAGGTTTTAATGTCTGAAGCTTTAGTTGTGAAAGTTCAGTGTCATGGATATAAAGATAGATAATGAAAGAGAGGAAGAGCAACATCATCCTCAGGGTGTGGCAACAGATCAGCAACTCACAGCAACCAGCAACTCAATGCCGTCTCTGTCTGCAGCAATAAACCCACAGCAACACCAGCAACACGCTTTGACCAAAACTAACAAACATCTTTAAAGGATTGTCAGACCCCGCCACAATAAAAGCACCAACACCAGCTGGAATTAATATGTATGTTTTTGGATGTAAACAAATAAAAATAATAATATTTTAATTTCTGTCTCAGCACCATGGAGCGCAAACTGGATCTGACTCGTCTGACGGACGAGGAGGCCAAACACGTGTGGGAGGTGATTCAGCGAGACTTCAACCTCCGTCAGAAAGAGGAAGAGAGACTCGGGTACACACACACCACCTGTACATCCACCCATACACACACAGCAAACATAGATTCACCTCTGATCGCAGACTCTACCTCCAGGTTAATGACTGACTCGTTATGTGACTCGTTCATGTGAGCGTGAGGAATGTGAGCGTGAAAGACTCGGTTGTTGTTGCACTCGATCATGACGTGGTCACGCGGTGAACAAAGACGCTCTATGTTCACTCAAAGTCCCATCAGCCCCTGGGG
This sequence comes from Halichoeres trimaculatus, assembly GCF_033239565.1. Lineage (NCBI taxonomy): Eukaryota > Metazoa > Chordata > Actinopteri > Labriformes > Labridae > Halichoeres > Halichoeres trimaculatus. The sequence continues at coordinate 9,063,148 of NW_027437202.1, forward strand.
CGGCGTGCTCACAGTGTTCACTCTGTGAGGGATTAAAAACAGGGAGCAGAGTTTCTGAGGGGGAGGAGTGAGATGGTGACACGGTGAGCAGCGTGTGTGTGCGGTAACCACCTGTTCACTATACATTCAATGTGGGGTTGTGTGTTTGCAGTGAGCTGAAGACGCGCATCGAGAAGGAGGGCGCCAAGCGGGAGCTGCTGGGCGTGGAGACCCGTCTGTCCGACTCGCACTGCCTGCGCTGCCTGCAGCCCTTCAAGTTCCTCATCAACAGCAAGCGCCAGTGTCTGGACTGCCGCGTCTACACCTGCAAGTCCTGCAGCCGCTACAACAAGAAGGAGCGCGGCTGGGTGTGTGACAACTGTCGCATGACCAGGTGAGGCCGCCACAGGTGGGTCTGTGTCCTCACAGTCACAGGGTCTCACTGAGAAACCGTATCCTGACGTGTTCGCTTGACGTCCAGGCTCAGGTGTGCTGTGTTCACCTGCAGGGTGCTGAAGATCGGCACGGTCGGCTGGTACCACGACAACATCAGGAACCGCTTCAAACGCTTCGGCAGCGCCAAGGTCATGAGGTCGCTGTACAAGAGGCTGAACGGAGACGGTGAGACCGCACACCTGCACCGGAGTGGGCGTGGCTTCAGACACAGCTCCGTTTACAATCTACTCTTTTTACTCTTTGTCTCTGCAGGTCGAGACGATGACACTCAGAGCATGCCCGACATGCGCAGCTGTGAGTCCATTTTAAACCTGTTTCTCTATTTTTAAGCTTTTATTTTGAAATGCAGGTAAATAATGAGCTTTGCTTCCTGTAGACGGGTTTAACGGTATGGAGGACGAGCAGGTGGAGGTTGAAGCTCAGCGCTACAAGACGGTAAACATAAAACCATCACTTATGAAACAATCAGGTGACCATGTTCACACCTGGATGTTCACTTCCTGTTTCCTGTTTCCTGTCAGATGAGGAAGAGTAAACGTCTGCTGTCTGTGCACCCTCTCGACTTTGACCCCGAAGATTATTTCCCAAACTCCCGACGACAGTCTGTTCAGGTAACACACACACACCTGAGTCTGCAACATCTGACCAATCAGAGGCTAGAACACTTCGCTGTCAGCCAATCAGCATCTTTCACAGACTGAAACTTCAAAATAAAGTTTGTGTTTTGACATGTTTGAGCAGAATCACGACGATCGAGGCTACAGGAACGACGTGGACGACTCCAACTACCACAGAGTCAGCCGCAGGACGAGTCTGGACCGACACAACGCCAGATATGGTACACACACACTCACACACACTCACACACACACACACACACACACACATATATAAGGAGAAATAAACAACAGATGTTACCTGAGTGTGTTCCTGTGTGCAGACGACCTGGGGGACAGCAGGATGGGGCATCGCTCGCTGTCCAAGATCAGCTCCGCCGTAGCTCGCCAACAGTACGTGGACACCTCAGACGAGGAGGATTACCAAAGACAACACCCCTACCGCCGCAAGAACAGCAAGGCGTCCTCTCAGGAGAACCTGGGCCAGCAGCAACCTGTGAGGAACACACACCTGAGTGACATCACAGCCTTAAACTAGAGACCCATCATTAAACAGGAAGTGTTTCTCTCTGTGCAGATGAACGAGCTGAATAAACGGATGTTTGCCATCGAGAGTCTGCTGAGCCGCCTGGAGGAGAAGATCACACCTGTCGACCAGGTGAGACCACCTGACCTCTGGGTTTTTCCTGTTCTGGACCTGGTCTCAGTAATGTTGTGTTGGCGCTGCAGGTGAACGCGCCGTCGGCTCGGGGCGAGGAGGAGAAGCTGAGGAGGAAGCTGAGTGAGCTGGGGGCGTCCTCCGATGACGAGGCAGACAGGAAGTCTGCAGGGGGGGGCAGGGCCTGGGGCAGGGGGGGCTATGGGGTCTCTGTGGACCCCATGAAGGAGAAAGAACTGAGCTCATCCAGTGACGAGGAGCCGACCGAGGCCCAGAAGGTGAGACTGATCAGCTGATTGTTTATTTGTTTACTTGAGTTTGACAAGTCCCTGATTGTTGTTCAGGGTCGCCCTTCAGAATAAAAGCATCCTGGAAGTGCAGGGTAGTGGTTAGAGAGGTTAGTTTGGGTCGTTTTGAGGCGAGGTGTGTGTTTGGTTCCTGACAGACCCCGTGTTTGGGTCTCTGCCGCAGGGTAGGAGTCGTCTTCTAACTTCGCCCTGTCTGTGTCTCTCAGAGATCAACGGCCGGCGCCCTCTGTGACCTCACCACGGAGGTCCTGAGAACCATAAACGCCACGGAGAGCGTCATGTTGGAGTACGGCCTGTCAGAGCCGCTGCACAGGCTGCAGTTATCCGGCTCTGACTTTAAGCAGGCTGATGATGCGTTCAGGGAACTAGAGGGAAATGTAAGCTGATGATTTACTGGTGCTTTCACAATAAAAGCTTGTGAGTGAGGCATTCAGGGCCAGGACAGGAGAGGGATTTTGATGAGTTGGGAAGCGTGACGGTTCATATTAAGGCTGATCAATGGAGCCACTGTACTCTGGCGCTGGTTTCATTTAGAGACTGAGAGGTTTAAGGTCTGTTTCCTGTTTTCACTGAGTTTAGAAAAATAAGAGTCTTGTTCTGCTGCAAAGTTCAGAGCTGAGGTTTTTTCCCCCTGTACTTTCAGGCCTTTCAGAGGGTAAAAGTTTAGTTCCTGTTCATTTATTCAAACCCTGCTTCCTGCAATGGATGCTCACTGACTGGTGTGTGTTTTTGTGTGTGTGTTACCTGAGCAGGTGTACATGGCGGCCGGTCAGTCCTTCGAGCTGGAGTCGAAGCTGCGGCGTCTCGAGCAGAGCGCCAAAAACCACTTTGGAGGGACGACGGACTCGGAGCTGTCGGAGCTGGAGGACGTGATGGCGCTGACTGCTGCTAGAGTCCAAAGTGCTGAGAGCGAGGTGGGCGGAGTCACACACCTGGATGACACAGTGATGACATCATAGTTAGAGGACTGACGTGACTTTTTCTGTGCAGGTGTCGGACATTGAGAGTAAGATTGCTGCTCTGAAAGTTGTGGACCCAAAGAAAAAGGTGAGCCTTTATCTCTGATATCTCCTGATCGCATCGTCATGGCAACAATAATGTCAATAAATATCAACTAATATCAAATTTATCAGGTGTTTGGATCCCATCAGAAGAAAAAATCAACCCCAGAGGGCCGCAGTAAGTTCGTACACATTTAACATTTAATTTTTAATGATTAACTCATTTATAAGAAACTATTTTTACTGAATGTTTGACTGCATTGTTGTTTTTTTCAGAGTGAAAGCGCTCAGAGGGACCAAGACCCTGTGTTCTTCATACAAACATGTTTAATTTCAATACTAACACACTTTTCTCTGCATGCTTAAAGAGAAAATATCACTCAGTCTCTTTTCACCATTAAACTAACCTGAATCAGAAACAAACATGTTTGAAGTTTTAAAATCCTCTTCTCCTTGCTATTAAAGATTGTATTTCCTGCCCAGATTAAATTAGAGTTTAAAAAGATGAAAGATTAGTAAAATGAAATAAAACATAAATGAAAATATTCTGTGTTTTTCTTTCATATATTAATTGTTTTCATTAATTCGAAAATGATATTTTTTATTTAAAAAAACACTGGATGAAGACGTGGAGCGGCTCTCTTTCGACAACAGGAAGTTGTAGTCAAAGTGCTCATACCCTCAGCTCACTGGCCTTCAAAATAAAAGCATTCATTTTACAAAAAATTGAATAAACTTGACTATGACTTTATAGAGGGGAGTAAGATTGATAAAATAGTTTTAAGTTTAATGGCAGTGAATATGGGTCGTCTTAAAATGTTATTTCAGTTGAGTTTACCTTCACTAATCAACTATTTAAACGAGTGAAACGAGGATACGCTTTTATTCTGAAATCACGAACTTCCTGTAGTGCCCAGCTTCACACAGTAAACATTCCTCCTCCACAATAAAAGCCTCCTCCTCCCTCGGTGTGTCACTGCGGACCATCACGGTGCGTTCACGGTCCGGTACCAGCTCACCTGCGGCTCACCTGAAGACGTTAACCGTGTTAGCTTCAGGGACCGGGAGGAAAAGGAGCCCGGTTCGGTGAGTGTTAGCGGAAGGTGCAAATACTGGAGGATTAACGGGTTTACCGGCAGATTTAGCCGCATTGTGGACTGGATGGTCCGGTCTGAAGCGAGAGACTGACTCGGATTATTCCGGTTCTCCGGTTCTGACTGTTAGCACAAGCTAACGTTAGCAGATCGGCCCGCATCAGAAAGCTGTAATCCCAAAACCGGGATTATTCTCTCTGAGTCCTGATCGTGGACCGGGTCGAGACTCTGGATTACTCGATTGTCTCCGGATGATGGAGGTGATCTGAAACCAGGACTGGGAGACCGAGTAACCGAGCACTAGAAGTGGTTTATGACCCAGAGAAGAGTCACCCTCTGTGGATCTGTGTGATCCGGACTACAGCAGCCCTCCTGATGGGGACTCAGGGACCCGGCAGGAAGAGGATCCCGAACCGGGAGAAGCTGACCGCTGAGGATGATGCTCTGGACCAGATCGCCCGAGAGGTGAGTCGGTTATTGATTATTACATGACTATGGACTGATTATAGATTAAACAATAAGATCTATATCTTAAATAACCCAAACAAATGTAACAAAACAAAAATAAATCAACAATAAATAAATAACAGTTTATGATCAGCTCTCCTCTGTATCCTCTGTTTCATAACACTTTGATTTTATGAACTTTATTTTGAAGTCTTCCTGTCTATGAACAGTCAGCTGATCCATCAATACATCAACAAAACAATCAAAACATCAGAAAATTATTGTTTTATAAACTAGATCCACAACAAAGAGTCTCTATGTCCAGTGTGTGTGTGTGTGTGGGGGGGAAAGTGTGTGTGTGTGTGTGTGTGGGAAAGTGTGTGTGTGGGAAAGTGTGTGTGTCCTACATTCTGCTGTGGAATGTGAGTCTGATGAATGAGGCGCTCACTCAGGAGGAAACAAATCTGTTTGTTGTTGTTGTTGTGATGTTTTATTGCTGCTTTATTCATTTGTAATCGTGGCGCTGTTTGTGTCCTACAAGCTGCTGCCTATAATATTAACAATAATAATACAAATACTACTTTTATTTTTTATTTTTATTTATTTATTTTTTAATTTATTTATTATTTATTTATTTTAGATTTATTTATTTATTTTTATTTTATTTATTTTATTATTTTTATTTGTTTATTATTTTTTATTTTTAAGTGTGATTTATTATAAGAATTATCAGTTATTTTCACTGTTATTTTACTTAGTATTTGCAGTGTTTTTATTTTATTCTTATTGTTTTGTATTATTTTTGTTATTTTGATATCTTGGTGGGAGTGGGGTTAACATGTCGGTTCAAAGATGATTGATAAGATGAGGAAACCTGCTGAGTCACATGACTCTCATGCCTAAGCAGGTAAACACACACCTGCCTGACTGCATTCACCTGTGTATGTGTGTGCGTGGGGTGTGTGAGTGTGTGATCACACCTGCTGTCTGTACCTGAAGCGAGGTTTATGGTAAAACACACATAAAGGGGATCACAAAACACTGGTATGGAGATTTTAAAACGCTTTTCAGAATAAAAAACTATTTACAATTCCACATTTCATCCAATAGTGTTGAATTATTAACATAACTGGAAGGTAAATTTGCTTTAAAAGCGTGTAAACAGAAAGTGTTTGCATGTTTTTCTTTGTCAGAGACCCCTGAGGTGACTAAACCGGGATAATGACAGTATCTGTGGAGGCAGATTAATTTAGGGAGCACAGCCATATGTGACCATAGGGAGTCTATTTTCTCTATTAAGCGTCTCAGGTCTTTTTTTTAGCTCCTTTTTGTCTGTTTTTGGAAGCAGAGGAGTGTGTTTCCACAGCAGGGGGTCGCTAGTCGCCCCAAAAGTTTGGGACCAGGATAACCAGGGATGTAGTTTTCTTGATGTTGGCTGTAAACAGGTCTGTTGTCGCCATGGTAATAGTCACAGTATTGACCTACTGAGAGCTGGCAGTCTGTCAGTGTGTGTGTGCAGTGTGTGTGTGTGTGTGTGTGTGTGTGTGGGACCTCTATCCTGTAATCCTCTGCAGCAGCACAAACACTAATCTGCATCACAACATGACCACACAAAGATTATTACGCCATCTGGATGGGACGCACCGTTCACTTCCTGTTTACGTCCGGCTAATAAAGTGTTAAAGAGGTGTTGACAGAACAGGTTTACCTGCATGCTGCGCTCAGGTGTGTTTTTGTTGCTGTCGTCATGGCGACGGAGGGTGTGTCTCCCGCCCTGAAGACAGGTGGACGATCTTCATTCCTGGAGGTGGACAGAACATCGCCCCCTGCTGGAGAGATGAAGAAAAAATCATTTATTATTAAACAGAGATAAAAATGGTTAATCTGACTAACTAACTAACTAACTAATTAACTGGGTTGTCTGTTACCTTCTGTGCTCAGGCGGAGGCGAGGCTGGCGGCGAAGCGAGCGGCGAGGGCGGAGGCCAGAGAGATCAGGATGAAGGAGCTGGAACGACAACAGAAGGAGGTCAGCAGAGCTTTATTTTGAAATATTTCACCACAGACTTCACTTCCTGTAAATACTGGTTCATACTGCTTGAATAATAAAAATAACTCACGTTAACAGAAACTGAAAATTAAATTTAATTCAGATTATTTTTGGTGTTTTGGATTATTTTACATAACGTCTCAAAGATTCAGCCCGATTAATCAATCCTGAATCCAGCTCTGCTAAAGGTTTGTTTGAGATCATGATGAGGTCAGGTGAGTGTACCTGTGTGACATCACAGAGCATTGTTAGAGGGGCTGGGGTCAAAGGTCAGTTAGTGTTAAGGAGCTTTAATCATCAGAGTGTGGGAGCGTCTCTGCGGTGAGTGTCCTTCAATTTTTACTCTGAAAACATTCGTCTGTTTAAGTTATAAATAATTTATCACTGTTATTATTTACAGCTCTGATTAATTAAAAATATGAGTAGTTTTCTGTTTGGAGAAAAAGAAACGTGACTCATTTTTTCATCCCCGTCTCAGGATTAGTTTGGAAAAACTCCCTGACAGGAAGTCAACATCTGGTGTCTGAAACTTTTCCTGATTTAAAAACAAACAAACTTCATTTAAACCTCTCTTTAACCCCTCTCTGACCCTCTCTGACCTCCTGTTTTAACCTTTTTTTCTCCTCTCCTTTCTGACCCTGCTCTCCTCAGCTTTTCCACAGCCACAAGGTACGACTAACTCATCCATTCCCCCTTAAATCCACCTTAAAAACACACGGCTGCTGGAGTTAGTCTCCCTGTGCGTGCTCTAACTCTGTCTCCTCCTCCTCCTCCTCCTCCTCCTCCTCCTCCTCCTCCTCCTCCTCCTCCTCCTGCAGAAGTATTATGGTCTGGACAATAAGTGGGGACACATTGAGCAGTGGATGGTAGGACCCGAGTCTCTGTGAGGACTCGTTAAAGACTAGTTAAGACTAGTTAAGATTGTAAAGGACTGGTTTAGACTCTGCTTGTGTTTGTGCTGCATGTAAACAGGAAGTAGCTCCTGTTTGTTGTTGCTTGTTCTGCACGCGCTCAGACGGACTCAGATTATCAAACAGACTGATCCATAATCTGACGCCATGTTTGTTTATTTATTCACCTCGTTAGTGAAACTAATTAGTTAGTTAATGACCTGCATGTGTGAGATCAGTGCCGCCCTTCAGCTCGTCTGACAGGTTTCCTCTGAACACACCCCCCATCACTGAGATCAATCAGGTGTGTGTGTGTGTGTGTGTGTGTGTGTGTGTGTGTGTGTGTGTGTGTGTGTTCAGAGAAAACCTGCCTCCTCCTCCTCCTCCTCTTCTTCTTCTGTGGTGTCTGCTGTGTAACTGGTCTTTCTTCTTGGTGGCGTTTCAGGAGGACAGTGAGCGGTACGCTCGCCACTCACGGAGACACGCCTCGGTCGGTACCTCTGCATCCGCCGCCACCTTTTCCACTTCCTGTTTAGCCAGCGTTGCTTCCTGTCATCCAGGGGAATGAAAATAAATAAAGTTTCAGAGTTTAGAAAATAAAACAAATAAAAACAGGAAGTGAACATTTCAGAATAAAATCAACCAACATGACAACAATCCTCTGAACGTCCACACACTGATCACTCTGCGTGTGTGTTTTTACGTGTGTGTGTGTGTGTGTTTCAGATGTCCGATGATGAGGAGAGGATGTCTGTGGGGAGTCGAGGAAGCTTCAGGGTGAGTCTGATTAAACGAGGAGCGAACTCTTCCCTTTCTTCTTCGTTAACCCTTTCACTTCTCTCTTTATTAACTTCAAAACACTAACAGCTGATTCCTCTCCTTCCTGTCTCCTTTCCTCCTTTCCTGTCTCCTTCCTCTAACCCCTCAGCCCTCAGACTACAGCGGGTTTCTGGGCTCTGGTTCTCGGGCCTCCTCTAGGGCCAGTTCGGCTCGTGCCAGCCCTGTGGTGAGCGCCCCCTGCTGGCTGCTTCAGCTCAGAGTTACAGCGTCTGTCATCACCCATTTACCGTGTGTGTGTTTGTGTTTGTGTGTGTGTGTGTGTGTGTGTGTGTGTGTGTGTGTGTGTGTGTGTGTGTGTGTGTGTGTTTCCAGGTGGAGGAGCGACCTGAGAGAGACTTCCTGGACAAAGTGAGTGACACTGATTAAAGAATGTGATGCTAACGCTTCAGTAAAGAGTAAAACTCATGACGAAGACGTCACCTCTTCCTCCTCAGGGCTCCAGGACCGCCTCCACGCTCTCCGCGGCCACGCTGGCGTCTCTGGGCGGAGCTTCATCCCGCAGAGGAAGCTGTGACACGTCTTTCTCTGTGGAGACAGAAGCATCCATCAGAGACTTAAAGGTACAGACACATTAACATGATAAAGTTTTAAAGTTTGAATCAGAGTTTGATCTAACTCCTCTTCGCTTTATTTCAGGATTCTCTGTCGGACGCGGAGGAGAAGTACCGGCGCGCGATGGTTTCCAACGCTCAGCTCCACAACGAGAAGGCGGCGCTCATGTATCAGGTGGACACGTTAAGGGAGGAGCTTAACGACCTGGAGGAGGAGCTTTGGGAGACGCGGCGCCACAGAGACGACAGCAGAAAGGTCGCCTAAAGGTCGTTTGTTGATCAGGCTGAAAAATTTCAAATGCATCATTTTCACGTCTGTGTTCGACGTTTCAGGAGCTGGAGCACGAGCGCCAGGCTCACGGCGTCCTGCAGTTCAGCTTCAAGGAGATGAAGGAGACCATGACACACACCGAGGAGCTGCTGACGGTCAGTCACACACACACACACACACACACACACACACACCTTCACCTGTTCCTCTCACTAACACCTGGAAACAAACTTTGACTCAGTCTGAAAGTTTCTGCCCGGCTCTGCTCTTGCTAACACGCCAACTCGGCCGCTCCTCCTTCAGGAGGTTTCTGAGCTCCGTGTGAGGAGCAGCTCTTACTGTCAGGAGGTGTCTGACCTGCAGGAGGCGCTGCAGTGGAAGGACAAGAAGATGGCGGTACGACAGACTCCTCGTTCTGCTTCCTGTTTAACTTCCTGTTTCACTTCCTGTCTGTGTCTGAAATCACGACTTCAGACACAGACGCACTAACTCATCTAACCTCTGCTCCTCTTCCTCCTCCTCCTCCTCCTCCTCCTCTTCCTCTTCGTCAGGCGTTAGAGCGCCACAGGGAGATGTCTGACATCGTGCGGATCGATCGTGATCGTCTCAGGGTCGAGGTTTTCAGACTCTCTGATTTGTTGAAGGTACTGGCGAGTTGACGTGATGTCAGCGTCTGAGTGTGAAGGACGTTTCATCATGTGATTGATTTGTTTATTTCCTGGTCGCTCTCACAGAAACACGGCGTGTTCGTCACACCTGAGCTCTCAGCGAATGGGGAAGCAGGAGAGACCGAGGCTGAGGATGGCGTCAGCGCAGAATCTGCCGTCTCATTGGCTCAGGAGATGTCATATGATGGCCGAACAAATGTGCTGGGTAAGAAAACGTCCCCTGGAAGGTGAAGCATGACGTCTTTTTAATTTGTGTTTAACCTTCAAATCTCTGGAGCCCTAACACACACACACACACTTTCTAACACTCGTCGTCCCACAACCTGACGCTGACGTCCTCTCCTCCTCTCGTCCAGCTCGTCTCTGATTGGTCCAATCTGTCAAATCTTTCCGCTACACGTGTTTAACCCCACAGCTTCCTGACGTTTCAGGGAATCCAAACACAGGATCCAGAGAAGACGATTGGTCCAAAGAGCAGGAAGTCAGTCAGTCTGAAGATCTGAGTTTAAAAGGAGAAACTAAACCTGGACCCAGACCGTCTGCAGAACCGGACCAAACAAAACCTGACGCTGAAGCTGACAGCGTGGGGAAAGACGGAGCAGAGGAGGAGGAGGAGGAGAGCGATGAAGCTCTGTGCTCTCAAGGTTTGGCAGGGCGAGAGGTGTCAGGTGAGACCAGGCAGGACCGAGGTGTGACGGACAGCTGGACTCATGAAGACCACCTTGATGTCATGAAAACAGACACGGCTTCGTCTGCCTCCCTGAAACATCTCCAAGCTCTCCTGGCAGAGTGCCTTCAAAATAAAAGCCTCACGTCTGAAGCGTCACAGACGCTCGACTCAATCTGCCGGAGGATCTCAGATTTACAGGAAACCATCAAGAACATGTTGGATCCAGAGGACGCAGGAAATCACCTGACCAGTAAGAGGCTCTCAGAGGACCAGGACCTGGAGCTGAAGACCCTCGAGGGACAAGAGGATCATTGCACGGTGGAGCAGGCGTCTGGAGGGATGTGTTCAGGAGCGTCTGTGGAGAATCAGACTCGTCAGGCTTCAGACTCAAATGAAGGAGGCGTTCAGGGTCCATCAGGAAGAAACGACCTCGAGGAGGAGACAGGTTTTCTCCAGCCAGATCCGTCCACAAGTTGCTCAGAGACCTTTGTTTTTATCAAACCGCCCAATCAGAGGAGGACAGACCCCTCAGCCAATCACAGAGAAGCTCCAGATGTCCAGAGGTCAAAGGTCAGACGGCTCCTGGAACAAACTGCAGACGAGCTGATGGTCACGGTTCTGCCCGAGCTGCTGTCAAAAGCACGGGACGGACGACGAGACGAGTCGGCGAGGTCGAACCCAGACGGTGTGTCAGTTGGAGACATGGACAGCTGTGAGGAGGCAACGCAGCAACCGGCAACGCAACCAGGAGAGAGGAGAGGAGACGGCGAGGAGAGGAAACACAGAGGAGACTGCAGCATCTCATGATCCTACAAATCTGACGAGCTGATCAAAGATTCAAACCATTCATGATCTGATTTAAAGTGATTAATTATTGTTTTCATGATTAAACTGATTAAAGCGTCATTTTCTGTTCCCTCATTTCATATCACACTCTCATCACAGCAACAACCTCATCATAAACATTTAAAAGGGAGTTAAAAATGAAATTACATCAATTCATCAGTAGATTTATTATTTTTGTTGATGCACACGTGAGCATAAATTATAAAAAATAAAGATTTAAAGTCTTTTTTTCTATAAAATCTTTTTAATTTTAAAAAAAGTCTCATCTGATCAAAAACCTGCATCATCATCATCATCATCACTAATAAAATTACAGCTCAGAGTATGTTTAATTAAAATGTGTTTCTTTAGGATGTAGTTTTATTTTGAAAGGATGAAAGGTTTCTTCTGTTTTTAATTTTAATGAAATACTTAGACAAATTTTAAGGTCAAATCATGTTAAAAAAAAACTCAGAAACTCACTAAAATTAACAGCTGAGGTGTGACACTTTTCAAAATAAAAGTTTCTGTTGATCTCGTTGACCGTTTTCTAAAGTTTTTGACGGTTGTTGTTTCAGAGCTGCGGCTGAAGAAGCTCTTTGAGGAGAGGGAGAGTCTACAGGATCAGGTAACGTTCGTTATTCACTGAATTTTAAATTATTAATTCTTCAATATCTTGTTTTTTATTGATGTGTTCCTGTTTTGTTTCAGGTGAGGCTGTTACAGTCTCAGCTGGAGCAGAAGAACGGGATGGACCGAGACCAGAACCAAGAGGTGGACGGTCTGCAGAACGGAGTGGAGTCTCTGCTCGACCTGCAGAGTGAGACCTCTGTTTCATATAGCATCTTTGTTTTCTTCATAATTAACTTTATCTAAAACCAGCAGAGACCTGATCCTCTGATTTTCTGTCTCCAGGGGAAGCGAACCGACAGATCAGTGACCTAAAGTTCAAACTCGTCAAATCTGAACAGGAAGTGACCACGCTGGAACAAAACGTGAGCACCAAGCCAAAGATTTCAGGACAGAGGTCTCACTCTGTTTCTTAAACTCAAACAAATGTTTCTGTTATTAAAATCTACTCTCAGGTGATCAGACTGGAAGGTCAGGTGACTCGATACAAGACGGCGTCAGAAAACTCAGAGAAGGTTGAAGATGAGCTGAAGGTGGAGAAGAGAAAGCTGCAGCGAGAGGTCAGAGGTCATGTCACAGAGTGTTGTGTGTTTAAAGTGTTGATGATCATGTGACAGGAAGTTGTTGTGTTTGTCCTGTAGCTGCGTGCGGCGTTGGATCGGGTCGATGAATTGGAGCTCAGTAACCTTCACCTCAACAAACGCCTGGACAAGATGAAGGCCAACAGGAGCGCCCTGCTGGCCCAGCAGTGACCACGAGTCCCCTTCCAGTCCTAGTCCACTACGAGTCCTGCGCCGAGTCTCCATGCGGGGCCTCAGAGTCCACCACAGACTGATACTGTATTCAGAGAAGTGTGGGCGGAGCTTAAATGCATATCCTGCAATCAGCATCAATCAGCTGATGACGGATCAGCTGATTGATAAGCTGATCAGCTGTTTCCCTCAAAGACTTAACTACAGGGGGACCGGACCAGGTCAGACCGGCTCAGACTGGGTCAGCTCTTGGTGTTTATTTTGTTCCTTATTCTTCCTCTAAATATTTTATTTTGAAAGGCACTGATTTCTTCCTATGGTTGCTTTTATTTTGGTGTATTTTTGTTTGGGGGGCTGTGGATCAGACCTTTGGATGTGAGCTGCGTTCAGGTGAGGGAGGGGGCGTGGCCTCCTGTGGCTCAGGTAGAGGCCTGAATGTGTATCATTACTGAACCAATCAGAGGATTGTTCTTGAATCAAAGATCAATGATTGTTCAACACTAAACTCATTCTGCAAAATCCTACGGCACCTGAAAGCACCATGATGTGTTCAAGGACAGGATCAAACTTTCCAGGAGTTTGAAACATCTTAAGACTTTGCAAGCTAAGACAAGAGTTCTGAGGAGGGACATCATCAAGCATCAACCATGGAGACGTGATCTGGACTATAGTTGCCATAGTAACAGAAGTGTCTCAAGCTCAATATATCAGATAACTGATCAGCTGATTAAAGATGTTTGAAGTTAAAGAGCTCCTCATTAAACGCTTCAAATATTTCTGACGTTTCTGAGTTTTTTTTTTTTTGTTTACATTTTTATTTTATTATTTTAAATTAAATTTAGAAATCAGAGTTTAGAAATAAATAGAAATCACATTGATATGATGACAAACTGCTCCTGTCGCTGTGATGGATGTACACAAACGATTAAAACATGGCTGCCTACCTTCTCGCCGCTTCCTGTCGGTCACGTGCAGCCACAAGTAAGCTCAGCTGACCGTTTTCGGTGACGTTCACACTGTGCTTCAACGTGCAGAAGTATTTTTGTAGAAAATCTTTAATATTTTTATCAAGTTTGTCTCATTTGCTCCTTGTTTTCTTTCTGCCTCACACTCACACATCTCAACACACGCGCTACACTCTGGCTACACCTGTCCCCGTTCTACTTCCGGGTCGCTCTGCACAGGTGCGCGTGGAGCCATTCTACCTCCACTGCTGTGTCTCCGTTTAACCAGGAGAGGGCGTTGATATCACACAGAGGCCGTATAACAGCATAATCACAAGATATAAAAATCTCACACACAAACACAAGTTCAGGGTCACAAATGTTAAATTAAAGACTTCACAGAGAACACAATTTTGACCAGTTTATGTTTTATTTTGTATTAAATTTGCACAAAGTTAAATAAAGTTAACATCTGAATCTGAAATATTTACAGGTCATAGATTAGTGGGTTTAAAGGAGCAGTCTGTATATTTAATGAGGCAGTATGTAGATTTAAAGGAGCAGTCTGTTGATCCTCAGGGTTCAGGAAGACTGGACCAGCTCCAGCTTTGGTTCTGAAGACGACGATGGAGCTTCTACAATTTCTCCAGACATGAACAGCTCCTGTAAACAAGAAACACACTTCCTGTCAGTGTTATACACAATAAAAAGTTGTTGTTTTTTTCCTAATGTTTGGAGTTAAAATTTGACTGCTGTTCTTTTCATGCTTTCTGCAGGAGATGTTTTTAAATCAGTGTTTCCCAGAGGTGATGAACACCTGTCTTACCTTATCATAGATGACTCTAACGATGAGGGAGCAGCTCGGACAGGTCGCCACCTCCTCACCGTTCTCCAGATCCTCCTGAATTAAAAGAAACCAGCCCAACATTACACATTAGAAGCTGAAAACCAAATAAATTAAATATAATAAAAAAAAATAAATGCATATAAAAATAAAAAATAAATATTTAAAGGGTAAGGGATTATAGTTCCGGGTACAGTTAGAGAATCAATTTTGACAGGTCATCTATAAACATCAGAAACATGTTAGCCTAATGACTCCTCTCTGACAGATCTAAACTCTTTAAACTGGTTTTTAATAAAAACTCTTAAACAACTTTTAAACAAAGGCAGAATAAGCTCTCAACCACACAGCATCATATACAGGCTAACAGACTTCGGATAGCCTGAACCAGGACCAGACCCGGCCCGGATTCTGAGGCTAACACAGTTAGCAGTTAGCTCCGGCTACTTACTTTGGTTATAGCGAACTTGTCTCCGCACGGACACGGGAAGTAAAAAGTCTCCGTGTCCTCATCGAACTCAAAGTCCTCGATCTCGATCTCGTCGTGAAACACAGACATCTTCCAGAACCGGACCCGGACCCAAACCTCCGCGGATCAACATCAGACCAACGTGTAGGGGAGGCGAGGGATGATGATGTAAACACGCTGCTGAGTCAGATATGTGACGCAGCAGCTCAGACCAATGTAACTACTGCGCATGTCCACAGGAGGGCGCTGATACCCGGCTGTTAAAGTACTAAAACATTTCTTATTTTATATTTTTTTTTATTGAATGCACTGAAAAAATGCAATTAAATTATTTTAAAAAGAAATTAAGATAAATTTACGTAAATACAGTGAATCACATTTCAATTAAAGACACAGATAGTTCAATAAATTAGTGAAGAATCATAAATATTTAGAGTTAAATATCAAAATAATCATGGAAAATAATGCTGTGCTTCTATTTTTTCCCTGAGGGAAAAAAAAAAACAGAAGCCATCATAGTTTTACACTCAGATTATAATCTTTTATGTGAGTTTTTTTTTTTTTTTTTTTGATTTTTCAAACAGTGCAGGTAAATGACAGTAAAGCAAAAACAACAACAACAAACAAACACTGAGCAAACACACTGATGATGATGATGATGATTAAGAGGAGGAAGAGGAATGTTTCCTTGTCTGGTGAAAGTTTATTCTAACACACACACACACACACACACACACACACACACACACACACACACACACACACACACACACACTTTAAATCTCAGCACCCCCCCTCACCCTTCATCGTGCGTGTGTGTGCGTGTGATCACTTCCTGCTGCAGGCGGATCAATGATGCTGTTGTTTGCAGGAACAGCCAATCACAGCGTCCGGTCTAGGGCAGGGGGGGTCAGGAGGGTTCGACTCTCTCTCGCTGGCAGCAGCAGCTGTGGCGCTCTGGATCCTCCCTGGAGGAGGGAGTGATGTCCCAGCGAGGAGCCCCCCCTCCTCTGGCCCGGGGAGGGAGGCGGGAGGTAAAGACCTGGACCGCAGAGACTCGAGGATCCTGAGACGTGGAGCGGCACCGTCATGGACCCGAGCGTTCAGGCTCTGGAGCTGGGGGGGGTTGGGCTGGCAGGGGCGGGCTGGCTGTGCTCGCTGGCCACTACACTGATGACCTCGTGGCTCACGCTGTCCACCGAGCTGCTGCCCACCGAGTTCTACGAGCTGGGCCTGTGGGAGACCTGCGTGATCCAGGAGCACGGGGGGCTGGAGTGCAGACCCTATGAAGGCCTGCTGGGCCTCCCCCCCAACATCAAACTGGCCCGGATCTTCATGGTGCTGACACTGGGGGCGGGGCTGCTGGGGCTCCTGCTGGCCGTCCCCGGCCTACATGTCATCATCTGCTGCTCGGTGCCCGCCAACCGCCGCCCCTGCTGCCACAAGAGGGCGATGAAGGCAGCAGGGGGGGTGCTGTGCCTGGTGGCAGGGGTGCTGGGCCTGGTCCCGGTCTCGTACATGGCCCATCTCGCCGTCCTGCACTACCACGACCATGACGTGCCCGAGATGGTGCCGCGCTGGGAGTTCGGGGACGCTCTGTTCTGCGGCTGGGCCGGTGGAGTCCTGAACCTGGTGGGGGGGGCGCTGCTCATCGCTTCCTGTTTGTGTGGGCAGAGGGAGAGCTGGCACACACCTGTGCCCCTCCAGCTGATCAAAGCTGACCCAGGACACCAAGGACCCCCCTTCAAGACCAGGACCGAATACGTCTGAGACCAGCGGAGGCCAGATCTCCATCAGGGACTTGGTCCCCCTGTAGCAGGACTTGGACTTGATGTGAGTGACTCTGAGTTTCTGAATCAGTGAGCTGAAAGCTGCTTGTGTTGAGCTGGTTTGTGATGATTTGTTGTGACATTCAGAGGATCTTTGACAGACCAGGTCCTCGTCCTCTGACTGCGTTTCCTCTTCCTGTTGACATGTTTGATGCTTGGCGTCTGCCGCTCAGATTGTATCGTGTTTCTAGAGTTTTCCTGCAGACAGATCAGCTGCTTCAAAGACCATGTGACCAAAATCTTTTATAATCAATAAATCAATCACACACACACACGCCGTCGTCGTCCTTTGATTGTTGTAACCTCAGAAAATCAAACTCGTTAGGTACCCAGGATGCATCACTCTGCTGTGTTTATAAACTCACACCTAGTGGACACTCAGGGAACTGCAGGGTTGAGTGCTTCGCTGGCCTCCAGATGTGTGAGTGAGTGTGTGTGTGTGTCCTCACAGAGATATGAAAACACACACAGTGACACACAGTGCCAGGACAAACATGAAAGAGTCTGAGCTGCTGGATCTCGCAGCACGCCGCCCGCTCTTTAATTGCTCCTTTCCTCCTCGGGACAATGGAGCGGCCATTTATAAAAACCTGGATCGAGACAGGAAGTTAACCCCTCACCCTCGCATTGTTTCACAGCGACTCTCATCACCAAGACAAACAGGGAAACGCTGCCAGCTCTGCCAACGCCGACAAACCCTCCTGTATGCAGAGGATCAGGTCCAGGATGCAGAGCGGGGTCCGTCCCCGTTTGTCCTCACAGCAGGTCGACGGTGGGAACCGCACGTCTCTGCTCTCCACGCTCAATTTTTCAGATGTTCACCTGGCTCACTGACAAGCTGACGGAAAGATCCATCTCCTCCGGGGTGTGAAGGAGCGACGGAGCGCCTGCAGACGCTCCCCGCACAGGGCGGCAACCGTCGAAGACTTCCTCTGAGCTCAGGACAAACAGCATCTTCATCTTTAAGGTGTGTGTCTGCAGCTGGAGGTGGTGCACGGACTGTGAATGTGAAACATGTCATCACCTGTCAGGCTTCACTTAAAGGCCGTCGTGTCGTCCATCTTTACCCACAGCAGGACAAACATCACAAACTCAGAGAATCAGGCTGAAACCAAACACGACAGAAACACTTCAACACGTCAGAAAGTTATAAAACAGGAGCTCAGACTGTTTCTGTACGTGTGTGTGAGTGTCTGAAGCGTGTGTGTGTGTGTGTGTGTGTGTGTGTCTTATCAAACTGTGCAGGAAGCACGGATGGAAAGAAATCTGCGGATCAGCCAAAAACAAAAATAAAACAACGAAAATAAAGTCATAAATTAGTGACTCTTAGTGAGAAAACAGGCCCACTGAAGCTGCGTGTGTGTGTGTGTGTGAGTGTGTGAGTGTGTGTGTGTGTTCCTCTCAGTATTGTAACAGACGGGAACAAAGGAGGCTGTTTTTTTTTTTGTTTTGATCCGAGTCCAACAGCAGCAGAAGACAGGAAGTCATTGAGCTTATCACATGGGACTGGGTGTGTGTGTGTGTGTGTGTGTGTGTGTGTGTGTGTGTGTGTGTGTGTGTGTGTGTGTGTGTAAACTCACATGTTGTGAAGCTGACAGATGGTTTTTCAGACTCTTGTCTGTTTCTGAGTGAAGATCCTCTCAGAGAGTCAGAAAGTTACAACTGAATAAAGTGTTTGATACAAGATAACACACACACACACACACACGCATGCACACACACACTTAGACACACACACACCTGAGGAATGAAAGAGAAAATGTCACACTGTCGCCCCCCGGTGGTCACACAGAGTCACAACATCTGCTCAAACTCAGGTGAGTCCATCGTTCAAACACCTGATAGGAGATCATCTAACCGTGCAGTTCACCTCCTCGCCACCTGAGGGCGCCTCCCACACCGTGGTCTCGTGAATTCTCTCAAAAAACAGGCGCCATGTCTGCAGCGTCTTCTTGGACCAGATCCAGAATCCAGACGTGATCCCGACGAGCAGGATCATCGAGTACTTCATCATGAACACGGTGAAGTCCGGCATGTGAGGGGCGGAGCTTCCAGAGGGGCACGGCACGGAGAAGCGTCGGCAGGTCTGCAGAAGCCACGCCCTCTCCCACTGCGGCCTGTACGCCTGCTCGTAGAAGCAGCAGGCGATGACGGCGGCGGTGGGCACGGCGTACAGGACGCCAAACAAAGCGATCCGCAGCATCAGCTTCTCCAGCTGCTGCGTCCTGTTGCTGCCCTGCTTCATGACGGTGCGGATACGAAGGAGCGACATGAAGCCCGCCAGCAGGAAGGAAACGCCAACGAGGAGGTAGATGAGGAGTGGCGCCAGCACGAAGCGGAGCTGGGCGTCCATGTTGTTGACCCCCACGTAGCAGACGCCTGTCAACACGTCGCCGTCCACCTGACCTCTCATCAGGATGATGATGGTTTTCACCGCTGGTAGCGCCCACGCCACCAGGTGGAAGTACTGAGACTTCGCCTCGATTGCTTCGTGACCCCACTTCAGCCCCGCGGACAGAAACCAGGCGAGCGACAGCACCACCCACCAGACGGCGCTCGCCATGCCGAAGAAGTAGAGGACGATGAAGAGGACGGTGCAGCCTTCCTTCCTCGTCCCCTGAACCACCATCGTCAAACCATCCGCCGCCATCTTATCAACGCACGCTGCTCTGTTCTCCAGCAGGACGCCAGCAGCGTACGCCAACGCCACCATGAAGCAGCACCCGGACAGGAACACGATCGGCCTCTCGGGGTATCGAAACCTCCCCGCGTCCAGCAGGAAGGTGAGCACGGTGAATAACGTGCTCGCGCAGCAGAGAACGGACCAGGCGCCGACCCAGACCCGGGCGAACTTCAGCTCCTCCTCGCTGAAGAGTCCACCAGGAACTGACGCCTCACACGGAGCGCCGCAGTCCTTCGCTCCCAGGAAGTGGTAGCTCAGGTGCGCGGGTACCTGGAGCTGAGGGGGGCAGGTGAACTCAGGGTTAGTCCGGCTTGTCGGCAGCACGGCAGGGTGCGACGTCTGGCTGTCTGCGTCCGTCACGTTCTGACCTACGCAGATCTCCCCGGCGCCGTGGATCGGGAATCCCTCGCAGCGAAGCCTCTCAGGCCACGGGAAGCCGAATTTATTCATGAGCGCCTCGCAGCCCTGCCGAGCGCGCTCACACAGAGACCTGCAGGGGGGGATGGCTCGGTCCAGAACGGTGCAGACCGGGGCGTACACGGAGCACAGGAAGAACTTCAGATCCTCAGAGCACCGGACCTGGACCAGCGGGTAGAACTGGTGCACCTCCAGCCCCGCCTCCTCCTGGTTGGCGTGTCCCAGCAGGTTGGGCATGATGGTCTCGTTGTAGGCGATGTCGGTGCACAGAGGGATGGAGATGGGCTGACAGAAGCCGTGATCGGGGACGGGGATCGCTCTCTGGTGCTGAGCCGGGCTCGGCTGGAGGAGGAGGAGGAGGAGGAGGAGGAGGAGAGAGCAGAACATGATCCAAACCCTGACACACGAGCGTGGAGCTGTTTCTCCTCGGCGTCGTCTCCAGGAATGACTCCCCTCTCCTCGTCTCCACAGTCAGGAGGAGGAGGAGCCTGGAAACCGCGCCCTGCTGCTTTAAATCTGAGTGTTAATCCAGATTAGCACGTTAGCAACAACAAAGATCGAAGTGTAGACGAACTGAGACAAAGAGCGCGCTCAAACTCCGAGGTCTCCAGGGAGCGAACATGATTTATTTATGACGACGTTTGATCGGGAACTTATTTCCTGTCATCAAATGTTGGAGCAAACACAAACAGACTTTAATATTCAGACTCCTCTTTTATCTCTCCATCAATCACGCTGTCGATCACTCACGACGACCACGGTTCATACATTAAAACATGAGCACGACGCGGCGCTAACACGCTAATGCGGCGACTTCAATCACACACAAAACAAAGAGACAGACATTTATAAAAACAGATACTCAACACGCCATGAAGGAAATTCCAACATCACCCGCGACTTTAAACATCCTAGCTTTGATGCTAACGCGAGCCGCTGCTTGTTATGCTAACGGTATGTCAACGCTAACAAAAAAGAAGCTTCAAGTTTTTAAGATCTGACTTTTTATTGATGGAGGAAAAAGTTTGACGAAAGAGGAAGTTTTTAGAAAAACAAACTTTATTCATCATCATCATCATCAGTGTGACAGCCTCAGCACACCAACAGTCTTCACAAACACAGCTAACTAATGCTAAAATATGCTAACGTATGCTAAGAGGAGGACCTCAGGGGGCGAGGAGCGCAGAGGGAGCTGTAAATATTCAAATCTGTGACTCCGTGGATGTTATCGTCAGCTGACTCAGGTGAGCGTCGCTCTGCCTCCACCTCATCGTTCACCAGCACGTGTTGGCGTGCAGCAGAGACGGTTTGATCCTCCGCCCGGGCCGCGACACGTCCCTGACCTCCGTCTCCAGACGAACACCAGGAACCTTGAAGATGGACACGGCTGAAAAAGAAAGACAGAAAGAAAGACTCGAGCTGGTCGCCAACGCTTCGATAAAAGTGACGTCTGAATGAAAACACTCACTGTCTCTCAGGTGCATGATGGGAGGAGGCAGCGTGCTGAAGTACAGGTGCTGCAGAGAGTCCTGAGCTGAGATACGGTCTGAGGGGAGCCCCTTCAGCATCATGTGGGCCAGATCCTCAGTTTTATACGGCAGCTGGTTGAACCTGATCCACATCCAGAGACACGTGAGGTTTTATCCCTGAATAAAAAATCTGCTCAGAGTTTTTCCGCTCACCGTTTCCAGACCGTCCTGAACTGTTTGGGTTTGGAGTGAACGAAGAGCTCTGTGGAGGAAACGGAGACAGGGATATTAAACCAATAAACGGAGAATCAACAGGAAGTGGGCGTGGTTAACTCACCTGGTCTGTAGTTGGGCAGCTGGCTGACTCCAGGCCAGGTGTCCTCAGAGGGAACGCCAACGACCTGGAGTCAGACTCAAAGATCAACACACAAACCAATAAAAATCATTTTAATAATTAAAGCTACAAGCAGCGTTAGACGGGTCCTCAGGTCTGTTGCTGGTTTGTCATGTCGTGCGTCTCTTTGAGACGTACATTTTGGCGTTGGTTTCATCTCTCTACGACATTCCTACTGGCTGCTATGGCTGTTTAAGAGTGTGTGGATGTTGAGAGCATATTATGGGATGCCGGGGAAGTCAGTTGTTACCATGGTAACGTATCCTCTGTGATTCTGAGTGACATCATCAGCTGCATGGAACTCCTGATTAGCGTGACAGAAATCAAACAGAGTGTAGACTGAGAGTTTATCAGCCATCTAATGTAAAGAAGTCCTCACAGAGTCCACAATTTTACCCCAATCTGAGTAATAATATCATGTATGATAGGAAATTTTGTCAGGAATCCATTTTTGGCATTTTTAAAGCTGTACGAGTTTTACTTTTTTCCCTAGAGGCCCAAATGCGTCAGACAACCTGGCCCAGAGCGCGGAAAATAGAGGATTTATTTTAGAAAAAGTTCAAACTACTTCTCCTATAGGCCAGAATGTTGCCTTAATCTGTGTAAAAATATGATACTTTTGTAGGAAATTTTGTCAGGAATCCAACCATGTCATTTTTAAAGCTGTATGACTTTCACTTTTTTCTCTAGAGGCCCAAATGCGGCACTAGGATGATGTGTGTGGAGCTGAAACACGTTCTCCTCATCTGCTAACATGGAAAACATTGAAAGCGGTCAGCGACTTTGAGCGCTCGCCATTCGAAAACCGGGCCCGAAATCACAACTTCCTACATAAGTTTTGTAGAGCAGAGTCTGGTCTGTCATGTGAGCCAATTTTCAAGCCAGTACCATTTTTGGTTTCGGATGAGATAATTTTTGCGAAAAGGGTAAAAAAATGTGAGGAATCTTATTTTGAAAGGCAAATTGCTGGCTTCCTGTTGGAGATAGGTCAGAGGTATCAATGTATGTTTTTTGCGTTTTGATGCCACAAACGTTTTGGTGTTGGTTTCATCTCTGTATGACATTCCTAGCCCGTGCTAGGACCATTTTTGTGTGCCCCGGTTGCTGCACAGAGCTTATTATGGGATGTCGGGGGTCATGTTTGGTATTAAACGAAGGACCCTAATAAAGACGAGGACTCATCCTCACCGTCCAGATCCGCTGAAGCTGCTCGAACACATCAGTGACTCCTGGAAACGCCGGCGCCCCCTGCAGCATCTCGATGAAGATGCACCCAGCTCCCCTGATTCAAACACAGACAAACGTGTCAACAGGAAGTCGCCTCAGAGACACAACAAACAAACCCTCACCATATATCCAGAGCCGTGGAGTAATCCGTGGAGCCCAGCAGGACGTCAGGGGGGCGGTACCACAGCGTCACCACCTCCGAGGAGAACGTCTGGCTCGGTATGGACTTGGACCGAGCCAGGCCGAAGTCTGCCATCTTGAGTTCTCCGAGGTAGCTGATGAGCAGGTTCTGAGGCTTCAGGTCTCTGTGGAGGATCCTGCGACTGTGGATGTAACACAGCGCGCGCAGCAGCTGGAACATGAAGAGCTGAGACAACGACAACAATCACAAAACAACAACAACAACAACAACAACAACAACAACAACATCTGTGAGGCTGTTTCCTGGTCACTAACCCGGACGTTGTGCGAGTGGAGACCTCCAGGGTGTTGAGTCATGTACTCAGACAGGTCGGTCTGCTGCAGAAGAAAACACACGAAGAAGAATGAAACATTCAAGGTGTGCTGCAGGAGAAAAAACACACGAAGAAGAAACATGGAGGCTCACCACGTATTCAAAGACGAAGGTGAGCGACTCCCTCGTGTGGATGATGTCGTGCAGGACGACGATGTTGGCGTGTTTCAGACCTTTGAGCAGAGAGGCTAAAAACAAATATTAGACAATGTGACGCTTCAGGTGTGTGTCCACCTGACCCAGCCTCAGGTGTGTGTCCTACCTTCTCTGATGGCGGTGAACGGGATGCCCTCCTCCGTCTTCATACGGATCACCTTCAGAGCCACCAGCTGACCGTTTATCCTCCAAACAGGCAACAGATAAAGTTTACACCTCAAATTCAAAGTTACATCAAACCTACGACAGGTGAGACAGGTGAGACAGGTGAGACAGGTGAGACTGACCTGCTGACGCCTTTGTACACGGAGGCGTACGCTCCTTCTCCAAGCTTCTCCAGACTGACGTAGGAGTGAGCCGCCCCAAACTGCAGACCAGGTCTCTGAGGGACACCAGACACGTCAGGTAGACTGTGTTCTCATGTTCAGGTGAGACAGGTGAGACAGGTGTGTGTCCTCACCCAGGTGAAGTGGTCCTGGATGCCGTTCCCTCCCAGAGGGTCGCTGTTGCTGCGTCCTCGCTGCACTTTGAGGCGTCTGGTCTGCAGGGTGTGGAACCAGTGAGGCTGGGACCCAGAGGGGGGCGCGGGGGAGTGGTCTGGATCCAGCTGGGACAGAAACAGAGACCGGGTTCAGAAAGAGGATCAGGACTCACCTGTTGATCCGTCAGATGAAGGTCGTACCTCAGCAGGAGGAAGTGAGGCTGAACTTTTACTCTTCCCAAAGTCCACCACCACCTCCTCCTCCTCCTCCTCCTCTTCTTCCTTGGCTCCTTCCCTCCCTCCTCCTTCCTCCGGGTCTTCCTCTCCACAGCAGCACCTCCTGGCCCAGCTCCGGACCTCCGTCGCCCACCGGGACAGCTCCTCCATCTTCCTCCTTCGCCCAGCTCTCACGGTCTCATATGACTGTGAGGGTTCAGGACGAGCAAACAGGGTCTCATGACCGTCTGTGTCTGAACAACAGACTCCATTCAACCCTGTGAGTGTGAATGTGCTGCCCCCGTGTGGCCACTTCAGGGAAGTACATCAAGAATCACTCTTTAATGATGCACAGCTGGGTCCAGGTCCAGGTTCAGGACTTAGGTCTGTGTCTTTACTCTTGCTCATGGTCCTTCTTAGGTGTGAAAAAAACACAGAACAGCTGATCAGAGTCTTGTAAACATTGAAATGATCCAACCAGGTGTGACTGTCTACCTGGATACACCACACATTGAATTAAAGCGTGAAATAAATCCTCGTTTCACTCGGAGAGGAATAGATTTCGACCAGGAAGTGCGTCCTAGGATCAGTGTTAATTACCCAGTGTGCATTTGTGATGAGGAAGGTTTGTGAAGAGCTCACACACCTGTTTGTTTACAGGAAGTATAAAACCAGTGGACTCACCTGTAGCCCCTCTCTTCTGTGGAAAAGTCTTCTTTTACTCTTTTGTTTAAAAACTGAGAATCCAAACATTCCACCTGCACGCCCACTGCCATCTAGTGGCCATCCAGGTGAATTACATCTCATTGAAAATCATTATCAGGTAATCCAGCACAGGTGAGAGTCAGAGAAAGGGAAAGGAGACACAATGTTAGATAAAGCTGTCAGAGCTGTAAACCAGAGTGTGTTTAATTCATGGACATCATGACATCATAACATGGAGCATCCACCTGAAAGTACGCTTCACCTGAATTTAAAAACTTCAACAAGCGCCAGCGCAGGATCGAACCCGCGACCTTAAAAACTCAAGACACACACCCTTCCTATCTGAGCCACACCTCAGCTTACACTCACCTGTTCCTAAATGAGCCTGGACCTGAGAGACACACCTGCAGCAGTGTGCTGAGCTGTGATTGGTCGGTGTGTTTGAATTTAAATCATCATTGTGTTGATGAATCAAATTGTCATTGTAAACAAAGTAAAAAAAGATGAAGTAACAGAAATTTGAAAAGTGTGTTATGTCTCACCAGGTGACTGATCAGGTCACAGGTTTGACCCACATGTTCCTGCCTACCCTATCGGAGCAACGCAAACGCAAGGACGAAACGGCGTAAATTCGACGCAACGCAACGCAACGCAAGGGGGTCACACACACAGACAGACAAACACAGACTGAAGATCTCCTACCTGATGCTGGGTTTGATCCCTTGATCTCCGGGTCCAAAGGCGGCGTCTCTCCCCACTCGACCATCTTCAGCGCTGAGAGGAAGAAGATCCGGGCAGGTACTGCAGAGTGTTGAAGTTACCTGCTGCACACACCTGAGGCCAGGTGGGACAGGTGGAGCCCCTGAGCTCAGAGTTTAAAAACAACATCAAAATAACTAATTCAAGTTAAACCTTTATTTAAAGTCAAACACCACTCTCATTATTTACTACAACTCCCAGAGTGCTTTGCTGCAGCAATCATCCAATCACAGAGCAGCTTGACTTCAAGGTGAGAGCTGAAGGTTCTTCACTTCCTCTCATCAGCAGCGTGGAGGACGGCAGTGGCGCTGTCCTTCGCTTCCTGCAGCAACGCCGCCGCTCTCTTCATCGTCTACACACACACACATGCACACACACACACATGAATAATGATGATAAACAGCTGATTAAAAGACAGCAGGAAGTCAAACTCACCGCCATCTTGAATTCCTCGTCTGTGATGTCTTTGAGGTTGATGGTGACGTTGTAGTACGCTCCAAACACCGCCGTCTCCAGAGCTTTCGCCGCCACCTGACCACACACAGACGCATGAGAGGCGGCCTGAGTGTGACGAGTGTGGGGGCGTGGTCAAATCAAAAATAAACACATTAATATCTCACCTGAGCGTCTGACTGGCAGGCGATGTTCCCGTGAACGACCATTTCCTTCAGAGACGGCCACAAGACGCTGACACGCTCTGCCAACGCTAGAGGAACGCCGACCGCACGCTGCAGCCCCGCCTGCATCGCAGCCTCACGCCTCAGAACACAAAGGTCAAAGGTCAAACAGACTGCAGGTGAATCAGTAACACGTGCACGGTCAGAGGACTCACCTCTGGATTTCCTCTGCCGTGGTTTTGGGCATTTTCAGCGCCGCCTGCGGAGAAAACGAAAAGACTTTACATGACATATCACCTGCACGGCTCGCCATGGCGTCCTGCTCACCATGTAGCTGTTGAAGGCGGTGGAGTCGGCGTCGACCATCTGCAGCAGCTCGTTCATGGCCTCATGAAAAGGAGGAATCAGTCGCCGCATCACGCCGTCCAGGTTCTCAAACTGCCTCTTCCCGTACGTCATCTGACCCACCATGGCGCCCAGTGCTGCCCCCTGCAGGACGAGGAAACCAGGATGACCAGTGTGACCAGAACTGATCAGATCAACACCAAAACAGCCTGCTTTTATTGTGAAAAGCCTCCGAACTTCCTGTTACACAGAGCGGGTTTGATCGTACCAGAGCTGCGATGGCGGCGGACACTGATCCTCCACCAGGGGCCGCTGTTCGCGCTCCGACGCTGTGAACAAACTGCTGCAGAGACAGAGACACCAGCTGGCCCTCGTCCTGAGACTTTACCATGTACCTGTACAGGTAACACACACACACACACACAGATTACTAACAACAAACCAGTCAAACTTCAGGTGTGTAAAAATCGGCGCCTCAGACTCACTCGACGATTCTTTCCTTCGGGTTAAACGGACCGAGAGAGTCCAGACCCAGTTTACTGATGACCTGCAAACACACACACACAAAGTCAGCTGTTTGAATGTGTGTGTGTATGTAAAGAGATTCAAACTGAGCGCGCTCTTTTACCAGCCGGACTTTGTGCTCCTCCTCCACGATGAACAGTCGCTCTTTGGCGATGATGGCGTCGGCGGCGTCCAGCAGAGCCTTCAGAGGGATCAGACCCACGATCTGAGAGCCTACGACGGGCAGCTTCAGCTCCTACACACACACACACACACATGACACTTCTGTTGCTGAACAATCTTTGTGTGTGTGCGTGTGAGTGAGTGTGACCTCTGACCTCTGCGTCCCTGCAGACCTCCTGGTACACGCGGAGCAGCGGGGTCAGCTCATGGTCCAGGATGTTTGTGGACACCTGAGCCAGGTTTTCCTCGTCCACGTACCAGCCCATCGCCTGCACCTTCTGCAGCCGCCCTGGCTACACACACACACACACACACACACACACACACACACACACACACACACACACACACACACACACACACACACAGAGCATAAAAAATCAATCCAGATATTTAATCGTTTTTTTTCAGAATCAGACCCCTACCTGCTCCTTCCCTCGGCCCTGCTCGCGGATGTTCAGAGCGATGCGGTGCGCCTGCTCCTTGGTGCTGATCAGGTTCACGTTGTAGGCGATCAGGAACTTACGAGCACCGGTCACCGTGGCGCCCCACGATGGCACAAACAGGGCGGGGCCAAAGTCAGGGGACCAATCCGCACGCTTCAGCTAGAGGAGGAAAAACTATTATTATCAGATTGACCATCACACTTAACTCGCCTACATTTCCCATCATGCCTCACACCTTTTAGGTATGAAGGGAAAAGAGCACTCTGATTGGCTGGCAGAGTCTCACCTTGTCAGGTAGAGCTTCGTACTCTCCGGCCCTCACAGAGGGGAGGCTCCTCCTGGAGTCTCTGCGTGCTGCTTCTCCGTACAGGTACACTAAGGAGGAGAGGAGTGGACAGGTGTAAGCGCCACCTGGAGCTCACCTGACCTCACTGTAACCTCAGGGGGACTCACCGGGCACGTGCAGCATCTCTGCGAGCTTCTGTCCAAACACGTTGGCGCAGTGGACGCAGTCGTCCATGGAGACGTTCTGGACGGGGATGAAGGGACAGACGTCCAGCGCTCCGGTCCGAGGGTGCTCACCTGGACAGGTGACACACACACCTTAAAGTCAGCAGCGTCCTCTAGTGAGTAACATCCTGACTCCTTCTGAAGTCTCACCTGAGTGTTTGCTCATGTCGATGAGGCTGAAGGCGCAGCGGGCGGCGTTCAGCGCCCCCTGCACCACGGCGTCAGGAGACCCCACGAAGGTGTAGACGGTGCGGTTGGTGGAGGCGCCGGGGTCGACGTCCAGCAGGCTGCAGCCCCCCGTGCCGGAGATGGCTGCGGAGATCGCATCGATCACCTGAGACACAGACACAGACAGGCTCACCTGAGTTTAAGTCTGAGGAACACACACACACACACACACACACACACACACACCTGTTTGTTTCTCCCCTCAGAGAAGTTTGGGACACACTCCACCAGCCGAGCCATGACGTCTGATCACACTGACAGCCTGAGAGCAGTCTGAACGGTCCAACTCACACACCACTGCCTCTGCGTACACACAACCCCCTGAAAGAATAACACACACACACACACACACACACACACACACAGGAAGAAAGAGGGGCACAGGAGCTCAAAAGAAGAGTGTGTGAGTTGAATGATTAACAGCAGGTCTGTTTGTGGGTCACCTGAAAATCATTACAGAACCCTGTATGAACACACACACACACAGTAAGTGTGTGTGTGTGTGTGTGTGTGTGTGAGTGAGTGTGTGTATTGATTCCCGCAGAGAGCTCAGTTGTATTTTGGAGATCTGGGGTCAAAGTTCAGGGTCTGAGACCTCGGCCCTCAGACTGACAAACAGCCTGAGCCAAACTCTAACACTAGAGTTGATATCTCACAGCTGATTGGCTGAGAGGAGGTATGTGGCTCCGCCTCCTTTACATCACTCTGATAAATAAAAATAAACATTTCTGTCCCTAAACACAGAATTAAAGCTATAAAAAAGAGATGAAGACGTTAGCACCAGGTGTGTTTCAGGATGACAGTGATCCTGACACGGACCTGAGACCAGAATCCGCTCAGACTGACCCACAGAGACCGAGCAGGGACAGCAGAAGTCTTACAGTCTGGAGCAGGTCCGCTGAGGACTTTGAGCCATCCATGGTGTTTATGATGTTATTGGATGTATTAACTCTGCTGAATGATTTCACACACACACACTTCCTGCTTCCTCATAGTTCAGCTCAGCTCTCCTGCAGGACACACACACACACACTGACCTCAGAGTCCGACCAGCAGCTTCAGAGGAGATGGGGTCTGGGTTTAGGCTCGTCCTCGTTCTGGGTGAGAATATTTAACTGATTCTGCTCAGAGTTCACAGCTTCTCCATGGTTACCATGATTTAAACTTTAACAGGATGTAGATCACGGATATGTGTGTGTGTGTGTGTGTGTGTGTGTGTGTGTGTGTGTGTCCGGGCAGCTTTATGTTGTAGACCTGGATCACCCACTATCCCCCCTCCCACGACTGGACCTCCTCCTCCTAATGATGTAACTACTGCTGGACCTTCAAGTTCTCCTGAAGCAACTCCAACTGGACCTACAACTCCTCCTTATGAAATTACTACTTTTCCTATTACTCCTCCTAATATAACAACTCCTAATGTAACTTCTCCTGTACCTACTCCTCCCCCTAATACAACAACTTTTGAACCTACTTCTCCTGCTAATGTTACTACTCCTGTAACTACTACTCCTCCTTTTGAAACTACTACTACTCGTAATATAACTACTACTACTCCTAATGTAACTACTACTCCTCCTAATGTAACTACTACTCCTCCTAACGTAACTACTACTCCTCCTTTTGAAACTACTACTACTCGTAATATAACTACTACTCCTCCTAATGTAACTACTACTCCTCCTTTTGAAACTACTACTACTCGTAATATAACTACTACTCCTCCTAATGTAACTACTACTCCTCCTAATGTAACTACTACTCCTCCTAGTGAAACTACTACTCCTCCTAATGTACCTACTCCTCCTCCTAATGTAACTACTACTCCTCCTAGTGAAACTACTACTCCTCCTAATGTAACTACTCCTCCTCCTAATGTAACTACTCCTCCTTTTCATGTAACTACTACTCCTCCTAGTGAAACTACTACACCTCCTAATGTAACTACTACTCCTCCTAATGTAACTACTCCTCCTCCTAATATAACTACTCCTCCTCCTAGTATAACTACTACTCCTCCTAATGTAACTACTCCTCCTCCTAATGTAACTACTACTCCTCCTAATGTAACTACTCCTCCTCCTAATATATCTACAACTCCTCCTTATATAACTACTACTCCTCCTAATGTAACTACTACTCCTCCTAATGTAACTACTACTCCTCCTAATATAACTACTACTCCTCCTAATGAAACTACTCCTCCTCCTAATGTAACTACTACTCCTCCTAATGAAACTACTACTCCTCCTATTATAACTACCACTCCTCCTAATATAACTACTCCTCCTCCTAATATAACTCCTCCTCCTCCTAATATATCTACAACTCCTCCTTATATAACTACTACTCCTCCTAATATAACTACTACTCCTCCTAATGAAACTACTCCTCCTCCTAATGTTACTACTACTCCTCCTAATGAAACTACTACTCCTCCTATTATAACTACAAATCCTCCTAATATAAGTACTACTCCTTCTAATATAACTACAACTCCTACTAATATAACTACTCCTCCTCCTAATATAACTACTCCTCCTCCTAATATATCTACAACTCCTCCTTATATAACTACTACTCCTCCTAATATAACTACTACTCCTCCTAATGAAACTACTACTCCTCCTAATGAAACTACTACTCCTCCTAATATAAGTACTACTCCTTCTAATATAACTACTACTCCTCCTATTATAACTACAACTCCTCCTAATATAACTACTCCTCCTAATGTAACTACTACTCCTCCTAATGTAACTACTACTCCTCCTGAAGTAACTACTACTCCTCCTAATGTAACTACTACTCCTCCTAGTGAAACTACTACTCCTCCTAATGTAACTATTCCTCCTCCTAATGTAACTACTCCTCCTTTTCATGTAACTACTACTCCTCCTAGTGAAACTACTACACCTCCTAATGTAACTACTACTCCTCCTAATGTAACTCCTCCTCCTCCTAATATAACTACTCCTCCTCCTAGTATAACTACTACTCCTCCTAATGTAACTACTCCTCCTCCTAATGTAACTACTACTCCTCCTAATGTAACTACTCCTCCTCCTAATATATCTACAACTCCTCCTTATATAACTACTACTCCTCCTAATGTAACTACTACTCCTCCTAATGTAACTACTACTCCTCCTAATATAACTACTACTCCTCCTAATGAAACTACTCCTCCTCCTAATGTAACTACTACTCCTCCTAATGAAACTACTACTCCTCCTATTATAACTACAACTCCTCCTAATATAAGTACTACTCCTTCTAATATAACTACTACTCCTCCTAATGAAACTACTACTCCTCCTATTATAACTACAACTCCTCCTAATGTAACTACTACTCCTCCTAATGTAACTACTACTCCTCCTAATGTAACTACTACTCCTCCTAATATAACTACCACTCCTCCTAATATAACTACTCCTCCTCCTAATATAACTACTCCTCCTCCTAATATATCTACAACTCCTCCTTATATAACTACTACTCCTCCTAATATAACTACTACTCCTCCTAATGAAACTACTCCTCCTCCTAATGTTACTACTACTCCTCCTAATGAAACTACTCCTCCTCCTAATGTAACTACTACTCCTCCTATTATAACTACAACTCCTCCTATTATAACTACCACTCCTTCTAATATAACTACTACTCCACCTGATGTCACTACTACTCCTCCTTATGAAACTCCTACTCCTCCTTATGTTACTACTCCTGTACCTACTACTCCTCCTTCTCTTGTAACTACTCTGGGATCTACTACTCCTTCTTACGAAACTACTACTGTACCTACTACTCCTCCTTATACAAGTACTACTGTACCTACTACTCCTCCATATACAAGTACTACTGTACCTACTACTCCTCCTTCTCTTGTAACTACTCTGGGATCTACTACTCCTTCTTACGAAACTACTCCTGTACCTACTACTCCTCCTTTTGAAACTACTACTTTACCTACGACTCCTCCTGAAGTAACTCCTACTGCTCCTCCTCTGGTGTGTGAAAATGATGGCAGACCTCAGGACGGTGTCTGTATCTGTCCTGACGAGTGGACGGGAGCGAACTGCTCTGTAGGTGAGAGATGAGGAAAGATTAAGACACAACAGCATGAGGTAATTTTTTAAATCAATCATGATTCCTTTTTTTTTTATCCCAAAGTGAATTTCTGTGAAGGAGAGATGGATGGATTTAACTTCCCGCGCACAGCTGTTGGTCGATTTGCATATTCTGATGAAATCTGTCCCAGGGGAACCAGCGCAGGTGAGTTTCTACCTGTATCAGACATCTGTGCTCCAGTTTAAACCAGGATATCTGAGCTCACACCCTCTGCTCCCTCCCAGCTGGTAAACCCCAGGCCTCAGTCAGATGCTCCTCACTGAACGGACGCCCAGAGTTCCTCGATCTGCGGGCGCTGCAGTGTGACCAGAGTCTCAGCGACATTCAGCAGAACGTGAGAGCAACAGGAACAACATCGCTGTGTGTTAGCGTGATGAAAACATCATCTGATGGTCTGTCCTCTTTCAGCTCACCACCCCAGCTGATCTGGAGATCCTGGCCTCCAGCACGCAGATCCTGACCTCCAGACCTGAAGCGCTGACGGCTAAAAACGTCACAACAGCAGCTCAGATCGCCAACACGCTGCTTTTGTCTCCAAACGCCACAGAGGTACTAACACACACACACCACAGAGGAGACTGTGCAGCGCTGCTACCTGCTGACAGGTGTGCTGTGCTCCTGTCTGTTGCAGAGCGTCCGAGTTGCTGCCGTAGCAACAGTCAGTCAGCTGCTGTCAGCCGGAGCGCCGGACGATGAGGAGGAGAACCAGTCCACCCTCAAGTGAGTTCACACACACACACACACACACACACACACACACACACACACATGTGGTTCCTCCTGTTTGTGTGATGACGTTTTCATGTGTGTGTCTGCGCTCAGCCTCACACACACTCTGGACCAGCTCTCTCTGAACCTCAGCCTCAGCTCCAACACCTCACAGTCTCAGGTGGTTCAGCCCAACCTGGTGGTCCAGTCCGTACAGGTCTCTGCTGCAGGGACAGGGGGAGTCCAGTTCACCTCTCTGTCAGGTACGAGTCCGCACATTCATGTTTCCTCAGAGTCCATGAGTTAGTGGGTCAGGACTGAATCTACGTCACACCTTGAGTCTGGGTTTCTTCAGGTGATCCAGTTAAAGGGATCTAAAGTCCACCTCAGACTGGCTTCATCAGCTCGGAGAATTTATTATTTTATAGTTTAATGATTTGATTATTCATAAAGACGCGTGCGCTCTGCCTATGGTGATGATGTGTTTACTGACGGCTTAGTCTCCTGGTGCGTTCAGGGTTATCTGGAAGTTTCGCCGCTGATAGAATTCAGCTGAACACCAACACGTCAACGCCAGTGGTGGAAAACGGAGTGGTGGACGCCATGGTTTACATTCAGTTCCCTCCAGGTGAGTGGAAACACACACACACACACACACACACACCCACAGGTGTCACTTTAACAAAAACGTCTTCATCTGTGTCTGAAGAAGTGGTCAACAGCCGCCAGACGCCATCGAACGCCTCTCTGGGCTTCCTCCTCTATCAGAACGACCGCTTCTTCAGGTCGAGGCTCTACAGGCGGCAGCGGGCCACCGTCAGGGTCCTGTCAGCGTTTGTCCGTGATCAGGAGCGCAGCGTGATCCCACAGCACGTGGAGATGAGGTTCACACCAAAGGTAAGAGTTTGTTGAGTCCTGGTCTGGATGGAGAGGACAGGAAGTGGATCAGAGGAGCTCAAAGTCCGCTCTGTTCCAGACGGAGGAGGGAGTGTCTCTGTACGGCTTCGCCTGCGTCTTCTGGGACTTCAACGTGAACGACTGGAGCACGAGCGGCTGCTGGAAGGGAAACGCTACAAACGGCGTCCTCCAGTGTTTCTGTAACCACACCACCAACTTCGCTGCTCTCTGGGTGAAAACACAGATTAAGATCAGCTGAGGGAGTCAGAAACACAGTGTGTGAGTTTTAAACCCTGACAGAGGATCTGTGTGTGTGTGTGTGTGTGTTACAGTCGTTCAGAGAGGACTATAAGTACGTTGAGGCGCTGGGCGTCGTCTCCATCATCGGGCTCTCTGTGTCTCTCCTGGGTTTGGTCGTGACGATACTTTATCACCTCAGAGAGAAGTAAAACCCAAACAAACCTCCTCTCTGTCTCTGATGAAGCTCAGTGAAATAAAACCTCATTTTTTTTGTCCCAGCTTCTTCAGAGCGCCAGGCGGGCCTCAGAGAAACAGGAAGTCACAGGTGTCTCTTCTCTGTGTGTGCGTCAGCCTGCTCACCTTCATCATCACCTTCCTCAGCGGCGTCCAGAACTCAAGCAGACCGAGCGACACCCAGCTGGACGACCAAAACAACGCCATCCTCCTCTCCGACGAGCGCGTAGAGCCAGACGTGGGAGCGTGCACGGCTGTCACGGCTTTGCTGCACTACTTCCTGTTGGCGACCTTCATGTGGAACGGCGTGTACGGGACGGAGCTGGTGATGCTGGTCCGCAGCATGCGGCGCAGCCTGCCTCCATACTGGACCACGGGGAGTCTGGCTGTAGGATGGGGTATGACCTTTGACCCCTGAAGGACCAATGAGCACACATCAGTAGCTTTGACCTTGTGTTTTCTCTCTGTCGTCTCAGGGGTCCCTGTGGTCTTCATGGCGGTCTCTCTGGGCGCCACGTACAGAGTGGAGGAGCCTCTGAGATACAGACAGGAGGAATTGTGGGTAATTTCCTGCTCACATGTTGAGGTCATGGTTGGTTTGAGGTAACAGCTGATGCTCTCTCTCTCGTCCAGCTGCTGGCTCGCCGCTCTGGATAAAAACAAACAGTTTCACTTTGGGCGGCCGATGTTCTGGGGTTTCCTGATCCCTGCGAGTCTGATCCTGGTCTACAATCTGGTCCTGATGGTCCTGGTCTCAATGACAACCTGCAAGAGTGAACCCCAAATCAAGAGGTAATCAAATCCTCAGACTGAATGAAGAGAGGTTACCTGCAGAGTTCTCACCTGTGTCTGTCTGCAGCACCAGGTCCATGTCCCCGAGCACCAAAGTCCTGGTCAGCCTGTCCGTCGCCATCATGCTCGGTCTGTCCTGGACTCTGGGGTACCTGGTCCTCATCACCTCAGGACACATGCACCTGGTGTTCAGCATCGTCTTCTGCATCAGCACGAGCACACAGGTGAGTCAGCTCCACCTCACTTCACAAGCTACACACACCTGAGACTGACGCTCTCACCTGTCCTCTTCCAGGGTCTGCAGATCTTCATCCTCTTCACCGCGAGGAAGAAGAGTTTCAGGAAGCAGGTTTCTCGCCCCGTGCAGCGAATCCAGTACGAACTCCAGTTCACCAAGTACAGCCTGACCAGGGTCGCCAGCAGGATCACAGAGTCCATCTCTGAGTCCTACAGGGACATGTGGTGCCCTGAAAACCCGGATCAGCCCTAGAGGGTCCAGAAACAGGAAGTAGACTTAAAGACTGGCTGCTCACAGGAGACGCATCTTTAAAGATCAAAGCTGAGCCATAAAGAGATCAGGTGACAGAGGATGGGCAGGCTGCTCTAGATGCAGTCCCTCACCAGCCCAGCAGGTGGCAGCAGAGATTAAAGAGAGCAGAGATGGGTGTTGTAGCATTTAGCACATGTAGCTTTTTGATTTTATATCGTGTTTTTGTTTGAACTGAAAATATCCTGTGATGTTTCACCCGATCATTTGACTTCTTCTGAAAAGTTTCAGTGTTTACAAAAAGTTTCATGTTTCAGTTTATTTTGATTTTTGTCTTAAAGGTTTATTTTATTACATTTTTTATGGTCATGAATAAAAATTAACTTTTTATAAGGAACAGATCTCCTCTCTCATAAACTTATATGTCATTACTTGGCACTTGTGAAGACTCCTCCACTGTTGCCATACCACAAAGCTGTGAGTCACCTGATTTTATAAGTGCAGTAAATAATGAGCATCTCAATAGTTTCCACCTTTATGTGACCTTTATTGTTTAAAGAAACAGACATGAGCGAACAAACAATCAATAAATTAATCCATCATCCATCATCCGTACAATAATCCAACAGTAACTGTAAATATCCTCGTGTTTGGCGTTAGTCAGGTGTGACAGGAAGTTGTTGTTATTGTTTATGTTTTTCAAAATTGATCATGTTTTTAACCAGTCAGCTGTTTTATTTATCAGTGTGAACATGAAAGCACCGTTGTTCAGTGAATGCATCGTTGTTCAGTGAATGCACCACCACATGACCGCCACAGAGGCGAGCAGACCAATCACAGAGCTGGCTGCGGAGGAGGGGGCGGAGTTACACAGGTCGGAGTTGCAGCACTTGAAGGTGAAACTGGAAACCTGGAAACAATCAAAAAAGATGGTTTTAATATTAAAGGAATATTACAAAAATAGGGTGAAACAAGTGTGATGAGTGGAGGTTACCTGAGGGAACATCTGTCCCAGTCGGCCGTACTCGCAGTCAGAGTACTTCAGACACTGACGATAAGTCATTCCACCTGCAGAACAACAACAACAACACCTGAGTTCACTGCTTCACATCAGGATGGTCACACAGGTGAACAGGTGAACAGGTGTACCTCTTTCATAGAGTGTGAGGCAGGCGTCGTCATAGCTACAGTCTCGCTGTTTGGTGCAGCTGGCGGTGTAGTCCTTACAGCTGTAGCAGCGGATGGCGGATCCTGAAACACACAGTGCATGAGTCAGAGTCTGGCTTTCATAGCTCTTACACACACACACACACACATGCACACACTCCTCCTTTTTATTGAGTTAACATACCAAACCTAACGAACAATTAAAACCCACTTCCTCTTCAGCTGACAGATGGAAAACAAACACTCGCCAGAGCCTCTCAAATCCTGCTTTTTTCTGCTTCATCCAAATAATTTTAACATCAGAAGCAAAAATATGATCCAAACTCACCCAGACCGATGAGTGCCGAGCCCAGCAGGAGGCAGACCAGCAGGGAGCGCTTCATTTTCTCCACAGGTGAGCCACAGAGTCTCTGAACCGGGTGGAGACAAAACACAGCTTTAACACACATTAAAAGCTGTGTGAAGTGTAGTGTGTGTATTGTGTGTAGTACTGTGTGTACTCACCTTGTGAAGTTGTAGTTGTGTAGCTGCCGCTCACGGGTCACTGGAGGTGTTCAGGATATGGGAGCAAGTGGACTCTGACCAGGACTGACAGCTGCCTGAGCTCAGAGGCCCCGCCCACCAGGGGGAGGAGCCTGTCCACACAGAGACTTTTGTTTTTGTTTTCGTTTCTCGGTTGAATCTTTAATTTTAGCATCTGAGCGCAGTTTTTGATCATTTGACAGGTGGATTCTGGGAAATGTGGTTCTTAAGTGTCTTAACTTCAACTTAAGTGACTTTAAAGCATCTGTTGCTAACGCTAACGCTAGCTGCTCTAACCTCGAATTGAGGACAAAGACGGTCATGAGACAAGTGGGACGACAAGCTTTGTGTGTGTGTGTGTCCTTAAGCAACCCAGGCACAAAGAGAGGACACAGACGCACAATCAGCTTCAGTGTGAGACAAACAAAGAACACCATCACACACACACACTCACACACACTCATAGGACAACAGACACATTCAAACAGCCTCATCAGACCATCGTCGCCAACAATCACTTCAATCACTCACTGGAACCACGCTACGAGGTCATCTCAAGACACAAACACACACAAACACACACACACACACAAACAAGCAGGTAACGCTGCGTGCTGATTGGTCCTCAGACAGCAGGTGAGCAGCCTGACAAATGAGACGCAGCTCAGGCCTTTATGCATAATTCAGCAGCTTCACCTGTTTCTACACACAACACTCACAAGTCTCACCGACTGCAGTCCCATCAGGTCTTCACCTGCACCAGACGTGGGTTTACGAACCAGGGTTGTTTAAGTTTAAGGTTAACAGATCACCTGAGACTCAACATGAACCTGGAAAGCCTGGGTAAGCTCTCTTTCTACCCATCATCCATCTCTTCATCCTTCTTTCTGTTAAATAACCTGATGCTGTTTCAGAGGCGCTAAACGAGATCCGCCCGAGCGTCTACAGAGCATCAATGAAGCTCCTGTCTCTGCAGAAACTCTGCGGCTGTGAGTTCCTCTCATACACACCACCGTGTTTATGATGACATCATTAATATTACACAGGATCAGCTGATCTGTGTGTGTTTTCAGTGGACAACGTCTCCATCGAGCACGTCACAGCTGCCTTCCAGTCCGTCGCCAGCGGTAACCAGGAGCTCAACAGACAGGAAGTTACAAATGTTCTCAACACCATGTTCCACTTGGGGTCACAGGAAGTGGAAGGTCATGTGACGTTGGCGTCTTCAGAGGAGACGTGTCGCCTGATGTTTCATCTCTACGAACGCTCAGAGTGTGTCACATCATCGAATACACACTGTTCGCTTTTTACAACACGTGTGTGTGCTAACAGGTGTGTGTGTGTGTGTTTCAGGGGTCAGGTGGGTTCTGTTTGTGCTGCCTCTGTTCAAACTGCTCTCACAGCGCTTAGCAACGACACACTGATCAACAAATACAGAGGTAAGCACACCTGTACACCTGTCCGTCTCTGTCTGCGTTCGTTTGAGATTGTCGTTTTCTTTTTTTCGATCAAAGCCTTTTTTATTTTATTTTGTGTTTTTTTTTAGTCCCCGACTGTCGTATTTGTTTGTTGTTGTTTATGTTGTTTTCTCTGTAATAACATAGATTAATTACTTTACTTTCATTAATTAAAGAAAGAAATAAAAAAATAAATTATTATTATGATTATTATTAATAATAATAATCATAATAATAAAACAAAATAAAGTTATTAATTTTTTTTTATCAAAGTCTTTTTTATTTTATTTTGTGTGTTATTACAGAGAGAACAACATAAACAACAACAAACAAATAGGATAGTCTGGAACTAAAAAAAAAAAAAAATTAAAGAAAGAAATTAAAAAATAAAATAAAATAATAAAATAATAATAATAATAATAAAAAAATAAAATAATAATAATGAAAGTTAATGAATAAAGAAATAAATATATTTTCCATGTATATGTTTACGCACAAATATATAAGTGTCATTTTCTTGCAGAGCTAGTGAAGGCAGCAGAGGACGGTTCAGGATCAGTCAACCGCTCTGGACTCAGGTGTTTACTGCAAGACCTCGGCCAGGTAAGCCCAGATGTTCTACCTTTCCCATCATGCACCTCTCCCCCTGTTATCTGTAAAGTGTGTGTGTTCAGGTCCTTGCAGCTGTGCAGGAAGAGGGAGTTTTCGGCGGCGTGGAGGCAGCGGTGAAGTCGTGTTTTAACGGGGTGAGAAACACTCGCTGCATGTGATTGGTGTTTGTTATGGAGACACACTGACTGTGTGAGTGTGTGTGTTTTACAGGTGTTAACTCCTGCTGCAGGTAAGGCACATGTGTTGTCATGGCTGCAGAGTGAGCCTTACCTGTTGCTATGGTTGCCCACTCTGTATCGGCTGTGTGTCAGTCAGAAAGTCAGCCACGCTGTCCGCTGCCACACCTGTAAGACCATCCCCATCACCGGCCTCAGGTGAGCATCTGCAGGAAGAGAGCAGGTTTGAGCAGGTGGATCACTAATAAGTGTGTGTGTGTGTGTGTTCAGGTATCGTTGTATGAAGTGTGTCAACGTCCATGTGTGTCAGACCTGTTTCCTGACCAACCGTCACACAAAGAAACACAAAACTCATCATCCAGTGCTCGAGTTCTGCACACAGGTAACACCACAGGTATCACCACAGGTAACTAACCCTAACCTAACACGTGCTGACCTCTCAGGTGTGTTTTTTAATCATTCTTTATTCAGCCCACCTGGAAGGAGTCTTGGTCCTCTCTGGTTAACAACGCTCGCCGTGCTCTGTTGCCACGTAGATCCACCCGCCGTGGTTCAGACAGTCCCAGGGCTCTGACGTGGGACACTCTGAACAGGTGGGTCAAAACCCACGACTAACGGTTAGCTGGAACACCTGGAGTGGAATTTAAACCAATCATGACACTGTTTGTCCTCAGGGACCCGCCCCCTTCTGATGCCTCGACACAAGTGGTGACCTCAACCGCCAATCAGAGTTCATCCCAGAGCGTAGATTCTTCCAATGATGCCTCAGAGCAGCTTCCTTCGTGCTCGAACACACCTAAAGAGACTCAACAGGTGATCTGATGACCTCACTGGAAATAAACACAAAGCTTTCACACGATTGAATAATTTTCATTATTATCCTCGACCAGGAGGAGGCGTCAGCTCTGCTGAGTGAAGTCCGAAACCTGCAGAGGGACAAATGGTGAGAATTCAACCAATCAGAGCACACCTTCAAACACATCATCATCATCATCATCATCTTCTTCCTCAGGTTGTTGGAGCAACAGCTGCAGGCCTGGAGGCTCACCATCCAATCAGATCACAGCATCCTGGAGGACAGGTGTGCTGACATGGAGGGGATCATGGAGAGACTGAAAGAACAGAACCTTTACCTGCAGGGCATGCTCACACAGGTAGACGCACACCTGAGCTTTGACTTTATTCAAGTTTAAGCTCTGTGATTGGCTGCTTGTAGGTTAAAAGCATCATGGGAAATGAAGTTCATGCTATATTCTTAAAAAAATGATACTTCATATGTTCTTCATTAGGCTCTGAATAAGATGGAGACTCAACAACACGCTAACTACACGCCACAGAGCGCCAACACGCCACAGAGCATCAACACAGAAGAAGACGAGGAGGAAGAAATCGAGGAGGAGATGTTTTTTGAAGAAGAGGCGGAAAGGTGGGAAGATGAACAACCAACTCCATCTCCCACGATGCATCAGGAAACACTACCATCACATGACATCCCCTGTGAAGAGGCAGAGCCAGAAGATAATCTGTCTCTCACTCCTCAAATGGAAAAACTTGGGATAGCAGATGTTGAGGAGGCGGAGCCACAGGATGTTGACACCTGTCTCTGTGGAGAAGAGGATTGTGGGTCATGTAGTGCAGAGGAGCTGCTGCAGGAAACAGTGGAGAGTCTGAGGACCGCGATGCACACAGACCGTTTCGGAGAGCCTCACACAGGTGAGACTCAAGCGCTTCTGGAGGCCGCCGTCCAGGTGGGAGGGTCGATTCAACACCTGGTGGACGGCGTGAGGAGAAACAGTGACGGACACTGAGCCGGTGACACGTGTTCCGGTTATAAAAGTTTTATTGGTATTATAATAACGGTATAAAAACGTCAACAAGAACAATCAGAATCAATGACAGCACCAGAGGCCTCTCACCTGGCTGACAGACAGGTGTGACACAGCAACTTTAAAACAATGAGGTCGAAACCGAGGGTGGAGCGCACACGATGACGCCGGTAGAAACTTTTCTTCTTTCAAAACAAACCAAATGTTGGGATTTTTAAAAATGAGCCTTTTCCATAAAAATGAAATAATTTTTGTTTTGTTTGTACAAAAAAAGCGAAATCTTCCTGTTTTATTAAATAAAACGGTTTAAAACTACCGTGACCATGGTTAGATATTTGTTGAATGTTGTCGAGAGGTCAGAGGTCATCCAGCAGCCTCCATTATAAACTGAATCATCATTATTTATTTTATTAAAGTCGATCACATTACCTGGTCAGGTAGAGTCCTGACCCCTGTGTCTCAACACGGCACAGTTTGATATTTTAGTTTATAACAGAGGCTTTCACCTGCACAGGTAACTCTCTACCTGAACAGGTAATCTGCTACTTGGAACAGGTTTCGTCTGCCTTAACAGGTTACCTTCTGCTACCTCCTCGTCCTCTCCAGACCCCGCCCCCTGCGGCCCCGTCCCTGCTGGCTTGGTGGGGGCTGGATGGGTCCAGTCCGTCGCAGGCCCTCCCTGCGGGGGTGAGGGGGCGGAGCCTGGGCTCTGGTTCTTCTTTTTAAAGTCTGGGGGCGTGTCCGGTTCCTCCTGCCCCCCCTTCCCCGCTCGGACCTGCTGTGCGTTGGAGAGAGGGGGGCTAGGGACGTCCTGCCCCGCCCCCTTACTGAGTCTTGTTTATCAGGCTGTGCTGGGCCCTTACTGAGCACGCTCAGAAGGGACATGTGTGTGTGGCTGATATCAGATGGCCTCTGACCTTTGACCCTGGAGGATCCTGCATCCCCTTCCTCTGGAGGTCTGTCTGAGTTCAGGTCTGGACTCAGACTCCTGAACAGCTGACGAACACAGGGTGGTGGCAGGCTGGAGGGGGCGGAGCCTCGGGGCCATAGCACGCCTTTCGGAGGGTTCTTTAAAATTCTGTTACTGGTGGGTTCATAGAACCTGACAGGGAAGCGTTTGTATTTGACCTTTGCCCTCTGTGAGCCCAGCGGGCGTCTCTTCCTTCTGCAGCGTTTGGTGGCGGAGTCAGCTGGCGTGTCTGTGGGGGCGGGGCCAGGGGGACATGACAACAGGTAGACCACAGAGGTGCGAGGCTGCAGCGGCGTGATGATGCTGGAGTAAGACGTAGGTAAGCTGCGCCATGTCTGTGCCTTTGGAGTCCTCTCTGCTGCATCCTCATTGGATGCACGTAAAGCTGTGGGCGGGGCCTCTGAGGCTGGCTGACAGACGGCTGGGACAACCAATCGGATCGTCTGAGTGCCATGACTCACTTTGACCACCTGAAAGAACAGAAACAGTTTATGGAGGCTTCTTTTAATTTCTTATGCGGTCATCAAAGCTCCTCTGTTCTCACCTGACACCTGGAGGCCACCCTGAAGCCCCGCCTCTTCCTCCTCCTGACGTGTGCTGAGTCTTCCTGCACATGCTCCAATAAAGGCAGGAAGTCGGTGTGTGGCCCCGCCTCTTTAATTTCAAGAGCTTTCTTCCTTCTCCTCCTCCCATACCTGTCAGTGATGACATCATCAGCAGGTGGACAGAGGTTCAGCCATTGGAGGACGGAGAACAGTGTTAACACCTGTACTCTACCTTACCTGGCCAGAGACTCGCTGTCAAAGTAGCACAGGAATTTCTCTCCTCTGAACTGGCGGACCAGCTTCTCCACTCTCTGCTCGTCCTCCTGCTCCACCTGTGCCCAGGTCTTCCCCCTGAAGGATTCTGGGATATGTTGGGGGGCTGGCAGGATCTCATCTATCGGCAGAGTCCAGAAGCCCTGGTCCTGCTTGGTCCTGCCCTCTGCTTGCTCACTGTGGAGGGCAAAGTCAAGCTGGTACGAATACACCTGGTCCTCAAGTTCAACCTGACAGTCCATGAGGTGGGTCAGGTCCCTCCTCTGGGTCTGGCTCACCTGGACAGGTGTGTGTGAGGGCTGTAAAGAGAAGTTTTCTACCTTTAATAACAGTGAGAAAAAATCAATCAAAACTTTCGTCGTCCATTAACTTTTACCTGCACAGGTGAGTCCCAGTCGTCACTTGATGTTTCCGTGGAGACAGGGATGCTGAGATGAAAGCTCTCTGTTTCCTCCTGCTGGCCGGGAGCGGAACTGACACCATAACAACACATCTGGATCACCTGTTTCAAAGAGAGGAGGAGTTATTCAAACTCCTCGAGGAAACAACTTTAACAGAGATGATCACCTGTACAGGTGTGGCTATTAACAGACAGATAAAACTAGAGGATAAGATCATTTCTACAGACATTATCTGGAGATGACAGGTTATTTTCTTCTCTGATCAGACGAACCTCTTCGATGGTTTGGTCCACGGGGTCGTGGCGTTCTGACGAGAACGCTTCCTCTTTGAATGTCTCTCTCCTCGTCTTCTGCCAGCTCAGCCAGGGCTGGAGCTCTGAGGGGGGTCCAGGTCCTGTGGGCTTCAGCCTTGAGGGGGGTCCAGGTCCCGTAGGCTTCAGCTTTGAGGGGGGTCCAGGACCAGTAGGCTTTGGCCTTGAAGGGGGCATGGGGTCAAGGCAGACAGAGGGTCTTAACTCTAAAGGGGGAAAGGGGCCAGGGCTTGAAACTCTGTGAGGGGGTGAGGAAGATGAGGAGTTGCTTCTC
This sequence comes from Halichoeres trimaculatus, assembly GCF_033239565.1. NCBI lineage: Eukaryota > Metazoa > Chordata > Actinopteri > Labriformes > Labridae > Halichoeres > Halichoeres trimaculatus. The sequence continues at coordinate 9,107,823 of NW_027437202.1, forward strand.
TTCCTCCGATCAGTTTTTCTGTGGGCCTTCCTGTGCAGAGGGGGCGTGGCCTGAGTGAATATGGGTGTGGGCTGTGCACCTGTTGAGAGAGTGTTTCCTGTAGCCTCTTCTTGTTTCTGCTCTGTAACTAATGCAGGTTTTCTCTCTTCACCTGCTCCTCCTGGGACTCCCTCTTTTGATTGGCTGCGAGAGGAGCCGTCATCCTGCTGATTGGCCGGTTGATACGAGGCGTTGTCAGAGCTGGGCAGGTGCTCTCTTGTTCCCAGTGACTGGGTGTCCTTATCAGAGACACAGAGTTCATCGAGCTCTTCCCTCGGACACAGAGGAGAGGATACTGCAGGGAGGTCAGCGTGAGACGGCCTGGTGGAAACACAAACATGACAGGAAATCAAACACACAGGACGGGTAACCAGGTAACCACCTGTAACCAGATGTATAAATTACCTGGTGTCTTTGTAGTGGTGTGGGTGATGCTTTAGGACGTCCTGCAGGAAGCGCTCCAGCAGGGTCAGCTTTGTTTTGCTGCTGGCAGAGGAGGCAGTGCTGGATCCTCGGGAGGAAGACTGGACAGAATCCAGGTGTCTGAGGCTCGACAGGTGCTGGGAGGAAGAAGAAGAAGAAAAAGAGGGATGATGTCAACCTGATGTTATTTCTAGCTCTGTCACATAATGGTGTTTCAGGATCAGGCATGTTTTTTTGTACCTGGTCCAGGTTACTGTAGAGGACTCTGCAGTACCCACAGTAACCCTGTCTGCTTGGTTGACACCTGGATGGACCTGGCTGAGGCTCTGCACACATCCTGTTTATTTCAACATAAATATGTTATTCCCAATGAGTTACTGATAACTCCTTAAGGGTTTGAGTTTTGTGTAGAGATATAACAATCACCTGTTTGTAGACTCCTCCTTCCTCTGGTCAGCTTACACACACACAAGCACATAAAGAGTAGTAAGTATACAGAAAGTGGAAGCATAACATTGCTGTGTTGGAGTGTTTACCTTTGTCAGAGGAGTGAGACATCCTGCCCAAAGATCTGAAACATATTTTATTTATCATTAATATTTTTATTTTATTAAAACACCTGTGTGCACCTGCTGACTAACTTTTGTTTTACCTGGAAGAGGTGTAGTCAGTGCATTATCTGTCCATTCATAGTGCTCCATACTGGTACCATTTGTAGTGAGATGAGGGTGTCTGGTGGAGACTCCATGAGCCTAATGATAAAAACCGAGTACACAGAATAAAAACAAACTCTCAGATTTAATTTAATATGGTAACAAGATATGTGAACATGTTAATGGTTTAATTTTATTACAAACACTTGGACAAAATATGTTCGTAACTTTATTTTATTTATACACACAACTTGCTTTGGGCATCAACCAATCAGAGCGTAGCTTTGATCACCCTGTGATTGGTTCTCGTTCAATGCGGTGCTCTAATTGGCTGGCTCTGCTAAGCTAGCAGCTACTTCGCTGTATGACCCGGTTTAAACCCGGTACATGAACCCGGGTTAACTTCGGGTCGAACCTGACTCCCTTTAACCGTGGTGATTTGCGTAACGACGCTCCTGCTGACGTTTAACCTCCGTCACAGCCGTAAAGAGCGTTAGCAGCAGGCTAGCTGTTAGCATTCTGTTCAGCCGTCCTAACCACAGCTGACTGAGCGTTCAGATAAAGACACGCTGATTAAATTAATGCTCCTCATTTTGTTTGTTTACCTGCAGCTGTTCATGTTGTTATTTACTTTCTCAGGTTTGAGACCTCTTCCGCCGCGCGCTGCTCCACCGTGTCGTTTACTTTCCGGTTTGATTCTTCTTCTACGGAAGAATTCCAGCAGGGTGGGAAACACACAGTAGACTGATGCTGCTTCCCAAAGGCTAAAGGCGGTACTGCAGGTAGTTCCTTTAACTCCATACCTTAATTTCTTTAAGTTTTAAAACTTTATTTATAAAATACTGACAGAATTCAGACATATTAGAAAAAAGAACATGCTGTGAAATATGGAAATTATCTGTAAGCTTGAATAAAACACAGACAACTGGTTCTGTTCAAGTGCTTTTATTTTGTAGTTTCAGATCTTGTTGAAAGCAGCAACGTCCATGGACTGAACAAAGTCCTCAAACGCTGTGATTTGCTCCTCCAGGATGTCTGTGCCCACCTTAAGACAAAAAGGTCACACACAGCATGGTTAATGAGAGAAGTTTAATTGGAAACTTTTTCAGAAGCCAAAGGCAAACATCTCACCTTGTCGTCTTCAACCACACATCCTATCTGCAGCTTCTTGATGCCGTAACCGACAGGGACCAGTTTGGCTGCAGAAACACAGAATCAATCAGCACCAATCCATAAATCAGACTAACAGGAGCGTGGATCAATAAATCTGATTTTAGGATTTAATCTGCAGGTTTCAGGTCATAGAGTGTCATCTTTGTTCAGCCGAAAGATGGTGATTGAGATCATCATAATACCTGTAGATTGTGTAACACTGTGTGTGTGTGTGTGTGTGGTTAGTGTGTAAGCTGTGTGTGTGCTCATACATTGTCCCCACACCAGCCCGTCCATCTGAATACTGCGCACACATTCCTCCAGCTTCGCCATGTCTGTCTCGTCGTCCCACGGCTTGACGTCCAATAGGAGCGAAGATTTGGCGATGAGGGCGGGCTCTGAAAAGAGGGTGGAGTTTGTTACTATGGATGCCACAGGTAAACAGAAGGGATGATTTGAGGCCTGACACTCTGTCAGATAAACTAAGGGTATCCATCAGGCAGTCAGCCGAAAGATGGTGATAAGTTGATCATCATGAAGAGTCGGCCAATCAGAAAGAGCGTGTGTGGTCAGACGTACTTTTTGCTTTGCGTGCAGCGTACTCCGCCAGGCGTTCCTCCTTCAGCCGGGCAGCCTCTGTGTCTTCCTGCCAGGCGAGAATCAGGGTTAGATGAACACAAGCTAACACCGGTTACACAGGGTGATGACATCACTTTGACCTTACCTCTTCATCAGAGCCAAACAGGTCCATGTCATCATCATCGTCATCATCCTTTGATGCAGGAGCAGGTTTGGAGGTTGAGTCTGCGACACCTGCAGGACCGTACTGTCCCAGAGGCTTCTTCACACCTGGAAGGCTGACAAAGGCGGAGCTTACATCACTGGTGTCACACACCTGTGTGCAGGAATCCTGGTACTGTCCGCGGTCTCACCTGCTCTTCTGGCTCTGGTATGACTTGATGTGGTTGTACCAGCGGAGGGCGTGACACAGCTCAGTTGGAGGCGGGGATGGGATTGCTTCAAAGACTGCCACATCAGCCTGAGAGGGGACGTACCTGAGGGCAGAAAACACCTGTAAATCATCACCACTCCCACTTTTAATAAATATTCACATTTAAAAAAGTTATTTCTGAGCTGCTTCTGTTAAAAGAGTTTAATCTGCAGCAAAGAATTCAACAAATGGAAACTCAGGACTTTAATTAGCCACATGGAGACTTAGCATGTTAGCACCATGTGACTTTCTGCACGACTTTTTCAGAGGAACTTACAAAATACAGCAAAACAATAACAGCTAATTACACCTGAAGCTGTCAGGTGTCTGTTGATACCCTGTCAGACTTTCTTTTGCATAATCACTACCTTTTTAATAGCTTAAAAGCTCATTTTTACCTCTAAACTACAGTCGGCTAGCAGTTAGCCACAGTTAGCACAGCACAGAGCCCGGTCCGTAGGCCGCGAATTTGTATTTACAGTTTAATTCCGTTAATTACTAATTTATTCTATTATTATCGGACTTACCCTTCAATGTAGCTTCTCTCTGACAGATAATCATTCAGGACTGTGAGTCCAGAGTTGGATTTCAGGTCACCGAAGCCCATAATGGCGATGAGAACCGGCGGAAGGAAAGACGACAGGCCGGAGGAGCGAGGAAGAAGGCAGAGGGGGCGGGAACAGATAGATTTATACCGGGAATAGGCCCTCCTCCCCGGACACAGCTCCTCCTCTTCCTCCGCCATTCTGGAGGAGTGGGAGCCTGTCCTACATTTCCCATAATGCCTCAAAACAAGCAGAGAAGACTTTAATCTAAATAATAGATGATTTTAAGCCTGAAAAATAAAAAATAAATAAGCAAAGAGTCCAACATTGATGATTTTATTCACTTTATATCACATCCACATGAACCAACATATCAAAACACAATCCTCCTTCAACAACACCAACATTTTATTTGCTTTAAAGAAGAGTTACAACCATAACATGATTTATTTTCAACTGAACTCATCGACACAGTGATTATTTCAACAGCAAGCTACATATTTAAGACAGATTTAGACTCAAAAAGTGATGATTACAAAGTGAAAAAACTAAAACAGGATCTAAACACAGATAAGCTGACTCTTTATTCTCATCAGCGCTCCACTTTAAGATTGTTTCCTACCGATGAAGCAGCCAAACTAAGAGAAAAGCTATTTTAAAAATGTTAAAACATCTAATTTTTACCGTAACTTAAAATGAAATCCAATGATCTAACACCAGCTGAAACGCCAACTTTAAATGTTTGATAGTCGTGATTTTACAAACACAGGTGCCTCTGAGCTTTGTAGCCCTGCCAACATCTCAAAGCCACTTTCTAAACTTTACAATCTGTGTATCTAATGAGGAAGGAAACTTAGAAGAGGGTAGATTAAAGCGTAAGTTAGACTGAACTGTTTTCAGACATCTCTAAGATTTTGGCTGCCGGCCGGCCGCTCCGAAGGCACCGTCAGTTTGTGCGTTGCTAGGCTTCCTCTTCTTCTTCTTTTTCTCCTTCTTAATTTACCGTAGCTCCCCCTCGCCTCCTCCTTATTCATCCTCGTGCTCGAAGAACTCGTGGCAACAGACGGTAACCACGGAGATGAATGTCATGAACTCCTGGAAGTCACACTCGGCGTCTCCGTCCGAGTCGAGGCTCTCCATCAGACTGTCGAGCGTGCTCTGGTCTTTGACGTGCTGCGGGGGGAGAGGGTTCACATCAGGACACAGAAAGAAAAGGAAGCTGGAAGTTTCTAAACAAATACAAATCCTTCTTTTCATAAACCTGCAGCAGTGATCTCTCTGAACCTGCTCTTCACACAAAGCGCTGACAACATTTTTAGAGAAACAGGAGAAGTAAATACTTCCTCCTGTTTCAGATCTTTGTGTCGTGTTGTCTCACCCCCATCAGCTCCGGCAGCTCTTCGTTCATCAGATCCTTCAGCTCGCTCTTCTTCAGCTTGTGTTTATCTCCTTCTCGCTCTGAGTACTTCTGGAAGACGGAAATGATGGTCGCCATCGAGGTCTCCAGGTCGGTCATCGTCCTCTCAGACTTTCAGCTTTTCTGCACCAACAAAACATCCCATCAGGCACTTTGTTGTGTCCCTCACATGCTGAGGGTCTAAACGCATGTTAAAAAACATCTTTAAGGTGATGTTAAAGTAACTTTATACACACAGGACAAACTGCGATCCTGAAATATAGGATATTTACATCATTGGATTATTATAAAAAGTGTTTTTTTCTTCTTTTTGTCTGTGCAATAATAAAATCTGAAGGCCTTACCTCAGCGTGAGTTCAGGAGGCGTCAGATGAGTCTGCAGAGAGGACGGGCAGCAGAGTTTATACTGCAGCAGGGTGGAGGGAGCTGATGTGTGGCTGGTGTCGTTGTGGGAGCAGCGCTGAGGTCATCCAGCCTGTCCTTCAAAGTTGCTGACCAATCGGCTCCGTCCTCCTCCCCTCACTCCACCGAGACCGGGAGCTGATGGGCCTGCGGACTCTGAATGTGACAAAGAATGAGCTGGTATTAACTCTATCAACCAGGGGAGAGCTTCTCTCTGAGGTTTGGTGACTTTAAGACAAAACTTTAACCCAAAAAGGGCTGTCAATGACCTTCTGCAGCCAGACGACAGGGGGCGCTCTGAGTTATCTGCCTTCACTCAGAGAAGCCAAAAACTTTCCTGACCTTCAAACCTCAGTTTGGATCTGATTACTCTGAAGACAGCTTCTTCAGGAGACTGTCTCTGGGTAAATGTGAGAGGAAGGTTTGTGTTTTTGGTGTGTGAAGTTATTAAAAGCACCTGAGTGAAACTTTAAAGCCTCCCTCTGCGCTCGCCGTTTGATCCGATCTGCTTCTCTCCGCTGTGTTCGTGCATCTGCCGCCCGACAAAGGCCCGTTTCAGAGGAAGCGTCTGGCCGTGCATGTTAATGAAGAGGTTTGTTTTCTGTGCTGAAGTTGGCCAGACGTGTGCCCTCCTGCAGCCTGAGCACAAACAGGCAGGAGTTCAGACGCCTCAGAGCCACAGATTTAATCCTAAACGCTGTAAACAGAACCATCAGGGACAACAAACACAGACGATCTGATCAAGAGAGTCATATTTAAATATTTATTCACAGAGGAGTATTTCTGTGTCAATAATCTGCACAATGTGCTGAATTCCCTGGATGACTTTGCACCCCTCGGCGCCCTCCCTGACCTTTGACCTCCCTCCGCTCTCCATTCGCAGTCCGTACAGAGCCGTTTACGATAAACCGAGTCTTTGTTTGGAGATAAATTCACTCCTCACGAGGAGGAAAACAGCCGTCTCTTTGTTTCACAAACACTGGAAGTCTGTGAAGACACGAGCGAACATGCTGGAAACATGGTTTCTCTGTTTTCATGGATTACAGTCTGACTCCAGCTGCGTGCGTCTGATGAACCGTTTTAGATTCAGAGATGAAACACTTTAGATCAGACGAGTCCTCTGTGGCAGCGCTTAGCGAATAAAGATAAATTTATTTCTGGCGTGTGTTTGAGGTGTCTCGATTCTATTTTCACACTCTCCTCGCCCGTCTTTCTTCTCCTCTGTTGTGTCTCCTTTTAGGATTTCGCTTCCAGGGAGACGGCGTCCTCAAAATGCCGAGGCGTCCCTGCAGTCCGGCCCAGGGGACCCCGGGCTGAGCCGTCGCCTGGGCAACAGGTCAGCGCCTCCCGCTGGGCATGAAAAGGCCGAGTCATCACCTGGCTGGCAGCTTGTGTTGGGCTCAGATTTCAAGTTTGTTCAGAGTTTATTTTTACGTTTAAGAGTCAAATTACTCTCTGTTGACCTTTGACCTTTTTTTATTTTTAATCACACTTCAGTTTGAGCCCTTCCTCTGGGCAAAAAGGGAGATTTTAAAGTCAGAAATCACAATTGTGTTTGCACTTGTAGTTCCTATATTCCACCACTGGATGACAGCAGAGTACAAATAATGCAGCAGCTTGTTTATATTACAATAGATGTATACTCACATTGTTGATTTCTTACTTTATTTATGGATTCCTTTATAATTACTTAACCCTCTGTGTTCTAAGATTATTGTTATGTTCTTTTTTTTACTTTTACTTCGTTTTGTTTTGTTAACAGGAAGAGAAAGTACCTTGTTTTTATTATCCTCAATGAAAGTTTGCATATTGGGGAATGTTCAAAATAATAATTAAAAAAGCTTTATTTATGATATCTGATATGATATATATCCTACTAACCATTTCCTACACATACGATTTATTTGGAAAATAATAAATGTGGATTTTGTTAAAGAAACATTCACAAAAAAAAAAGAAAAAAAAGAAAAAGAAAATGTATACTCACATTGATGGAGCTTTTACAGATGTGTTGGAGCCACTGCCACCTGCTGGACTGGAGGATGAGCTGCAGGTAAAAATTCCCCCTGTGGAAAAAAATAATGTTATTAATAATAATATTAATATTAGGTGAAATATGATTATTAATTATTTAATTATTAGTAATATAATTATAATCATTTTTTTTTTTTTATATGATCGTTATTATTATTGTGGACACAGCTGGTCCAGGATCAGACTAGTCACCCCTCTCCCTGCACCCCTCTTTGTGTGTGTGTGTTTGTGTGTGTGTGTGTGTGTGTGTGTGTGTGTGTGCGGGGGGCTGTGGCAGCAGAAGGCTCATTGTCTGAGGAGGCGGGAGGGAGAGAGGGAGCAGGGAGGGTTGAGCGAGCTAGACAAAGACTGCAGCTGCAAGAGAGCGAGCGAGCGAGGGAGAGCGAGAGTGTGTGTGTGTGTGAGGGGAGGGAGGGAGGGCGAGCGAGAGACAAAGAGGGGAGAGAGAGATCCTCTTTCTTTCTTCATGTGGGGGAGGAGAGGGGGAGGATTAACCGGCTGATCTGCCACACGAGCTCACACTCAGCACACACACACGCACACACACACACACACACGTTTCATACACCGACACGCCATCAGAGAGAGTCTTCATCTGGATCAGCATCATCATCATCATCAGCAGCAGCAGCAGCAGCAGCAGCAGCAGCAGCGGCGGTGGCGGCGGCGGCTGCAGTGAGGACGGGAGACAAAGACTCAGAGAGAGGGAGGACGCCAGAGGAACGGGCTCCTGACGGACAGAGAGAGAGAAAGACAGACAGAGACACACACACACACACACACACACACACACACACTCACACACACAGGAGGGAGAGACAGACAGGCCTTCAGCACATCCTCCGCCCGTCTGTGATGGCCGACCACATGTTCCTGCTGCTGTGTGTGCGCTGAGTGTGCGTGTCTGCAGGTGGGTGTGTTCTGCGTGTGTGTGTGTGTGAGTGTGTGTGAGTGATGGGGAACGCAGAGAGCATGGAGAGCCAGCTGGCCGTGATCCGGTCCAGAGCTGCTCCGGTTCGCCTCCCGATGCCCGACCCGGCGGAGCTGGAGGAAAGATTCTCCATCGCTCTGGTGAGTACACACCTGCACACACACACACACACACACACACACACACACACACACACACACTAATACACACATTTACACGCATCTTCATTAGCGATTAGCTTTAATGTGCTCACATCAGCCAGTTAAAGCACCTAGAGCTGCCGAGGATGATGGGATTGTTTGTAGTTTGTGGTATTCAGAGACAAAACACACACACACACACCTACACATGAATACACACACACACACACAGATTTTCAGGTGAGAGTGATGGGAGTCTTGTTTTTCAGAATTCGATGAACCTCCCTCCTGATAAGGTGCGTCTGCTGCGTTCCTATGACAACGAGAAGAAGTGGGAGCTGATCTGTGATCAGGTGGGTTTGAGGTTTGAAGGGATCGAGGTCAGGACGAGAGAGATCAGCTGATCACCGCCTCTGTGTGTGTGTGTGTGTGTGTGTGTGTGTGTGTGTGTGTGTGTGTGTGTGTGTGTGTGTGTGTGTTAATGCAGGAGAGATTCCAGGTGAAAAACCCTCCACATACCTACATCCAGAAACTGAGGGGCTTCCTGGACCCGGCTGTCACTCGCAAGGTGAGATGGGAAATGTAGTCTGTGTGAGGATCAGAAAATAAAGGTTAATAAAAAAAAAGATACACACCTGTCTGTCTGTTTACCTTTGATCACCTGTCCCTCTGCAGAAATTCAGACGACGCGTCCAAGAGTCGACTCAGGTGCTCAGAGAGCTTGAGATTTCTCTCCGCACAAACCACATCGGGTACCTGTCTATCTAAACACCTGTCTCCCTCCATGTGTGTTAACCTGTCTGTCTGAACACCTTAGATAACCTGTCTCCCTCCCTTCCTCCTCAGGTGGGTCAGGGAGTTCCTGAACGAGGAGAATCGCGGCCTCGATGTCCTCGTGGAGTACCTGTCGTTTGCTCAGTACGCCGTCACGTGAGTCCCCAGCTCATGTTGTCATCACACACTCTGCAGGTGAAGCAAACACCTGGATGATGATTAGACACACCTCCTCTGTGTTCAGGTTTGATGGCGAGCAGTCTGAGGACCGCGGTGACGTCTCCTCCATCGACTCCCCCTGGAGTCGATCCATCGAGGATCTCCACGGCGACTGCAGCCTCCCCTCTCCTTCCTCTTCAGTCCCACGAGCGGCGCGACACTCCATCAGGTAACTCAGTCACCAGGTAACTCTAGAGAAGGCTCACCTGGGAGATAAACCGCCTCATGATGCGTTCATGTTCGCAGCTCCACTCTGGTGACCCGATCCAACACGCTGCCGAGCCGCCGCACCCTGAAGAACTCGCGTCTCGTCTGTAAGAAGGACGACGTCCACGTGTGTGTGATGTGTCTGAGGGCCATCATGAACTACCAGGTAACGCACCTGGATTTTATAACTCCACAAAGACAGGTGATGGAGTTTGATCTCACCTTCGTCTGCTCCTCTTCCTCAGTACGGGTTCAACATGGTGATGTCACATCCTCACGCCGTCAACGAAATCGCCCTCAGCCTCAACAACAGGAACCCCAGGTGAGTCAGAGACGCCGCGACAGGTACCAAAACATTCTCACCTGTCTGCCTCTCACCTGTCTGACTCTCACCTGTCTGACTCTCAGGACCAAAGCGCTGGTGCTGGAGCTGCTCGCCGCCGTCTGTTTGGTCAGAGGAGGACATGAGATCATCCTTTCAGCCTTCGACAACTTCAAGACTGTAAATACACACACACTCACACACACACACACACACATAAATGAGGATCCTGTCTCTGATTGGTTGATGTACCTGTCCCAGGTGTGCTCAGAGTCGATGCGTTTCGAGAAGCTGATGGAGCACTTTAAGAATGAAGACGACAACATCGACTTCCTGGTAACGTTTTCACCCAACGTTTGATTTCCTGCCTCTGTCCTCACCTGAGTTAACAGGTGTGTGTTTGTCACCATGGTAACGGTGTACAGGTGGCGTGCATGCAGTTCATCAACATCGTGGTTCACTCCGTGGAGGACATGAACTTCAGGGTCCACCTTCAGTACGACTTCACCAAACTCAACCTGGACGAACACCTGGAGGTAACACGTGACGTCATCATCAGCATCACATGACCCGCTGCAGGTAAAGGTGTGTTTTAAAGCATCTCTCACCTGTCTCCACAGAGGTTGAAGCACACGGAGAGCGACAGGCTGCAGGTGCAGATTCAGGCGTACCTGGACAACGTGTTCGACGTGGGGACGCTGCTGGAGGACGCCGAGACGAAGACGGCGGCGCTGGAACGAGTAGAGGAGCTGGAGGAGAGTCTGAGCACGGTAAGACAGACAGGTGTGCAGTCACACAGGTGAGCAGACAGACAGACAGGTGTTAACGTCTCTGTGTGTGTCAGATGTCGGAGCGCCTGCTGGACGTGGAGAACGAAGCCATGCTGAAGATCGTGGAGCTGGAGAAACAGCTGATGCAGACCAACAAGGAGCTGGACCACATCAGGGTGAGGCTCACGTCCCTCCTCAGGTGTTGTACTGTCCCTTTAAATCCAGGCTCGAGCTCACCTGATCCTCTCACCTGATCCTCTCACCTGTGCAGGACGTGTATGCGAGCGCCAACACCCAGGTGCACACTCTGCGGCGGATGGTTCGCGAGAAGGATCAGACCATTCGGCGCCAAAGTCGTCTGGAGCGTCAGGCTCAGGAGGCGCAGCAGTCAGGAGGACCAGGAGCTCCTCAGCCTCAGAGGGGGGAGGGCGACGGTGGCGTGGCTGACTCCGCCTCCCCGTCACCTCCACCGTGTCCTAACCTGTCCCCCAGGTGAGAGAAACCTCAGTGACCAATAGGAGGAGGCTCCTCCCTCCCTCCGTGTGACTCACGGTGTTATTGATCTGTTTCTGCAGCCCGGAGACCGTAGCCTATCACAGCATGGGATCAGAAATGGGCGGAGCTCCAGGGATGCCAGTCCCGCCCCCTCCTCCACCTCCACCACCAATGCCAGGTGAGTCTCCACCAATCAGAAGCTGCTTTCACTGACACCTGCTCAGACTAACTTCCTGTTTTCTTCTTCTCTCCTTTTAAAGTCTCAAACGGCGCCTACCCTGCTCCTCCCCTTCCTGCTCCTCCTCCTCCCCCTCCTCCCCCGCCTCCTCCTTGTAGAACCAGTGAGCTCTCCTCCAGTGTCCCCATGCCTCCCCCTCCTCCTCCTGTAGCCCCTCCTCTTCCAGGTACTGGGGGGTCACCGACTGTCATCTTTAACTCGGGGCTCGCAGGTGAGACTGAGCAGAGTGTGACCTCACACTGAGCAGCCAATCAGAATCTCTCACTGTCAGTCGTCATGGAAATATGAGCATGACTCGTCTAACCTGCTGTTTCCTTTTCGTTGTGCTGACAGAGGGTCCACTCAAGCTCTTCTGTAGGTGTTTCTGGGAGGGTTACATCTTCATCATCATCACCATCATCATCATCATCATCATCATCATCATCATCATCCTCATTTCCTCCATCCTCATCTTCATCCATTTCCTCCTCATCCCTCTCAGATCTCTAACAGTTAATCTCTCTTTCTCTGTGGCGAGCAGCGGTGAAGATCAAGAAGCCGATCCAGACCAAGTTCAGGATGCCGGTCTTGAACTGGGTCGCCCTGAAGCCGAGTCAGATCAACGGGACGGTTTTTAACGACGTGGACGATGAGGCCATCCTCCAGGTATGATGGACTCTAACACACACCTGTCTGTCTGCTCACCTCACCTGTCTACATGCTGACACTCCTCTGTCTCCTCCCAGGACCTGGACATGGGGGGTTTTGAGGAGCTCTTTAAGACCAAGGCCCAGGGTCCGGCAGTGGACCTGACCATGTCCAGACAGAAACTCCCTCAGAAGAGCGCGTCTAAGGTTTCTCTGCTGGAGGCGAACAGAGCCAAGAACCTCGCCATCACGCTGAGGAAGGCGGGCCAGGGCACGGAGGTCATCTGTCGCGCCATCCACACGTAAGTCCAACCCCAAAACCTCAACGAGGGGTCTGAAGGACTGGACCCAACAGCTGGTCTGTGTCTCTGCAGGTTTGACCTGAGGACGGTCCGGGTGGACTTTGTGGAGTGTCTGATGCGTTTCCTGCCGACGGAGGCGGAGGTGAAACTGCTACGGCAATACGAGAGGGACAGGAAACCTCTGGAGGCGCTGAGCGATGAGGACCGCTTCATGATGCAGTTCAGCCGCATCGAGAGACTCAACCAGCGCATGTCCATCATGACCTTCATGGGAAACTTCAACGACAACGTCCAGATGCTGACGCCGGTAAGACACAGACAGGAAGAGAGACAGACAGGTAGAGACACAGACAGGAAGAGAGACAGACAGGTAGAGAGAGACAGGAAGAGACAGACAGGTAGAGACACAGACAGGAAGAGACAGACAGGTAGAGACAGACAGGTAGAGACACAGACAGGTAGAGAAAGAGAAGAAGAGACACATAAAGGTAGAGAGAGACAGGAAGAGACAGGGACAGGTAGAGACACAGACAGGAAGACACAGACAGGAGGAGGCAGATGGTAGAGGCATGAACAGATACAGACAGGTAGAGACAGAGAGGAAGAGACACATAAAGGTAGAGCAGAACAGGTAGAGAGAGACAGGTAGAGACAGACAGGAAGAGACAGGGGCAGGTAGAGACAGACAGGAAGAGACTTGGACAGATAGAGACAGACAGGAAGAGACTTGGACAGATAGAGACAGACAGGTAGAGACGCAGACAGGTAGAGACACAGATAGGTAGAAAAAGACAGGTAGAGACAGATAGGTAGAGATACAGACAGGTAGAGACACAGACAGGTAGAGTCACAGACAGGTAGAGACGCAGACAAGAAGAGACAGACAGGTAGAGACAGACAGTTAGAGACAGACAGGTAGAGACGCAGACAGGTAGAGGCTAACAAAAAGAGACCTAGACAGAAGGAGACACGGACAGATAGAGACAGACAGGAAGAAAGACAGACAGGTACAGGCAGATAGGTAGAAAGACAGACAGGTACAGACAGATAGAGGCTCAGACAGGAGGAGACGGACAGGTAGAGACACAGACAGGTAGAGACACGGACAGGTAGTGATGTAGACAGAGAGAGACAGACAGAAGGAGACTTAAACAAGACGCAGACAGGAGGAGACAGACAGGTAGCAACACAGACAGTTAGAGACTGACAGGTAGACACAGACAGGTAGACAGACAAGTTAATACAAACAGTCAGAGAGACAAGTAGACAGGTAGAGACACAGACAGGTAGAGACGCAGACAGGTAGAGACACAGACAGGTAGAGACACAGACAGGTAGAGATGCAGACAGGTAGAGACACAGACAGGTAGAGCTGTCAGCTCTTGAACTGGACCTGTCTCACTCTTTCCTCTTTCTTCAGCAACTCCACGCCATCATCGCTGCTTCAGTTTCTATCAAATCGTCTCAGAAGCTGAAGAAGATCCTGGAGGTGAGTCTGAGGCTGTCGCTCAGTTCCTCACAGAGGAAAATAAAGTTTGTTTTTAACGTTTAGGTGTAATGTTTGTTTGTCTAACACACGTGATGTAAACTGTCCTGGTGTGTGTGTCAGATCATCCTGGCTCTGGGGAATTACATGAACAGCAGCAAGAGAGGAGCTGTGTACGGCTTCAAACTGCAGAGCTTAGACCTGGTAACACACACACACACACACACACATCAGGCTGCCTTAATTTGAATGTTTAATCCTTGATGATGATGATGATGATGATGATGTGTGTGTGTGTGTGAAGTTGTTGGACACCAAATCAACAGACCGCACTCAGACTCTGCTCAACTACATCTCCAACGTGGTGCGAGAGAAATATCCCACCGTGTCTCTGTTCTACAACGAGCTGCACTACGTCGACAAAGCCGCCGCAGGTGAGTCTCTCCACCAATCACAGCACAGCACACCACACACAGCGAGTCTCACCTGGACATCTCACCTGTGCGCAGTGAGTCTGGAGAACGTGCTGTGTGACGTGAAGGAGCTGCAGCGCGGCATGGAGCTCACCTGGAGGGAGTTCAGCGTCCAGCACAACGCCACGCTCAAAGACTTCATCAGCAGGAACGAATCACGGCTCAGCAAGCTGCAGGAGGACGCACGCATCGCTCAGGTGAGCTGGTGACCAACGTTTACGTCTGATCTGAAGAGAAATTAAGAGTTTGAAGCATCACCTGATGTTCTGCGCTCTCCAGGACGCGTTCGAGGACGTGGTGAAGTTTTTCGGGGAGAGCTCCAAGACGATGCCGCCGTCCGTCTTCTTCCCCATCTTTGTTCGCTTCATCAAAGCCTACAGGGTGAGACACGCCGCCGCCAGACTCCACCTTTCTGCACAGGTGATGTCTCATGTGTAACTCTCTGTGCAGGTAGCAGAGGAGGAGAATGAGCAGAGGAGGCGCCAGGAGCAGATGCTGCTGGAGAAACTGGAGCAGGAGGAGCAGCAGGAGGAGGGCGAGGAGACACGGGTGAGACTGTGACCTCTGACCTTTGACACAGGATGACCTTCAGGTGAAACATCCAGGTGGGGGTTGGGTTAACGGTTAAACTCTCCCCTTTCTCCCCCACAGTCTCCCTCTCACCGGGGGAGGAGGCAGCAGCAGGAGCTCATCGGCGAGCTGCGGCGACGCCAAGGAAAAGACAGCCGCCACGTTTACGAGGGGAAGGACGGCGCCATCGAGGACATCATCACAGGTAACCACACCTTCATCATCATCATGTGTGACATCACATGTCACATCACGCTAACATGTCGTGTTTCTTACCTGCAGCTCTGAAGACCGTCCCCTTCACGGCTCGATCCGCCAAACGCAGCTCGCGCTTCTTCTGTGACCCCGCCCACACTGAGGAGCACTACTGAGAGAGAGAGTTTACCTGTCAGCGTTAAGAGGACGAGCGTCCTCACCTTTAGCTGGCCACGCCCACATTTAATCAATGGGACCAATCAGCACTTTGAACGTTTGTGATCAATCCATGTAAAT
The DNA here is from genome assembly GCF_033239565.1 of Halichoeres trimaculatus. Lineage (NCBI taxonomy): Eukaryota > Metazoa > Chordata > Actinopteri > Labriformes > Labridae > Halichoeres > Halichoeres trimaculatus. The sequence continues at coordinate 9,123,524 of NW_027437202.1, forward strand.
TGATGACATCATGTTTTAATCTTTTTATTTGTCGCTGGAAAAAAAACAACAAAACAAGAACTGACCTTTGACCTCCTGAACACCTGGACCCAGCCTCGTCAGCTCCAACAGGTCACCATGAAGTCTGCAGGGTCTGAGGTGTTCTGGGTCCTGGATCTTGTACAGAGGTGTCCTCTTTTTACTGCATCGTGTTCTTCACTGTTTTTGAAACGCCCCGCACACGGTCAGGTGAGCTTCTGTCCACGTCAGCCTGAAACCAGAATCAGTGTTAGCAACGAGCATACGTGTAAACTTTAAGTGTTAAACTGCCGTCGTCTCTGACTGAAAACAAAGACTCAAACACCTGGAAGCATCACGTCACCACGGACGGACACGAGGCGAGGACGTACCTGCTGTGGAGCCCCCCGCCGACCTGTCCTCCTCTTCTTCCTCTTCCTCTTTCCTCACCTGTCCACCTCCTTTCCTGGTCCAACCCCCTTCCCTACCTTCCTCCTCCTCCTCCTCCTCATGAAACATTTTAAATCAAAAGAAGAGCACAATGTTTTCTACCTGTACAGACGTTTTCTAGAAGCTGTGACGTTGTTTGTTTGTTTGTTTGTTGTGATATTGATGTAAATAAAACACTGGACGATGATGAAGGTGCAGACTCATTTTATCAAAACTCTGTGTTAGTGCTGTGTTAGTCCATACAAAAATCAATTGTGTTGTGAAACTACATTACCCAGAATCCTCCATTTCCTAGTTCAATCATCAGTTAAAGCTAACAGGTGATACTCCTGATCTTTCTGATCATGTGACCTGTGCTGTGACTAGCCAATAAAACCTCTTGTAATCATCCAGAGAAGAAACACGATGCGCGACCTTTGACCCCAAGACCTGTCACCTGTCAAACACACACACACACACACACACACGCTTAGCTGTGTGTTGTGCAGTAGAATGTAAACAGGTGAATCAACAACACTCACCTTAAAGATGTTTCCAGCTTCAACCTGACGTCCTCTCTCTGATTGGTCGAGGCCCAGACTGGCAGAGGTCACGTAAAGGTCAGAGTAGTCCGGACCGCCAAAACAACAGGACGTTGTTTTCATGGCGGGCAGAGAGACAGTGTGGAGACGAACACCTGAGGAAACACTCGTTAAGACACAAACGAAACAAAGTAAACCCAGTACCGCCACTCTGACACTGTGACTGACCAGTAGCTGGATCGATGTTGATGACGCGTCCGGCGTTGTAGCAGGCGACCCACAGACGACCCTCAAGGTCAATCGTCATCCCATCAGGAAGCCCCTCCTCTTCCGCCATTCGATACACCACGCGGCGGTTGTCTAGGCAACATATTAACCGTGAGAAACAAACAGATTAACATTAGAGCAGGACAGGTAAACAAAGGTAAACAAAGGTAAACAGGTACCCAGGTGTCCCGTGGTCGTGTCATAGTCGAAAGCATCGACGGTCAGGGACAAACTGTCGATGTAGAAAAAAGTCCTCTGGTCCAAAGACCAGTCCATCCCGTTGGATATGTCCACCTGAGAGAGAGAGACAGGTGCAGTAAGACAGGTGAGACAGGTAACACCTCACTCAGACTCTAACAGACCGGTCAGGTTACCTGGCTCAGGTGCTTCGTCACCCTGAGGTCAGAGTCCAAGGAGAACAGAGATCCCTGCTGCCTCTCCAGCTCTGCAGGTCTCACCTCTCTCCCCATCGTCCCTACGACACAACACACTTTAAGCTGTCACCATGGCAACGCTGCTCCCGTCAGAGAGGTCACCTGTGCTCACCTGCCAGGAGTCGTCCAGTTGGATCCACTTTCGCGTCGTTGAAACGGTTGTTCGGTTTGTCCTCATCCACCTCCAACAGGTGCGTCATCGCCTGAGTCGACCAATCCACAGCCATGAAGCTGCGCCCCACACCTGCGACGTAACCACCTGAGCGGCGAGGAACTACAAAGCCCACCATGTCACCTGAGGAGAGAAACACAGGTGAGAGCCACTCACAGGTTCTTCATGGTGTGGATATTCCCTGTGTTCTGATTGGCTGACTTGTTTCCACAGACTGGATCTGATTGGTCGCTGGACTCCAGCGGTGGATTTTTTGTCCAGCGATGTCAACGAACAGCAGGGTCTGCTCTGACTCCTCCCACACGGGCCCTTCACCAACCAGAGCGCCCAGTTTCACCACAGTTTCCACCTTGGCTGATGACGTCATGATGTGTCTGGCCTTCACCGTGTTGTCATGGAAACACAAGGAGAGAGGGTCATATGAGTTTAACATCATGGTCCTGTTTGCTCTCACTCTGTTAACGAGTAACTGGAGTGATGCTGATTCAGCGCTCTCTGCGCTCACCAAACCCCGTTCAGAAATCCGTCTTTATTTCTTATTTACCTCATATTCACATTTCAAAGAGGAGAAAAGACCTGACAACACATTATTTCTCATGAAAAGACTTTTATACAACATTCGGCTGAAAAATAAATCACTCAGCACAACTTTATCTTCGTGAAAACACGTATTTAAAACGTCATAAAAGCGACACTTCTTCCCAAACTCGACGCATGCACCGTTCACAGCAGAAAGTTTGATTCACAACTTTAAACACGTTTTAAAACAAAAGCACGACGTAAACAACAACTTTCAACGTAATTAAACTAATTAAAAGATGTTTTATCCTACCTTTGACAACCTGCACGCGTCTGTTTCTCCACAATTCTGTTTGGTCATGTGGCTGACGTCACATGAGCCACGCCCCTACTGTTAAACGCACCTGTACTTAATGAGACACAAAGACACATTAAACTGTAAAATATGAAATATTTCTCTTTTCAAAGTTGAAAATTTTTCACTTTAATTCAACATTTCAGCATCAGATAAAAACACAAATCTAGTTTGTCGCCCTCCTGTGGTACAAATGCGCATTGTTGTAGACCTTCTGAGGAAAAAACAGCTGTTTTACAGAGAATTTCTCAAATTTAACTGTACTAAAATCTGAAAGAAAAAAGTAAAACAAGATTTGTGATGGAAGGCTTTTAATGTGAAGGAGCCACAGCAGGAAATGCAGCCAAAGCTTGAGTCAGTTCAACATTTCAGGCGTTTTTCAGAAACATTTATTATGTTTTCAGTACAGCAGGGTCAACAGGAAGTGCATAAAGGGACATCTGCTCGTGACTGAGCAGCTGATTGGATGTTGGAATGCAGGAAGCAGCAGCCCAGGTTACCATGGTAACACCAGCTCTAAGTTTCAAACAGGACGTCAGGTGAGTGTCACTTTTTGCCGACAGAGTTCCTGCCTCGGTTCAACTTGTCGATCAACGCGCGGTCAGACGTGGAGCATCTGGACAGCACCGCCCCCATCTCCGCTTCATTCTTGCGTTCGATTGCAGCGTCCGCCGCCCCCTCCAGGTCACTGCAGGGGAGAGAAAGAGACGTTTTACCTGAGTGGTCTGCTCACACCTGGCTGATCATGTCATGCATGTTCAGTCTTACCTGATGGCCAGGTGAGCTTTGACCTTCTGCTCGGGCGTCACCTTAGAAACATACTTCTTGGCCTCGTACTTGTTGTTACACTTCATGCAGACTTCCACAAATGCCTGAAGCAAAGGATCATGGGAAGAAAATATTGATATCTGCAATTTATGATCGTTGAGAACACAAAGGGGGTGGGGCTTACACTTACCAGGTAGCCAATAGGAGACTTTTTACTTTTTGAGAACTTCTCTAACTCCTCCCACTCTTCCTTCTCTGCCAGAGACTTCAACTTTAACCACCAATACCTGCACAGGTAAGGAAACAGACAGGTGAGGCAAAGACAGCTTGAGAAGACTGACTCCTGAAATGAACAGCTCACCTTTTGTCAGGTACTCTGAAGTCCCGGTACACCTGTTCGGCTTGTTTGTTGAGTCCTAAAGCCAGTAAGGCCTCCATGGTCGCCTTCAGACACAGAAAGCACAGGAAGTGACATCACAAAGCAGGCACTGAGATGATCATAGTTGGGTTTTGTTTATCACTTTAGCTGCTTTATATACCTGTAGGGACAGTCCTAGAAGCCCCGCCCCTTTTTCATCATCAAGTTTTCTTTGGAAACGAAGGAGACGCATCTCTTCTTCTGTGGCCTGGAGATGAATAAAAATGATCATAACCAAATTATTTAATTATCTTTAGCATTAAAAATAATAAAACCTGCTCCGTAAACATTCAACCTCAAAGCTGTGAGCTCACCTTGGCAGAAAACTCGTTCTTGGCCTTGTTGTACTCGTCCACAGCTGACTGCAGCAGAGACAGACGGCTGTCTAACCTCTGAGCGACAGAAAACACCAAATCATCATGTGATTTTAATCTGCAGGTGATTAATCATTAATCTGGTGTTTCAGGTGTTTTTACCTTTTCTCTGTAACTAGCAGTGACGTAGAAGTTCGCCAGCTCCTGGTGATCATCGTCCTGGTTATACAGATCCTTCAGAGTGTCCTGTTCCTGCAGTTTACAGAACTGACATCCCACAGATTAACTCAGATTAACATCATGCTACAACTTCCTCTGAGTCACAGATTAACTCAGCATCACTTTAAAAGAGGAGGGATGAACTGATCAGCTCAATAACGCAGACGCAGAGATTATCAAACAGATTAAAAACAGATGAACTCATCGTCAGATTACGCACCTTCCTGTAGAGGCTGAGAGCCACCGGCTGGTTCCTCAGCGTCATGAAGAAGTCTCCTCTGTTCATCTCGCTCTTCAGATACGTCACCACCGTGTAGACTGAAACACAGGACGCATGAATGTGACATCATCTCCCTTTTAAAGGTAGTGGGCGGGGCTAAATTAAACTCACCGAGGTCGGTGTCTCCGCTCTCGACAGCTTTACTGAGAGCCAGCTGACTCCTCTTCATCTTCAGCAGGAGAGGGACCTGTTCACCTGAGCGCGCCTCGAAGTCCAGCAGCTGAGGAGCAAAGAGCAGCTGAAGTTTGTTTACCTTCCTACAGGTGTGTGAGCTCACGCTGGGTATGATTGATGTTCCTCACCTTGATGGCGAGCTCTGTGCGACCACATTCATACGCTTTGGCGGCGATGTCAGAGTAGGAAACACCAGGTGAGTCTCCCACCTTCACACACACCGCTCGTGCAATGGCGTCGTCTGATAGGTCCTTCTGCTGCACCTGAACATAACCACACCGTACAGGTAAGTGCTGCAGGTGATAATGTGAGACAGGTGGGACAGGTGAGACAGCTTACCTTACACGACGCCCAGTGTTTGAGCACTCTGCTCACCCCTTGGTAGTCAGGTATCTTCAGGTAACGACAGATCTCTATCGCTAACGGGTAAAACTGTCTGTACACAAGCCTGAGAGACACACAGGTGAGAGACAGACAGGTGAGAGGTGCAGAGAGACAGGTGGGGCAGACAGAAGGTTGTGAGATCGACTTACCTGTCAATCAGCACCTGTATCGTCATCTGTTTGAATCTGAGGTCAAAGGTTAAGGAGCTCTGAATGTGACATGTTATTGTTTACTACGTTTCCCATGATGCACCTGTAGAGGAGGATACTGCGTGTATGTGAGTGGCAGCCCCACGCTGCTCTCTCTGACGGCGTTCAGCACTCTGAGCTCTCTGCAGGTTGTCACGAAAACGTCCGCACAGAAGTCTGTCAGGAAACACTTTCCGAACGACGCCGCCTGGTGGACAGAAACTACAACTGTTACACCTGAGATCACCTGAGATCACCTGAGAAAAAACGTTGTTCAGTCAGTGAGTCCTCACCCGCAGCAGGTCTTTCTGCGTGATGGAGTCATACTCATGTCCTGCTGCTTCTACACACTGTCTCACTGCCTCTCCCAGCATGCTTTGCTCCTTAATCTCCCTCAGGTACTCATCCGCCTTCTGACTGGACTTCTGCAGCCAATAGAAAAGGAGACAGACAGGTGCTCAGAGAGAGACAGGTGTTCAGAGACAGACAGGTGTTCAGACAGACAGGTGTTACCTCGTACTCTCTGTGAGCCTCCAGCAGCAGCGCTCCCGGCGCCATCGATGCGATCTTGAAGATGTCCTGGCAGACAAGCGGCACCTCCTGAAGTAGCTCCTGATTGGTTGAGCTGATGACTCTGACGCCATCCAGTTCTCCAACCAGAACACAATGATCCTCCACGGGGAACCTGAGGTCAAAGGTCAAGGGGCGCAACACGAATAAAGGTGTGAATCAGAAACAAGGATAAGGTCCAGGATGAACCGGTTTATAGGATACTGGATGGTGTCCTGGCAGACTCCGGCCACCATGAGCAGTCTGTCCCACATCAGAACCACAGACGGCTGCTGGCTCTTTGGTCTGCGACACCTGGATGGGTGAAGTGAGACAGGTGAATGTGGAGACAGACAGGTAGAAGTCACGACAAACACACAGGTGAACGTACCAGACCATCTGTTTGGGAGGCGTCGACTTCTTCGTGTCGACTTCACTCAGTTTCTCCTGCAGACAGAAAATCATCCGTCAATCTTCCACAAAGATCCCGCCCCCTCAGGTTTACACACTCAGCTGATTGAAGGAGCTCACCTGGAGGTGGGAGGGGCCTGTCCACAGGTGTCCAGTGTCAGTGAAGAGTGCGAGGTATTTGTAGCTGAAAGAGACACACATCTGGAGAATACTGCCCGCCTGAGGACTGAGACCTGGAGGGACCTGAGAACAGACAGGTGAGAGACAGACAGGTGAGGGTGGTCAAACATTCTACCTGTCTGTGTAAGCATCACTCTCTGTCTGTGTCTCACCACAGCTATGCACGCTGTGTTGTCCAGGATGAAGAGGTCAGGACCGACAGACAGGAGGACTTTGGTCTGTCTGTCCTGAGAGAGGACGAGCCACGAAGACGGTTTCCCCTGAAGACCTGCAGAGACACAGAGAGGATGAGAGGGGGATCAGCGTCAGCTGGGTCTAAGAATCTGTGATGGAAACCACAGTTCACAACCAGGTGAGTCAGGTATCACCTGGGACTTCAGGTAGCCTTCGGAGCTTCAGGTCCTCAATGTTGGTTGCCAAGGTAAAGCGGGAGGAGCCTGTAACTATAGCGATACCTGTTCCATAAGGAGAGTGGAACACTTTGGCTTCCAACACCTGACTCTGGACCACTTCCTGTTTCAAGATGAGGGAAATTCACTTCAGATAGAGTCAAGGTTATCACAGCCAGGTGGTTGGTTAACTAGTTAACTAGCTACTGAGACTCACCTGACCCATGTTGAAGTGTCTTTTAAAGGATCCAAACAGATCGTAGATGAGAACTGAGCCGTCCTCCTGCACACACAACAGCTCATCACTGACCGTCCACCCGAGATGAACCACTGGACCGCTCTTCCACTGAGATACAGACAGAAACACTCTGATTAATACCTGAGGATGGACAGGTGTTTGCTCCAGCAGGTGAGGTGTCAGAGTGAACAACTTCTCACCGGGAAACTTGCAACAGAGATCCCAGACGCTGAGTAGATCTCCAGCTGAGGACGAGAACTTGGAGAGCGTCTGTGTGGTTCTCTGAGGAGAGCTGATGGAGACACACAGACAGTTATTAGAGACTTTACTGCTTTGTTGACCTTTAACCCCATGACGTCACGTTTGTTTATGTGCGTGTGTGTTTACCTATTGGTCCTCCATAAGGAGCTGCAGCCACCAGACTGTCTCTGAGCCCATCTCTGAGGCTCCAGCACATTTCATACAGCTCTGTTTTACTGCAAACACACACAATTCACAAGCATTTTTAATTAAAGGGTGATTCTTAACATGTTTTCCTGTATAAATAAAATATAAATTAAATTAAAAAACACTCATCGATCTTTATTTTTCTCTTTATTTAGCTGCAGAGTGCCTGTCCCCTCTCTGACAGCAGTCATGTGATTAGCACAACACTCCCTTAGCCTGACGTTAGCCGCGGATGCTAACGGTCCAGAGACCGGTGTATCAGAGACAAACTGACCGGTAGAAAGCTTCTCCCAGCGGGTTCCAGTTGGCGGTGATGAACGCCATCTTGCCTCCCTCCGCTGACAGCAGAAAACTTCAGACTGAGCAGAGAAAAATCACGGTTAGCTTTAGCCTAGCTCCCGTCAGTCAGCTCATCATCACAACAACGGGTGCTTCTTCTTCTACGGTCACAAAACAGCAGAATGCCGCGCGCCCTCTGGTGGCTGCTGCTCATGAAAAATGAGCGCTTCAGAGCTCAGCCGAGGAGGATTAGGGGAAAAGAGGAAAAAGGAGCAGAGAAATGACATGAAAATATCAGATTATGAAGAATATACTTATATTTAACGCTTGTGACTAAAAGACAATACATTCACACATGGAATAATGAGGTTATTGTGTTTGAATTAATTCTGTAATGAGTGTTTTTTCCTGTTTGGACCCAGAGAAAGAAAGAAGGAGGAGGAGGAGGAGGAGGAGGATTGAGTTAAGGGGGGGCGAGGTTTCCTTCCAGATGACTTCACTTTGAAAACATGAGACAGACACACACACACACACCGTCACCATGGTTACAGACCTCTGTGGTCCTGTGGTCATGGAAACAAGCTCCTCCCTTTTGGGAGAAGTAGAGAAGGAGAAACAGAGAAAAGGAGAAAGAGAGAGAAAGAGATTGAACCTCTTTTCATCCAAACAGTAAAAATATAATTAATGTTGTCATTATTAATTTATTCATCATCTTCATCATCATCATCAGACTGTGGATCAGTCAGGCTCCTGTAAGTCAAAGACTCTGCAGTGAAGGAGTTAAAGGTGTGGACTGTTCCACACTCAGGAAGTTGGATGGAAAGTTTTTCTGTGGAGCAGCCAATCAGAGCTCAGCTCCTCCCCACAAACACACACTCACACACACTCACACACACACACACACACGAAGCGGGCGAGGCTGAGCTGAGTTTTTCTCTTGCAGGGAACTTTCTTGTTTTGAGTTTCTGGTTTGCCTTTGAGTCGATGTTTGAGGACCAAGCCAAAATGGTGACTACCGAGACCCACCAGAGCCAGGACTTGCTTGTGCCCCCCCAGGACCAGAACCAGCAGGACCAGCTGGACCAGAACCAGGCCTCCCAGCCATCCCCTCTGGCGGCGTTCGACCCAGAGACAATGGGGCAGGGTCCCGTCAACGCCATCACCGTCCTCACCCTGCTGGACAAACTGGTCAACATGCTGGACGCCGTGCAGGAGAACCAGAACAAGATGGAGGTGAGTGTGGAGTCCACGAGCAGAGCAGCAGACTGTAACCCAGAACAGAGACTAACTGAGACCAGAGCAGACATTTTGTTCCTGGAGGAAGATCCAGATGAGCGAGTGACGCTGAGGATCCTCAAACCTCCGGGCTTTGGATCTCAGTTTTTAACTCCTCACAAGTTATGAAAACCAGAATCTGACTCTGTTTGACATTTAGGAGTCACATGACCCACAGCAGCAGAGTGCAGGTTAGCAGATGTGTGTCTTTGCTGGGAGGGAACATTCCTGAAATATCTGAGGCATTCAGACGCCTCTGACGGAAAATTAACCCCCTAACTCCAGCAACAGGAAAATCCACTTCCTGTTCCTGTGCTGATTGTAGTCCCAGGTGACGTGCTGAAGCAGGGCCTCAGTCAGACCGGATCAAACACTTTTCAGCGCTTACTCTAGCCCACGCTTCATGGAGCTGTGATGTTTTCAGGTGCACCAGGTGGAGATGGAGGGCGTGGTCAGAGGGATCCAGGCGGATATGACCAAACTGTCAAAGAGTCACAGCCACACCTCCAACACCGTCAGCAAGCTGCTGGACAAGAGCCGCAAGCTGTCCGTCACCATGAAGGAGGTACACCTCTCCACCCGTCAGCTGTCAGTGAAACCTCCGTCAGCTCCATTAAACACAGTCTGCGTTTCTATCTGCAGGTCCGAGACAAGATGGAGCGCCAGGGCGTGCAGGTGAAGAAGCTGGAGGCGAACCACGCCCACCTGATCCACAGAAACAACTTCAAAGTCCTCATCTTTCAGGTAAGTGTGAGAAAACAGGGTCAGAGGTCAAAGGTCAAAGCTGCACAGAGTGGAGAGGATGGCATTCAGAGCATTGGGTCTAACTGTGACCTCCTCCTGACCTTTACTCCTCCTCAGGAGGAGAACGAGATCCCCTCCACCGTCTTCGTCAAAGACCCTCCCCCGTTCCCCCGCGATGAGGTCATCGAGGAAGGAGACGAATCAGCTCCAGTCGACGGGAACCGCTCCCAGGAGAGCGGGCTCCACACCATCGAGCTGTCGTCTGACGAGGACGTCGGTCTGGAGGCGGAGCTGGAGGAGGAGGAGGTGTGGCCTCACGATTTGGAGAACATGGAGAAGTCCCGCGCTGAGAAGCTGAAGCGCTCCAGTCTGAAGAAGGTGAGCAGCGCAGACAGGTGACAGACAGACAGGTGTGAGGACAGACGGGTTAAAGCGTCTCTCTGTGCAGGTGGACAGTCTGAAGAAGGCATTCTCCAGGCAGAACATCGAGAAGAAGATGACCAAGATCGGGACAAAGATCGTCTCCCAGGAGCAGCGGGACAAGATCAAGCAGAAGACGTCGAGCCTGAAGGTGTCACCTTTGACCTTCAGCATCAGGAAGGTAAGTCCTGCCCTCCATCTTTAACCTGATGTGACTCACTTCCTGTAACCTCTGACTCTCCTTCCTCGCAGCCTCGCAGCAGCTCCGACTCCCAGCCTCCCGACGCCTCGGTCCCTGCTGAGGCCGAGGTCCAGCTGTCTCCTCTCAGCACGGACCAGGAGGTCCCCTTCACCGAGGTCCACGCTCAGCTGGCTCCAGCCGAGCAGGAGGAGGAGAAGCTGGAGGAGAAGCTGGAGGAGGAGGAAGAGGTGGAGGAGAAGCAGGTGGAAGAGGGAGGAGAGGAAGTGCCACGAGTGGAGGTGTCAGGAGTGGAGGAGTCAGGTGTGGATGTGTCAGGAGTGGAGGCGGAGCTGTCGGTGATGTCAGAGGAAGTCAGCCCAGAGTACGCTCTCTCCTCCACCCTGCCTCAGGAGGAGAAAGGAGCAGAGGAGGAGAAGGAGGAGGAGTCTTAAACCTTATCGTCACGTTAATGCTGAAGCCCTCTGTGAGAGTCGGAGCTGTTTACTTACTAACACTCGCACAAACACACTGATTCTTACCTGCGTCTCACCTGCGACTCTGAAATCCACAGATCTCCGTCTCTGGGTCGCCTAAGGAACCAGCAAACCTGATCCTGGAGTTTGGGTCTAAGATTAATAAATTGGAGGATTTGACAGGGGAGATCTGTGGATTTGAGAGGATTCACTCTTTATTTAAAAGTTTGTTTCAGACACAGAGGTCGCGCTGAGGATCGCTCCTCTCATGTCTTAAACTCTTGCTGTTAACATTTGTCTCTTTTTTATGGCTTTGCTTAAAAATAAAAGTTTTATTGTAGTTTTAAAAACTTCTTGGTGCCAAAGAACATTTCCAGAGTGAGTGATGAGACCTGTATCCTGCCACGACTGTGTGATCACCTGAACTCCACCTAATAAAGGAGCTACACCCATTTCTGTGTCAAGACTCCTTTTTTGTGATTTAAGGAGAAAATCTGTGTCTGAGAGGGGGCGGAGTCATGGAATAGGGTGTTGACATCTGTCAGCCAATCAGAAAACCAGTGGGTGTGGCTTCTAACCAGCACAGCCAATAAGGAGATTTGGGGGCGTGGCTCCTGCTGTCACTCCATGCTCTCACAGATTTCTCCTCATTCTTCATCCAGAGCAGAGCAGAGCCTCCTCTTTCTCCTCCTTCTCCTCCTCTGGCAGCAGATGGACTCCTCAGCCTTCTCCCTGGTCTCCCTCCTCTCCCTCTCAGCCTGCAGCCTCCAGGTGTTAGCAGCTGCCCTGCTCGTGCACAGGTTTGGTGGGCGGAGCTCTTCCCTGGACAGGTGGATCCTGCTGTGGCTCTTCTATGATGTCATAGTCCACCTGACCCTGGTAGGACCAATCAGGATTCAGATGTTTTGAGCCAGAGAGTGTGTTGCTGATGCTGTTTGTTTGTTAGGAGGGTCCGTTTGTTTACATGTCTCTGACGGGGACGGTGGAGACGTCTGAGGGACCGCTGGCTGAGCTCTGTGAGTCTCACACACACAGGATCACCTGTCTGTCTGTCTCCACCTGTCTGTCTCTACCTGCTGCTCCTGTCTGTCCACAGGGAGGGAGTACGGGAAAGCAGACAGTCGCTGGCTGGTTTCTGATCCAACCATCGTCTCCATCGAGATCCTGACTGTGGTCCTCGCCTCTCTGCTTGGAGTGCTGCTCATACACGCAGTGATACAGGACGGACACGACAGGTAACGCTACAGGTGACACTATAGATCAACAAGCCTGACCCTCACTGATCTGTGTGTGTGTGTGTGTGTGTGTGTGTGTGTGTGTCAGACACTTCCTACAGATATCTCTGTGTGTGTGCGAGCTGTACGGCGGCTGGATGACCTTTGCCCCTGATTGGCTGGTTGGGAGTCCGAGCCTGAACACGTCCAACTGGCTCCACCTCTGGGTCTACCTCATCTTCTTTAACGGGCTCTGGGTCCTGGTCCCGGTCTTGCTGCTGATCCATTCCTGGTTTTCTCTGAAGAGTCTGCACGCGCTCGGAAGAGAGGAGGCAACGGAGAAGAAGAAGATGTGATGAGGAGGAGGAGCGTTGAATAAACAGTGATGAAGAGTCAGTGGTGTCTGTTTTTTTTACTCTTAACACTTTGATCACACCTGGAGACCTCCTTCATCAGCTCTGGTCCTGCTCCTCCATCAGTCAGGTCCTGCTCCTCCATCAGTCAGGTCCTGCTCCTCCATCAGTCAGGTCCTGCTCCTCCATCAGTCAGGTCCTGCTCCTCCATCAGCTCAGGTCCTGCTCCTCCATCAGTCAGGTCCTGCTCCTCCATCAGTCAGGTCCTGCTCCTCCATCAGCTCAGGCGTCCTACCTACAGGCTGTTTTAACACTGTGTTTAGAAATTTTTTTTTAAAAAAAATAAAGAAAAATAAAAAAAGGAAAATAATAAAAAAAGGAAAAAAATGAAAGAAGGTAAAAAATTAAAAAGGAAGAAAAGAAGAAAAAGAAAAAAACAGAAAAAAAGGAAAAAAAAAGAAATGAATAAAAATGAAAAAAATAAAAAAAGGGAAAAAAATGAGAAAAAATAAAAAAATAAAGAAGAATAAAAAATAAAAAAAGGAAATTAAATAATAAAGAATAATAAAAAAGAAAAAAGAAAAAAAGGAAAAAGAAAAGAATAAAAAAGGAAAAAAAAGAAAAAGAAAATAAAAGAAAAAACATGACAAAAAAATAAAAAAAATAAAAGGAAAATAAATAAATAAATAAATAAATAAATAAATAAATAAATAAATAAATAAATAACACTGTGTTAACATTCATACACCTCAGTCAGAACAGGAAACAAACTTCTCAGAGTTAAAATCAGTTTAATGAGTTTCTGTCAGAGTCTGTTTTCAGCTCTTCTTGATCATTTTGTGGACGGACAGGAATGCCTGCTGCAGGCCCAGTCCCTTCAGAGCGCTGCACGCCTGGACCTCCCACATCCGCTCAGTTTGCGCCTGCAGATCCAGCTGGTTGGAGATCTGTGGGAGGGAGAGTTCAGTTACAATCCTCTCTGTCCAAACTTCAGGGGGACACGTTTTATCTGTGGCGCTGAGTCTTACCTCTCGAATAGTCATGGAGCCCGGCAGGTCCTTCTTGTTGGCCAGAACCATCAGAGGGATCCCTCGCAGCTTCTCATCGCTCAAGATCTTCTTCAGCGCCTTCTGGGCCTCCGGCATCCGAGCACGATCGCTGCTGTCCACCACGAAGACCAAAGCCTTACACTCGTCCAGGTAATACCTCCAGTTCGGTCTCATGCTCCTCTGTCCTCCCACGTCCCACACGGTCAGAGACGTCTTCTTGTCCAGGTCCAGAGTTCCCACATTGAACCCGATCGTCGGGGAAGTTTCCATCTCCTGTGATTTCCAGAGGGTTAGCTCGTTAACGGGTCAAAGAGGAAACAACACGCTGACATGTTTAACTCACCTGTCCTGTCAGGAGGCGAGCCAGGAGGGTGGACTTCCCCGCAGAGTCCAGACCCATCAGGATCACCTGCACACACACAGAAAACACATAACATGAGAGTGTGTTTCTCGTGTCAATATGTCAAAGTTAAACAGAAACTGCTCTGTTCAGGTGTCGCATCAGGGTAAACAGACAGGTGTTGTTCAGGTAAAGGTGTTCACATCAACAGTTCATGTGAAAAAAAAACAAAAAAACTCAGTTTCTGAACAAAAACAAAAGGATTAAAGTGAAACATCCAGAGGTGAAGAGCAGAGACATGAAGGACACCTGTCAGTCAGGTAGTTACCTGAGGAGAGGAGCTGTAAGACTGACCCATCCCTCCTCTTCTTCTTCTTCTTCTGATAAATCCTTTAAATTTCTTCTTCTTCTTCTTTCTCTCTGTCAAACCTCACATCCTCCCTCAGCTCTGAGCCGCACTGAAACCGCGCCTGTCGAACATCTCTCAGGTGTGTTCAGGGTCTTTTATGCTTGGAGCCAATCGGGGAGCGGCGTCCAATCAGAGCGGGTCACGTGACTGTGTGACAGGTCTGACTGCATTTTTCTGAGCTGAGCAGAAACACCTTTAAAGAGAGAGAAGAAGAAGAAAGGCTGAGTTCAATCGGCCTCTGTCTGCCCGTCATTTACATACACTTTACATACATGAGGATACTTTACATACATGATACTTTACATATGTGATCAGTATCTGCTGGCAGAGGAAACTAAAGGCTCAAAGTTTCAGAGAGGTGAAAGTTAAAATCCAGTGAGAGCCGTTAGATGATGTCAGAGTCAGCTGCAGAGTGTCAGACATCACAGAGGAGGAGTCTGCGCCTCCATTGGCTGTTTGGGGAGCAGATCCTGACCCTGGGGAGCGACACCACACCCATCTGTGAGCGTGTGAGCGTGTGTGTGTGTTTCTTCTTCTTCCTGTGCAGAGCAGCTCGTCCGTTCACAGAGAGGTGAGGTTTCTCTATTTTCTGATTGTGTTTTAATAACTTCTGCAGACGTCGTTCGATGCAAACTTTCTGATTCTGACTTTAACAGCAGTAAACAAACAGAAGATCTGTTTCCTAAAAGTTTGCATGAGAAACTAAACTTTGTGCGTCATGTGGAGATGATAAAAAGCTGTGAATCACTGATTTTTAATCGTTTGCATTAGATAAACGTCATCATGGCTGCTCACGTGACTCCCACCCCGTCTGTTTGGACCGAGGCTTCGCCCTCTCCTCCAGGAGACGTGATAGACATCGTGACGAAAGGTATGAAGAGGTGAATCCAAAATGAAACTTGTAAACGTTTCCTAAACTCCACAGAGAGGAGTCGGCCTCGCTGTGAGAACCAGCTGGTATCAGTGTGTCAGCTCTTATCTCCGCTCACACACACACACCCTCACACACTCCTTCCCATGTTCCCCTGCTGACGCTGGGCTGATAAGACACTCCCCTGAGAGGGAAAGTGTTGATCTGCTCGCTGATGTGTGACTGCTCTCCCCCACAGGCTCAGACTCTGACTCTGGAGACTTCGCAGCTTTAATCGGAGGTAAGCGGACTCTCAATCTGATGATGTACACCCTAATCTGTTTGATAACACTCATTAAACACTGATCCAGTCTTTAAACCCAGTCAGAGACTCACCTGTGTGACATCACCCTCCTCCTCCAGGTGTGGTCTCGGTGCTGCTGCTGCTGCTGGTCTGTGGGATCGCCGCGCTGCTGTGGTGTCAGTCCAGAAACAAAGGCTCCTACGTCACCAACGAGAAGGACGAAGACGACGCCGTGGATGAGGATGAGGAGTCTGAAGGGTCTGACGCGGCGCTCCAGAGCAAGGCACCTCTGAGGTCCACAGAGGACGAGTGAAGGGGGGCGGTCTTCAGACATGAGCCCTGACAAAGACGGACACAAAGACACTCTGCACATTTCTTTTTTAAACTAGACTGTTACTCATTTCTAAAGTTTGACCCACCTGTGGAGGTAAAATGTGCACCAACGTCGACTTTTCTCTGATAAAAATGAAAAGAAGATGAAACTACGGATGGTGGGAAGGCTCAAAAAGCCAAAAGCAAACTTGTAAAAGTTTTTACATTTCTGTTTCTAAGAAGAAAGTTTACACATTTTTAAGACGCAGTGGTTTATTTTTGATGATATGGAAACAGCTCCGCCCAGTGGTCAAAGAGAGGTACAGCACACATCAGGAAAAAGGTTTGTCAACAAAGAAACTGTGAGACGTAGAAATGATTCAAAGACAGTCTGAAGGTTTTATTTCATCACTTTTATTAAATGTTTGATGTGTGAATAAATATCTGAGCAGCAGAAATATACACGGAGCAGGAACAGAAGGACGCCAAACACGGTACATTCAGAGTACTTCAGTCGCAGCGGCACACAGATCACGTCACAGACGACGGCAGCGTCATATTGCTCGTCCTATTGCTAAATGTGTCTCAGATATCACAGCTTCAGATGCTGTTTGTGCTTCTCTTTGATTCGTTTAGAAATATCGTCGATCGAGCGGTGATCAAAGTTCGTCTGCTCGCGGTTCGTCTGTGAGGAAACAACATCGAAACTTCAAACACGCCACAAACACAAAGAAAAGCAACACGATTCAAGTAAGACAGACTCTTCTGCACAAAACAATCATGAAGCTCCTTCGTTTTCGGTTTACAGTCAGTTCATGTGAGAGGTCACATGACCTCCGGGAAACGGGAGGAAACTTTGGAGAGAGGTGGAGTGACACCAAAGAAAACACAACGTAGAAAAGAAACTTTCAGTGCTGGCAGTGACACATCCGTTATCTCTGAGCTTTAGTCGTCGCTTTGGCTGACTCGCGTTAAATCCTCCAGATATAAAAAAAGAAGAGTTTAAATATTCACTGTGGAGTAAAATCTAAATCAGCTCAGGTGGAAACAGGAAATAAATAAAGAGAAGACGTGAACTCTGACCTCACACACCTCCACATCCTGATACGACTATACACCTGTTCCTATTTACATCAGGGTATCCTCCACGCAGGAGGACACACACACACACACACACACACACACACACCTGTCTCACACACACACTACATGACTGTACAGTTTATCTTAAATAGATAAATATATCTCACACACACACACACACACACTCAGTGTTTGGGGAGGATACATTCCACCATGTTGTGTTTAACAGACGGCGAACGGCGACTTCCTCTTTCGGCTTTTCAGAATAAAATCTTAAAACTTGGGCGCCTCGAGCTTTAAACAAAGTACATACAGTAATAATTTACAGAAACTACAACATCGAACAGTGAGAGGAGGGGAGACCGGGATCTACCGTGTTTCTGTGTGTGTGTGTGAGTGTGTGTGTGTGTCAGAGGTCTGTCTCTGATCTAACCCCGAGATGTCCCTCACAGCATCCCGTCCAGGTTCTTCTCGGCGCTCTGCTTGTCAGTGGGCGTGTCCTGCGGGCTGTACTGGGTGTGGTAATCCCGCAGGATGGTGACCACGTCGTGGTGGCCGAAGTGGACGGCTTCGTCCATCGGCGTGTTCCCCCACCTGAGACGCCACGGAGGACAGAGAGAGGGTCAGGAAACCGTCAGCGCGTCCTCATAGAGGTCTGGTGCTGGTCTTACCTGTCTTTGGGGACTGGGTTGACTTTACAGGCCTCCAGGAGGAAGCGGACCACCTCAGCGTGTCCTAAAACACACACACACACACACACACACACATTAGAACAGCTGTTTAATCCATCATCATCATCTTCATCAGGCGGAGTTTTACCCTCAGCAGCCGCCACGTGCAGCGCCGTCCTGGAGTCGTAGTCTCTCTGCTCCATGTCCATGGAGGACAGCGCAAACCTGAGAGAAACATCACACGGCGTTAGATCAGCTGATCGAGGAGGAGGAGGGAAAAAAAAAAGACTGACTTTAAAAACAGACGTCACCTCCTCAGAGCAGAGACGTCTCCGGTGTACGCAGCAAACAGCAGATTGATGACAGACTTCACCTGAAACACACACACACACAGATAAACCTGATCCTTTCTGCCACCAGGGCCCTGGACTATGAAGCTGGATTGGTGTGGGATGAAGCAGCTTCTACCTCTGAGTGTTTCCAGGCTTAAAATGAACAGAAATATGGTGTTTACCAAAGATCCTCTTTAGTTTTCAGATACTCCTGTAATGTTAGGGATCAAAATGTCCTTTCTCTTCTTCTTCTTCAAGTATCCACAGGTTTTGAGGCCCTCTTTAATATATTTCTGTTGCTTTCCTCTTCCTTCAGGCTTCTGTCTCCTCATTGTGCTGCCCTCTTCCTCTGAATACACTGTAAATGGACCGTACAGCTCTAAGAGAGGAGCTTTGTTATTGTTTTGATAACCGCTGCCTGAACCCTCACATCAAACAGGTGACACCACAGATTGTTTGTAAACATCTCTGTTGAACTTTGACCTCTTGCTCCTTTGCCTCACTTTACACTGAGGGGTTATTTGGGGGTCAGTAGAACACCCATTATCCAATCAAAACACCTGAAATTTAGTGTATTTATAAAGAGCAAAGCACTGAACAAACTCTGTTATTTTCAGGGTTAAAGAAAGAGGAAAAAGACGACTTTACTTTTAATCCAAATCTTTAAAAACTTGCTCTAAATTGATGTTGTACTCCTTAAATTCTTGCAAATTTGCTGCTTTTAATTCAATTTAAATCAAATTTAATGAAACTAAAGTCTCATTTTTAACCTAAAAGGCCAAAGTCAGGTGTTCAAATATTTATTTTTAACCTGCTCTGGACCAGGTTTGGCGTTCAGCATCAGTTACCGTGGCAACGAGTCTGGATAAAAAGAGATCCACATTCGTGGTACGGAAAACCTGAAACTTATCCAGGAAGTTATCTCTCTAAGAGCTAATCCAGCTTCGTAGGACAGGCCCCAGGTGGAGCTGCAGCCACAACAAACCAAAGACCAGGACCAGACTCTGTCCTCACCCTCTGGTCTCCCCCCTCCCTCCGAGGATCCAGCTTCTTGGCAAAGTGCCTCAGGTTGTCGTAGTTGTGGAAGTTGCAGAGCGAGACGAGGTCCTGGAGGAGAGAGGAGAAAGGAGAGAGTGAGGAGTGAGTTAAAGAGGAGGAGGAGGAGGAGGAGGAACGAGGAGAGGAGCGTGGGACTGACCGTGCAGAACTTGATTCCTCTGACGCTGTTCCCCAGTTTGTCCAGCGGAGGAGACCAGCACATGATGCCCATCACGTTAGGAACCACCAGCAGGATCCCGCCAGCCACGCCGGATTTGGCGGGTAGACCGACCTGGAAGAGGAGGAGGAGGAGGAGGTGAGAGGAGGAGCTGGGAGCGAGGAGCTAATCGTCAGATGAAGGCGGCGCAGAGACTGACGTGGAAAGCGAACTGTCCCGAGAAGTCGTACATGCCGCAGGAATGCATCAGACTCAGCGTGTTTCGCACCGCCTCCGGGCTCAGCACGCGCTCCCCCGTGATGGGGCAGAAGCCGCCGTTGGCCAGCGTGGCGGCCATGACGCTGGCGCTCTCACAGGTGACCTCGATGGAGCAGAGCTGAGGGGACAGAGAGCGTTAGCGGGCTGAGAGCGCGCCGAAAGTCGTGAGGCGTTTCCTGAGCTCACCTGGAAGTAGAAATCCAGGATGGAGGTCATGTCTGTGCCTTCAGGGAAACACTGAAACGACACGGAAAACGCCGTCAGCACAGAAACACACGGCCTGATTCACCTGACAGGTGAGTGATGACCTCACCTTCTTCTCCTTCAGGTAATACCCGATGGCGAAGTTCCTGTCCCCGGACTCCCGCTCCGACTGGAAACTGAGCACAAAGACACGTTTGATCAAACTCAGGTCGCTTCACACGGACACATTCAGGCGTCGCTGCTACTCACGTGGCGTTGCTGAAGCCCACGTACTCGTTTCCCGCCAGTTTGTTCATGAAGTTCATGACCTGGAGCAGGAAAAGGTTAGTAAAGGTTTAAAGACGTTAAATTCACAGCAGAGAGTTTGGGAGTGAAGATGAAAACACTCACGTAATCAAACTTCTCGGCGTTGCTGGCTCCTTGCTGAAACAGAACAAACACAGCGTCATTTCCTCAGACGGGATCACGCCGCGGCGTTAGCGCTACAGTTTACGCACACCACCAAAGCAGTGGATGGATTAAGATTAGAGGTGGAGATGCTCTGTTTATAATCCAGGTGTATAAACAGGAGGATGCAGGTGAAACACTCAGAAACAGCCGGCGAAGGCTCAAAGGAAGAGAGGAGGAATTACCGACGAGTGCGACCTGAGGGCGCCGTCCTAACGCTGCAAAACACGCAACAACACGTCAGCGAGAGCAATTAACAGACGCTCCTCATCCTCATCCTCATCATCCGAGTCTGACATCAGCAGGTGGCGCTCCTGAGCTCCTCTCAGAGACATGTGTGTGTGTGTGAGTGTGTGTGTGTGCAGGATGTTGCAGCTTTAATCCCCTTTTAGCGTGATCATCTGGAGCCGTAATCTGCCCCAAAACTGGAGCAAAACGTTCACTTTTCCTGACGTTTGCAGCGACGTACCTTAATGAGGGAGGTGCAGACGATGGCGCCGGCGTTCACCATGGGGTTGTGAGGTTTGTCTGCAGGAAAACACACACACACACACACACACACACACACACACACACACACACAGGGTCAGTTTGTGAATCGTAACGTGCAGCGTTTGGTTTAATCTGCTTATGCAACCGTCCAGACATGAGCACGTCAAAACAATAAACACAGCAGCCAGGACGTGTGTGTGCGCTCACCGTCCTCGTTCAGGAAGAGCTTGTTGAACCGCAGCCCGCTCGGCTCTTTGCCGATGAAGCGGTGCACGTACTCAGTCCCGTGGTCGTGGACAGCGATGGCGTATTTCAGCGGCTTCACGCACGACTGCAGACAGAACGGGACCTTGGTGTCGCCCACAGTGTGTCTGACGAAAAGAGAGGAAAGGTGTGAGAAAGTCGACACTCTGATCTGACAGTTCCTGATCCCTTCTCAGACGGCGTGCTACCTCTGTCCGTCCACGGTGCACAGCGCCACGGCCCACAGGTCGGGGCTGAAGCGAGCGAGCTGGGGGATGTAGTCGGCGACCTGCAGCGGAGGAAAACACAAGTCAGAGCCAAACGAGAGGATTGGTATCTTCAGTCAGAGCAGGTGTTGGCGCTGCAGCTCACCTGCCCTCCTGACATGGGCTTCGCCGTGTCGTACAGGTCGTCGATGTGGGCGCAGAAAGACAGGAAGTCTGGGATGACGAACTTCTTCCTGAAAGCCTGAGTGAGGAGGACGATGTTGCTCTGGACGCATCTGAGACGAGGGGAGAGAAACGTTAGAGTGGATTGAAAAAACTGAAAACGCAGACTCGTTTGGAGGATTTCTAAATCAGGTTTTCACGACAGGAAGATCAGATCGCCACGTTTGCTGGTTTAACACCCGACAAATGGACGTTACTCTGAGCTCAGCAGCTGCCGCGAGGAGACATCTGCTGCAGCGCGTCATTAGCGCTGTCGTCTGCAGGGACCTGTTTGCTTTTCCCCTCCACCTCCTCCACCTTCAGCAGGAGAGCTAACGCCTGGTGGGAGCTGGGAGTCTGAATCTGAGTCTGTCAGTCTGACTCTGACAGGAAGAGGCCGGGTCCAGTCTGCTTTAAAGAAAACCAATCTCCCTCCAAACCCCAGCGGGGCCTCGGGGCCTGATCCTCCTAATCTGAGTGATTTAGCGGCGCAGATAGCAAACACAGCTCATCAGGAGCTGCAGCAGGAAGCTGCAGCAGGAAGCTGCGTGGCTCTGCTGGCAGAGATTTCAGGCTCAGCCATCTCGCTGCGTGGCTGTAATCCCTGTAGCATGGGATCCCTGCAGAGCAAACACACGCCACGCTCCGGCTCGCGCTCACGTGCCTCCTCCACAGGCGCGGCGCTATAAATAAGCCTGGGGAGGTGATGTGATGGACGCCGGCCAGGAGCTGCAGCGCCGGGGTCTGTTCGCTGACGATCGGGATCCCTGGTGAGGCGTCATATGCCCGGCTCGCCGCGCTGCAGCTTCACAAGCTGTCACCGGGTCTCTCTCAGCGCTGAGTCCTCCTGGGGGGTCAGACTGAGGCCCTGCTCCTGTTTTTCTCTACACTCCTCCTCCTGACCCACTAAAGGTCAGTCTGTCAGCTGTTTATCAAAGGTTTCTGGATGTTTGATGACGTCCAGCCTGAGCTGCGATGAATAATAAACAACCAGAGCTGGAGCATTAATAATCCAACGATCCAGCGTGATGAAAGATTCATGCTGAGCCTGCAGGTGAGACAGGAAGTCCAGCTTTCAATAAAACCTACTTTTTGAAGAGGTGCCGGTCCAGAGCTCCGTCAGACGTGGTCTTCAGGGTCACCTTCAGCATCTCCATGCACTCCTTGAGCCGGGGGTCTCCTGTGCGAAGCCCCGTGGCTTTGAGCGCCTGCACACAGAGAGAGAGAGACATCCTGAGAGGAAATCGATGAAGCTACAAGCCGACGAGGAGGAGACGAAGAGGAGGAGCTCATAACTCAACCAGCCTGAGTTAAAAACCTGGAGTGAGACTCACTGTGGTGAACTTGTGTGCGGGGATCTTCTCCTGTCCCTCTGCGATGGTGTAGAAGAGCAGATCCTCCAGGCTGGGCAGGATGCCGGCCTTCCTTCTCCTGCAGAGAGGAGACACACGGACAGGAAGGTGAGCTCGTACCTGACACAGAGACCCGCTGAGGAGGAGGAAACATGGAGGGAAAACTGCAGCAGAGGGAGGAGAAGGAAGCGTTTTATCTGTGCTATAACCTGGAGAACAGGCAGGAGGCGCTCTTCCTCACAGGCTAACGCACAGACGTAAGGCAGCGATCTGAGGCCTGCTGTGCCAGAATACCAGCCATGTGTTTAAAAAGCTGATTAGCATGAAAGCTAACCATTTTCCAGAGCCAGATTAATCCCAAACCCTGTGACCTGAAAGCAACGACCTAAATCTGTGCGAGAGGAACAATCATTTTTAAGAAGCACAAATCCATCCCAGAGAGGATGACGATCTGTGAAATGTGCTGACTGGGTCTGAACCGCTGCAGCTGTGACGGGAAGCGAGCCAGAGCTGCTGGCAAATCACCACCCAGTTTTTCAGCAGCTGAGAATCGACCACCAGCCTCCGACAGACTTTCTGCAAAATCATCACACGCATGTGGCTGTGTTTACACGCCGACAGGCCTCTGAGCGTGCTCTCTGCAGACGTGTAACCCTCTCTGTGCTGCTGCTAACGGTGATTAAAGTAATTGTGATTTCTCAGGGCTGGTATTCTCAGCAGCGCCTCCACAGCTGCTCATCCCTGAGAGGAAAGTTAGTACGAGTCAGGCAGACGCTCACAGCAGGCTCTCTGCTATGATTCATTTAAAATCAAAGGTGTGAGCGCGGCGAGCGTTTGGTGCCCGAGCAGACGCCTGAAGGTGGAGCTTGAGTTACAAACAGTTAAAGAAACCTAACCCTGAATACACATCAGAGAGTGTGTGAGGAGAAGGGAGGAGAGGGGAGGACTGAAGCGCAGCCGCTGGGGAGGAAGTGAGGTCATGTCAAGGTCAAAGCGGTTATCTCTACTTCTACTGGAAATGAGGTCAAAGAAAGAAAAGGTCAAAAAAAAAGAGAAACATACTTACAAACGCAAAGCAAGCAGATCAACAAGAGGGAGAGATGTGCAGAGGGATAATACTGAGTTAGTGACAGTGAAGACATCAGCTGATCTCTGCAAAACATCTGTGAACATCATGAAACGATGAGATAAAACTACACAACGACACGTGGACGAGAAAACACATGGAGGACGGAGCCAACCTGAGGAGAAACACATTCAGAGATTAGAAACAAGAGCAGGTGATGACGCCTGAGAAAAGAAGAGTCAACATCTGGATCTGCCTCTGGATCCTCTCAGAGGTCATCCAGAGAGGCGTTCACTGCCCTCCCTCTGTCTGACTGAGCGTGACTTTATCAAACAGGAAGTGAATCGTCTGATTTGTTTTTTAACACACACAGAAAAGCTTCAGCGATGCTAAATTTACCGTCAATACAAACACTGACGCTCTCTGCTCTCAAACCAGTTTGTTTACAGCACAGATCGATAGCTGGATGTGATTTCACTGGTGTTACTGGAGCTGCTCCCAGTTTAGCTGCAGAGAGCAGACAGCTGACCCCAGGTCAGTGGAAGCAGAGGTCAGACTCTGAGGCTGCTCTGATAAACGTTTCAGGAGCAAACAATCCCTTCTGATTGGTCCGGAGCGCCGCGTATCGACAGGCTCGTGTCGGATTGAGTCGTCTGTGCTGTCAGATGGATCCTCTGAGCGATCGATGCAGCGGGTTTCACTCCCTCACAGATGTCAGGACACACGGCGGCGGGCGAGGGGAGGAGGCAGACATGAGAGCGGCAGCGTTCAGAGGCGGAGCGACGTGACTCATCTGCTCCTGAGGCGCTGACAACTGCCGGGCAGCTCGCCAACATCCCGGCTTTGCTGCAAAAACTGAGGAAAATGAGTGGGCGGGATAAGCTCCCCTGCATTACTAACATTTTTAACCCCTTGTTAGCCGGAGCACTGCCTCAGGAGTCCAGGCTGGATGCTGCCAGGGCCCAGGAGACCCCAAACAGCCCGCTGTGGGTTTTCACTCCACAGATGCTCACGTGTCCGCCTGATTCACTGACTTTAACCCTGTGCCTGCTGGGTGTCGTCACGGCGTGATCACGGGTTGATCGTTACAAACATGACGTGAAATAACAGTCAGAGCTTTCTCCACAGACACAGCAGAGTCTCCTGTTGGGGTTTTGCAGCAGAAGTTCACACGATCAGATGACTCAGAGTCTCTTGAGAGGCCTCGGGGTCTGGATGGAGCGTCGTGCGTTCCTCAAAAGCAGAGTGTGACTGATGACTGCACACACTAATCTGCACGGAGGACGTTTAACATAACGAGACGAGGCTTCCCTTAAACTGAGATCAGCCTCCAAGGGAAACACACGGAGAAACACGCCGAAATGCTGCACCATTTGGGCCGAGGCCAAGTGGATCATGATATCCATCTGTGTCAGTGGGTTTAAAGTGGATCCAGAGATACTTCAGGGACCCACGTGGTGATGTTCTGGTGTGTTTGGTCATTTAAAGCTTTTAACTTTCATCCCAATCATCACCAGGAGGACTCTCATCCCTGATTCTCCACGAGCACGCTCTCATTTAGCTTGTTGAACATCACCTCTATCAAACTCTCTATTACATCCTGATCTTATCAACTGATAACACTGGAGATGAGATGAGAAATATAAGTTAGTTGCACACCTGAGTTTAAGCCCTGACCTTCATTAGACATTGAGCTTCCCCGTGTTTTTTTTTTTCAGATTTTGCATGTAGTAATGTAAGTTTTAAGCAGCTTAATCTAAGGTAAGCTGCAGGCTGAAGCTGCAGGATGCTGCTGGTCACGATATCTGCACACCACATGCTCCTATCATCGGACACATCCTAATAAAAGGTGTTTATCTGTGTCCTCTCTTTCTACCTCCTCCTGCAGACATGTCTAATAACAGCCCAAAGAGCTAGAAGCCTTTTTCTTTCAATATCATGAATAATTTAATCCGTGTTTGTGGAAAGAGTACCCAGGCTAGCGCTCCCACCTCGGCTGGATGCTGTTCCCCGGGGGAGAGCGCAGTGTCACCGGTCACTTCTGGCTGTCAGCTCCTGAGCAGCTGAGTGAGATTAAACCCGTAATAAAGCCTTCTTAGACATCTATTAGCCTTCTTAGATATCTATTAGCCTGTCTGTAGTTTGTCATTCAAACAGGAGCAGCGTCAAAGCTAAACACTAGCTTTCGTGATGCGTTCAAGGTCCTTCAATGCAGAATCCAGTTTGAAAAATCTTCCACTCAGAAAGGCCTTGATTGTACTGGTAACACATACACATTAATTTATACATTTTAATACATTATTAACACACTAAGCATCCCTTTAATTCGGCATCTATATTTTCTGAAAGTGTTTTTGTTTCAATCACAATAAACGTTAAAATGTTTAACACTTTTTAATCACATACTACAGTAAATACTGATTTTTTCCCTCAGAGGTTTGGCTTAGCATGATGCTAACTGATAGCACCGCTCTCGCCGGGTTGGTGTTACTCACTTCTCTGCTGAAGAGTCTTTGCTGGCCTCATTATGTCCATCACCCTTAGAGCAGAAGTCCCTCACCCCCTGCCGCCTGGAGAAGTGCTGCTGCGGGGCTCTCCATCCGGCAAACCCCCTCCCTCTGCCGGACGACCTCCCATCCGAGCAGGCGGTGCTGAGGCAGGCGGCAGGAGCAGGTGCCGCTTTAACACCGACTCTACCTGCCAACGGCCGCTTCAGCTGGGTGTGAAATAACTCCTTCAGCGCAACCGTTGACCGAAAATGTAACATTTCAACCCGGAAATAAACTCTGAATGGTTTAATTACAGCGGTGTGGACGAGCAAACGGTGATATTCCCGGTGCGTGTGTCGGCGTTCTCGGTCGAGTAACGGTTCTTCTCCCGGTGACTCAATCAGAGGCGACGCTTCACTGTGGGAGGAACGTTCTGTGCGGCGAGGCCTCTGATTGGAGGACAAAAACGCGTCTCGGCCTCTGATTGGTCGAGAGCGTTATCAATCGTTGAGAGTAGTTTTTACAGTATTTGACTTGATGTGGGTCATGTTGATGGTCATTTATCTTCATTTTTTTAGTTATTAGACAACTTTAACATATAATAATCTTTATTTTTTTAAAAATACATGTTTCCTTTTTAAAACAATATCTATAAAGTATAGTATTTAAGAGATTTAATGTGTAAGAACAGCCTTCACAGTCCATAAAAATAAGTAAAAAGCCTTTTTTAAAAATATTTTGAGTGTTTTTAACGTCCTAATTTTCAACTAAATTATTATTTTTTAATCTCTATTAAGTAGATTATTCATTTATTATCAAATCAGAGCTTTGTTTTTCTCCTTTATAAGCCCCATAGACAATGTTCAGTCAGGACATCTTTGTATTTCACAATGTATGGTGTCAAATTTAACTTTAAATAGATTAAAAATAAACATCCAGCTGTCTCCTTGAGGTGTATTTATAAAGCTACAGAAAAGAGGAGGGGTTATAGTCTTTTAAAATGCCATCACCCTCTCTCTCTCTCTCTATCTGTTTGTTGACTGATTTTAATGCTCCAGCTGTCAGAGGTTATAAAGATGTACGAGCTGTTTGGAACAATAAAGAAGAAATCAGCACAGCTGTCAGACACATGTTGTAATGTCTTGTCTTTGTGTGACACCCTGTGATTTATTTTGGAACTGCACATGTTGAGGCTGTGGTTTTCTTCAGCAAGGAGCAGTTAGAGCGCCATCCTGTGGCTGGGAATTGCTCTACATCAGTCAAGAAGCAGCTGCTGCACTAACAGGCCAGGGGGATTATCTGACTTTTAAAACAGGCAGGTGTCAGATATGTAGAATGTAAATGTTTTGTTTTGAAGTTTTTAATCTGTATAAACCCTGAGTCAGAGGGTGGCATCGCCTGCTCTGACCTTGAACGCGCCCTGGGTGGGAGCAGTTTGACACCCGGCATTACATACTGACCTACAAAAGAGATTACTCACCGCTCAGAGTTAGTTTACTTTTCTGCAGCTCTTAACTTTTATCTGACTTTATCTGAATGTCTGTAAACTCCACCCACCAGGAGCTGCACGTCGTGCTGACTAACAGAGCTTCTCTGGGAACATGAAACATTCATAGATTTGGACTCAGTCGTTGGAAGAAACCCAAAGAACCAAAGTGCTTCACATTTCCAGGCAGCTACGTGTAGAATTAAAGGGGAATTCCTGCTTTATTTTCAAACTGTTATTTTACAGGAATCCACATTGTGCACTCATCTACTGTGCACCTAAATGCATCATTTTTTTAAAGGAAGTGCAGCTGCAGGGCTTTTGTCCCTGAACTCGCTCTGCAGAGTCTCTCAGAATCTAAAATAAGAAACTGTCATTTTTTTCTCACCCCAGCAGCTCTCAAAGTTTAATTTAGTGCAGAAAAGCTGGGAGCTGCTGCATGCAGCAGAACGCAGAAAACAAAGGAAGGAAGGAGACAAACAAGGCGCTCCCTAACGAGGCTGCAGGGAGGAGAGGCGATAATTCACTGACACCCACACCTTCTCAAAAGCAGTCAGCTTCCTGCTCCTTCAAAATGAGGGTGATGGGTGCGCTCGGCAGATCCCTCCCACGCTGCTTAGCGGCTGGCTTCCGCCCACCGCCTGTGGAGCCGCCCACCTCCAGCCGTTGCCACAGCAACACATCATCATCAGTGACTTGCACTGGAGGAGGAGGAGGACGGGGAGGGGAGCAAGCATCCAGCATGGGTGTTCATGAGCTGAGCTTTCCTCCAGAGAAAATCTGTGTGTGTGTGTGTGAGTGTGTGAGAAAGAGAAGAGGGCGAAAGAGGGAGGATGATGGGAGGGATGTGAAAAGGACCTGCGTCAGAGTGAGTCATCAGCCAGTTTCACAACGTGTCGATGTGACGCTGATGCAAATGTCCTGCGCAGGGATTCATCTGAGTAAGAAGAAAACAAACAGTCGCTCCTTTAAAGGAAGCTCCACTTTCTTTCTCCTCTCCTCTCTGCACGCTGGACGTCTCTCTGCACACACAACCCGGGCTTCCCGGTGCTAACCCAGCAGCAGCTCCTCCCTGCACTGGAAAAGTCAGGTATAATTAAGCCAATCATGATTATCTCTGTATTACAGAGTCACCAGGACTACAACCTGCTATCAGCGCCCAGCAGTCACCTCTCTGCCCCCTTTCACTCTGAGAGTCCTGCAGAGACGTCAACAACCCACAGAACAGAGACACACCTCACCATGGAGTTCAAAAAATAAAGTTTAATGTTCATGTGCTGTATAACAAATAAAATATATTAGTGTTTAAAAAACAGGTGCATAACTAGGTGAAGCCTAATCTATCACTTTACAACACACAGTGAGGAGAACAGATCAGTGAGACAGCCTCCCAAACATCAACAGTGACGCTAACAGAGCCGCTAACACTGAAGCCAGCTCGCGGCGTGTTTGAGTCGCTCAGAAACACTTCCTGAAGGTGTGACGGACGAACAGAGACCGAGCACAGAACAGAGATGATCCACAGTTAACAGATTACTGACATAAATATTGCATTGGTCTGAGAGACTAAACTATCTGCAGGGTTATTATCATCATCATCATCATCATCGTCGTCATCTTTAACGGACGTATTTACACATAAAAAGACACTGAACACTTAATCATGTATTTACCTCTAAACAGCAAAAACACGTGTTGAAATATGCACTGATGGCCATCACAGGAGGTTAAACACTGTCAGCTAAGGCTAATCAACATCTCATCATGTAAAGCATGTTTTATACACCACACACTGAAGTTTCGTTTTCTTTTTGCTCTACGAACAGAAACACTGAGAATCTACAGCAAAGTTACACCGGACAGAGGAAACCCTGGTGGAGAGATTAGGCTAGCACTATGTGTTATCACGGATATTTACAGACCCAGCGAGGAACAGGACTTCAGCTTCCTGCTGCTGACAAACCACACGCCTGCAGTCTTTAATATTTAATCCCGTCTTCAGTTAAACAAATTTGGAGGATTTACGACCTGTGGGGTCTGCTCAGAGCTGCTGGATCGCTCCTTTCAGATCCAGAGGCTTTATTCCTGAAATACTCCCCGTCTGCAGATGCGTGGTTTCACATCAACAGCAGCGTTTTGCTAAATTACAAAGTGAAATGAAGCAATTAGCTCGGCCTCCGGCATGCCAGCCCAGCCATCCTGCCAAGACGAATGACAGAGGTCCCCTGCTGCTCCTCCACAACAGCTCCTATACATCCTCTTTTTAGATTACCTCTCAGAAATATACACGAGACAGGAGCCAGGGAGGGGGGCGGACCCCACCGCTCCGTTTTTTATCGTCTGAACAAAAAGTGAACTCACACCAGGGGCTGAGTCCCAACTCTGCCAACGCTGACTCCAGACGGAGGCTCAGGAGAGCGGACGGACGCTGACGAGTCCAGGTTTAAGATCTGGACCCAGACACTGAGTGTGTCTGTCTGAGGTGAGGATGAGGAGGAGATTAACACGGTTTAGAGAGTGAAGATCTGGACTAATGAAAGTCTTTAGGATCCATCTTTAAAGTGCATCAAAGTCTGACAGTCTCTTCAACGTTTACCAGGCGATCAGTCAGCGAGGGGCCGCCCCCCCAGAGCACCCAGGAGTATCTGAAAGACTTCACCACAGTGAGGACGAGCAGTCTACGCCAGAGTCAGGACTCAGCCCCGGTCACAGCCTGAAAACCCGGCTGCCAAAGGAAGCCACAGAAAAACCTCCAGCAGAGGTCAAGAGTTCGTACACCGACACGTACAGACGATTCTCAACGTAAAGACAAAGAAAAATAAATGCTATTCATGAGGCAACGTTGGTTGTTAAGGCTCTACTGTGGCTGTGCTTGCTTAGTATCTGTGGGTGGAGAACTGCATACTGTCAGGGGGGAGTCGGATGAGGTGAGGCGAGGCAGAAGGCACTATGTGGAGTCCTCCGGCTCTGATTTGATGATCTTCTTCTCGGCGTTGCTGGACGCTCGCTGCGACGTCCCGTTTTCTGCACACAGAGAGGAACAGAGTCAGAGGAGGCGTTTGATTTACACGTTTTCAGCTCAACGTCTGACGCCGCCGCTCACCTGTTGCTGGTGTTTTGCTCTCGTCTGTGTTGTTGTTGTTGTTGTTGTTGTTGTGGTTGTGATGGCGCTTCAGCTCGTTGGCGAGCTGCTTCCCCAGCGGGAGGTCGCCTTCCTGCATGTTCTGGCTCACGACCCGCAGGTTGATGGGTCGCTCGTCTGGAGGAGAGACGCAGAGACAGATTCAGTGAGAGGGGAAGAGGAGGGATGAGAGCAAACATCCGCCCTGATGGAGCTCCAACGCTTTGTTTAACACGCTCACATCCCCCGAGGGAGCGCAGGCGCTGTTAGAGAGCCGAGCGTCTGATCCCTCGAGTTTGTCTTTTATTCCCTCAGAGGGACGAGACAGATTCAGTTTGATAACGAGGTTTGGATTGATTCATCTCAGAGTTAAAGCAGAGAAGTCTTTAACTCCTCAGACGCTTCGGTTTCATCTTCGTCAGATATTTAAATATGTGTTTACTCCTCACAGGAAGCAGCTCGACTGAGGATGGAGGAGCAGAGAGGAGCAGAGAGGAGCAGAGAGGAGCAGAGAGGAGCGTAAAGTGTGATCAGAAGGAGTCAGGACGCTCAGAGGACGGAGAGAGGAGGAAAGAAAGGACAAACAGAAAGAGGAAGGAAACGGAGAAGGCGTGGGGGAGGACAGAGAGACAGGCAGAGAGAAAGAGACGCCCCCCTCCAGGCGACTGGCTGGAGGTAAACAGGCGTGGGCGTGATAATTACAGGTGCATTGTGGGATTTGTGGGAACAGAGATATAATGAGCTGTCGGAGTGGGTGAGTGAGGAAAGGGATGAAAATGAGATGAGGCCCCGAGGAGAAGAAAGATCCTGAATAATGATGCTTCTCTGCTCGCCGCAGAATCAGGTTTTATTCAACGTCGTCACAAACTGACAGCGCTCACCTTGGCTGTCTCTGCTGGCGTCGGCGGCCGCCGTGCCGTTGGTGTTCTGGGCGTCGTTCAGGTACTTCAAGGCGGCCGGAGGAATCCTCCAATCCAGCGCCTGGAGCCGCTCCTGGACGGCGGCGTCCTGCAGGATCTCCATCTGACGGGCCAGGAGGCGCTCCAGCTGCATCTGGAGAGCAAACAGAGAGTTTCAACTTTAACAAACTTCATCACATGGACGCCGCCGAGGACGCTCAGAGGACGCCGCCCTGACAGCTGCCGCCTCACGTTCCTGAGACTAAATAAAAACGTTGTTGATCTCTGTTTATTGTCAGTCCGCGCGTCACTGTCGGCTCAGATTATTACAGGATGAGCTCCGCGGCGTCACGGCGTCAAACGTCTGAGAGAAGCGGCGTTCAGAGGCCCTGAGGTGTGAAAGCAGCCATGAAATCTCTTCTTCTGCTGAATGAGATTCAGAGAAATCACATCAGGATGACAAGTGTGTCTGCAGCGGGCACACACACACACACACACACATGTTCCTGGGTAATGAGTGATCACGGCGCTCTCCGCCCACACTCGGCTCTAATGAGGAACAAGCTGCAGCATCACGGGAAACCAATAAAGACCATAACTGGGATCAAACTGGATCCTGCGTCTCAGCGCGTGTGTTACAGGAAACACTCATCCTGAGCTGTGATTGGAGCAGAGCAAACCAGGTGCTCACCTGCAGGTTCCTCCCCACGGTCTCCTCCCCTTTGGACTTGGCGCAGGCCAGCTGCTCCCTCAGCATCTCCTGCCTCATGTGGATGGCCTGCAGCGCCTCCTGGATGTCGAAGAAGTTCTCCTGCAGGAGGCGCAGACAGTCAGCTTCACAAACTGAGAGACGCTGAAGGAGGAAACAGCAGAAGAAGAAGAGTTTCCTGAACTCACCTCCGTTTTGATCCTCTTGGGCGACGGCTCGTCTCGGTCGCCGCAGCGAGACCTGAGGACAAAGATCAGAAAAGGTCAGAGCGCCCTCGCAGCCAGCTTTGACCCTGAACGTAAGGCTTCAGGGAGCGTGCGGCTCTTACTTGCTGGTGCGGTACGTGTATTTGTAGGTGACCTCTCTGGAAATCTGGCGAGCCAATCCGAACAGCTCGTCTCGGCGTGTGAGCAGCGCCATGTCCCTCATGCAGAGCTGCGCCGCCGCCTCGTTCACCGTCAGCTGCAAAGAGAAGGTTGAAGTCAGGACCCTGAGAGGAGCCTGTACTGGTTTTACTGGTCTGAGTGTGTGTGGGGGTCACCTCTCACCTCGTGCAGCGTCAGATGTTTCCCGTCCCTCCTCTTGGAGTCGAAGCGCCCGTAGATGGCGCTGTATTTGCGGATCTCCTCCTCCCTGCGCGGGTCGTCGTCGCTCATTTCAAAGATGTGTCCGATCATCTTCGCCAGCTTCTTGTTGTTCTTCAGCTGCTCTTTGACCTCCGACAGGTCCGTCTTAGCCAGACCAGGCGCCATCCGGTCCACGCACTCCAGGACGGACTGGACGGCGGCGGCGTCCAGAGCTTCTAACGCGTCTCTGGGTGACGATGGCGAGCCGAGGTCTGACGGCGACAGGCTGTGCTCGCTGTCGTTGCTGTGGCCTGACCAGAAGCGAGTCTCGCTGCTGCCCTGCAGCGGCGACCCGGCCGACACTTTGTCCCTCGCCACGTCCAGCTTCCCCGGGTCGGAGCAGGCGGCGGCCACAGCTTTGGGCATCTTGACGCTGGCGGTGTTGGCTCGGTCCTGCCCGCTGAGCAGCGTTGGCGAGCCCTCTGGGAGCTTGTAGACGGGGATGCTGCAGACGGGCAGCGAGGTGAGCGGCTGGTTGAAGATGGCGGGGTTGGTGACCCAGTCGCGCAGCGCCTTCTGCAGGCGGCGGACGTGCAGCGGCTTGCTGGCCATGCCGACCAGCGCCATGATCTCCAGGAACTCCTCCTCGCCGGCCTCGCAGAGCTGCTGCACGTCGTCGCCGCCCTGCTGGATGAAGGCCTCGTAGTAGTAGAGGAGGTTGGCCCGCTGCAGGATCCTGTAGAGCTGCAGCTCACCCAGGGTCCTCGGCAACACCGCCGCCATACCTGAGGGAGGAGCAGAGCAGAGCGGCTTTATTCACGGGGTAAAAATACTGACTCCATTCTGCAGCAGAGTCACCTTTACAAACACACCTGACCTACATCTGCTGCAGGCTGCAGGTTATCAGGCTGCAGCAGGCGGGAGGCGAGGCTGGCGCCTGCTGCACGTTTCCTCTGACGCTTTTAGCCTGAAAGCTTCAGGTGGGCTCGCACCTGCTCGGTAATCTGCAGGGCTTCAGGTGTGTGAGGGAGTGTGGGATCCAGCCTCAGACAAAGAACGCAGCGAGTAGAGAAACAGAAACACGAGGCTGCTTCAGAGCAGATCCACGAGTGAATAAACCTCCTCTGGATGTCACATCAGCTTTTCTCCGTCATTCACTCTGCCTCTAATCTCAGCGCTCAAAGAGCCGAGACGCTCGCCAGGAGCCAAGAAAGTGTCACTTTCCACCTTTAAGTTGACGGAGAGCTGAGTGGCGGTCTGAGAGAAGAGAGGCTTGTTTCAGCTCTTCCTCTGTGCATGTGAGGCCCTGCGGAGGCCCGGCTCACAGAGGAGTGGCAGTCAGCAGGCCCGGGTTGCTGGGAGGACCACATGCCTCTCTCCACCCCTGCAGGATGTGTAGGTGGTGGGCTCGCCTCGCCCAGAATAGGCCCTGAGCGGCTGAGCGCAGCGAGCAGGCAGGCCTGGACTCAGCCTGAGCCAGCGGCGAGGAGCGACAAACGGGGACAGAGAGCGGCGAGCTTAATTCAGATAAAAACCACAAATACTACGACGACTATCGCTGCTCCAGCTGCTTGTTCACTGACCTACAAAGTAACCAATCAGAGGGCAGCAACAGCACACGTAGAAACACGTCAGGGTGGACACACGCTCAGAGGGAGACGTCTGAAGTTACACATGTGGAGGTTTGATGTCGCTGATCAGGTCGATCTGATTTCAGGTGTTTGTTTACACTTTGGGAGCTTCAGTCTCCGTCTGCAGGTGACGGAGGAGGGACGCACGTGACGCTCAATCACGTCTAAACTCACATACTACACCTTTACTACACCTCTGATAAACAAACCACATGCAGAATTTCTCAGATTCTTCTTGAAAAATAAAACTCTCAGACTCTCAAACTTCTCGTCTTTGTTGACTTGTTGAAAACTTTTGTTTCAGCTGCAGCTCCTCAGACCAAAAAGATAAAAACGTGTAAAAAAAAAATAAATCTGTGTGAGGACTCAGGGCGTCTGAAGGTGAAATAATCTGTTTCTAAAAACAGACGCTGGATTCTCCAACAACGCTCATTGTGAGTTCAGCAGCCGGCTGCACTCACACTCTGATATCCACAGCCTGCCATCTTACTCCACTTTATCACAGCAGACAAGTGTGTGTGTGTGTGTGCTCATGTGTGTGTGTGTGACTGGCGTCTGTGAATGGCAGGCTCTAATTGAAGTCCTGCTTCACAAAAGCGAGTTTAGCGAGTTCGCCTTTTCACCTGGAGAAGCGAGGCGTGCGCCGGCACAATGGCTCACTCACACACACACTAACACTTATGACACACACACACACACACTCAGACGCAGGATGCAGATGTGTAGTTTTCCAGGTGAAGTGTCAGCGAGCGGACCAAGCCTCTCTGATAAGTGAGGAGGACTCTGAGTTGAGGCTGAATCAGGAGGAAAATAATAATCTGATGTTGAAATCATGTGAATGACTCTGGAACAATGTGTTCATGAGTGTGTGAGAGTGTGTGTGTGTCTCAGATTAAGAACAAAGACCACATATATATTTTTTAATTTCCTGAATGATAAATTAAAATAATTAAAGTAAAAAATTTAACGAAACTCCTGAAATAATGTCAGAGTCTGACTGTGGGCAGATGTCACCTCTCAGGTCACTCAGCGCTTCATTATTCTGTAATTAATGCTCCTCAGAGCTGCTCCAAACCTGGATTTCTTCCTTTACAGTCTAAGATTCTGCACAATAAACTCCCTTTAACGTATTTCTGGTGCACATTTGTTGGTTTCATGCAGCGACCGGCTTCCCCTCTCTGCAGAATGAGAGGTGAGCTCCGGATCAGAGCAGCAGCTGCTGCAGGTAACCTGCAGGATTAACTCCATATCTGATGAATTGCGCCTACCTGGTGAGTTTTTGGCCCCCTTTGGTCCGCCCTGGTCCAGATTGTCTCCTTGTTCAGTCTCCTTCCTGATCAACACAAAGCCCGGGGGACGCTGCGTGCACACACAGAAAGGAGACGGGATTCCCGCGAGGTGCGTAAAACGTGCGTAAAAATGTAAAAATCAAGAACCAGGAGCAGAAACTGAAGAATGATCTCCAAAACAAAAAACCCAAGAGCCCAAAGAGCGTCTCTGCGTGCTCACACCGAGCCACACTCCGCTCCTCTTCCTCTCTTTCTGGAAACTTTTCTTTCTTCAGCCGTTGAGAAGAAAAAAGCGCAGAATCTGACCTTCGTGCGTCTTCTCCTCCGAGTGTGTGTGTGCGCGTCTATAAGTGTGTGTGAGTGAGTGCGTGTGTGTGAGTGTGTGTGAGTGTAAGAGAGTCCTCGCGCAGCGTCTCTCCACTCCCCTGCACTGTTTCTCAGGCTGCAAAGTGCGAGCACGCTCATAGAGGCGCACTTCCGGTTAGCTTAACAAAATAAAAGCACGAAGGAGAGAATGCTTTAAATGTAACAATTTCCTTTTGTAAACAAAAAAACAAGAGTCATGTTCTAAGACTTTTGAATAAATACAAGCTCTTAATTAATTAAAGTGCTAATAAGAGATTTAACTTTGTCAAATTCTGGTACTTTTAGATTATTTCCTTTGTTGTCTTTGACAAAATAAAAATATATACAAAAATATAATAAAGCCACAATATAAAATAACACTTTTTATCAATTGTTATTCTGGTGTCTAAAGTAAAAACAGATGAATCAATCATTGGTGATCATATTTTTTTTGGCAAATTATTCTGATTATTGTAAATTATTATTATTATTATTATCATTATTAAATTATTTTTTAATATTCAGTTTCTGTAATATCTTTTGTTTTATTTTTTTATAACTGTTTTGTCAATTATTATTTTATTGCCAAATTATTATTTATTTATTTTTCTATATTACATATCAATCTTTAATATTGAATTTTTTGTAATTAATATTTTATTCCCAAGTTATTTTTTTTCTTTTACTAATATTATAACTATTCAATATTACATATCAAGCACTATTTACAGTATTTATTGTTTCTTATAATCAATATTTACTTTTTTATTTATTTATTTAAATTCATTTTACAATTATATTCAATTTTTTTATTTTTTATACTTATTATTTTATTTCACTGCACTTTTACAGTTTTATCTTTGTCATATTCTTTATTTTTTTTTAAATAATAATAGCTTTGTTCCAGAAATAAAACAAATCAATCTTTAAAATACAGCAGCCTCTGTTATATCCAGTGGGATTAAACAGTTTAGCTCAATCTTCATTTTTCATGATGCAAAGATTTTATAAATTTGTTTTGACTGTGGTTAATCAGACTGTGTCGCCTCCGTGCTTTTATTTTGTAGAACTTCCTGTCCCTGCGCATGCTCACTCCGGCAGCTTGACGCGGGCAGAATAAAGTGGGATATTCCGCGCGGTTGCCACAGACTCTCTCTCTCTCCTCTCCTCTCTCTCTCTCGCCCACGCTGCTCCCTGCGTGACGCAAATCCGCGCGTGGGCGGACACACGGGGCGTGGGAGGCTTTCTGCACGGAATACCAAACACAGGCAGGTTCAACACCCACAGAGACACAGAGACACAGCAGTTTGCGCACTTCATGTTCCAAACTCGATTATTACGGCGCAGCTTATTTCATTATTTGATGTGAACTGTAAATATTATCAGAGCAACCCTGAGGCAGCGGAGTTAATCTGTGAGCAGGTGAAAAACGCACATTCCTGCTTTCCTCAGAGGAAAATCCTCCTTTGTGGAGTCTGCAGCAGGAAGCAGGCTTTGTCCCTCTGGAGAGGAGTTGGAGATAATCCTCAGAGCGCGTTTAATCAGAAAGATATGAGCATGTTACACCTGATGGAGCCAGGTGAAGCTCTGTGTTTTTAATAGTTTAAATGTTTTTTTATCTTTTGAAACACGCAGCATGAGCAGGTTTCATCTGTCCCTGCAGATTCAGACATTTTCACATCTGCAGCTCAGAGAGTTGGGAGTAAATTAATTCATGGGTGACTTTGACTTTTTCTGAAAGACAAACTTTGTTCTTTTAACTCCTCTAACTTTCTCTTAATGCTCTTGTTCCTCTTTTCTTTCCTCGACAGGCGACAGATTTTATTTTATTTTAAATATTTTACAAAGGATATAAACTACACTTTCTTTCTCAAATCTTAATTTAAGGTCAAACTGTGAGAAAAAAAAAGTCAAACTCAGGTTTTAATCTTTTTTTTTTTCTCCTTCTGACTTTAAAAATGTTTGTGTTTGGTGCTTCAGAGATGGTCCGAGCAGCACATCACATCATCACAGAGAGGATCTTTGACAAAGAGGCCATCATGTAATACGACCACAAACACACACTCACACACACACGTCAGAGGAACAGGTCTGTATGCAAATCCTGGATTCAGATTTTAGCGTCTAAAAACCAGAGGTCATGTGACCAAGCAGGCAAATGGCTTCCTACACGCCACGTCTGCAGCGGGAACTCTCTAACGCTGTGTGTCACGGCTGTTTCTGACTGGCAGTACTTTCCTAAAGTTCAGGAACTTTAGGGGGCGGGGTGAGCACGGGTTTCAAAAGGTCAGAGGTCACAAACACAGCTCAGGAACCAGAGGGGGCGCTGTCCTCGCCGTGGAGTCAGAGCTGAACTGTCGCATCAAATCTCCACGATCGCTTCCCTCCCTCGTCTGATTCCCCATCAATGAGCTATTTTAGGGAATTAGGCCAGACGCCGCCACTTTGACTCCCCAGGGACTGAACCAGAAAGACTTCTGTCAATCCTCCCCACCCGCCCCGCAGCCTCCACCCGCCCCGCAGCCTCCCGCACCATCACACCCCGATCACAGCAAGCGCAGACACAAGAGGTACGAATTCACACTCGGCGCTGCGTGCGGCTCAGTTTGTCTTCAAAAGCCCAGAGAAAGAGAAAAACCAGTGTTTGCAGAGGATGTGTGTGTGTGTGTGTGTGTGTGTGTGTGTGTGTGTGTGTGTGTGTGTGAGAGGGGGTGGATGGGTGGGACAGCTTTTTTCAGATCCTCTAATTAATTTCAGAAGGAGACAAAAACAAACATCAAAGTCAAACTACAGATTATTCTGGATTAGAAGCTAGCGCTAAAAGCTGCTAAAGTTAGCTTCGTTAAAGGGATATTACACCATTTTATGCAAAACAGGTGGATTAAAGCTGTTATTTCTGCACGGGACAAAGTTAGCGTTAGCTTAGCATGGGAAAAACAGTAAACCACTTTAAATTAGATGTTAATAAATGAAGAGAGTGAAGTTTCGAACCTTATCTGACTGAAAATTCAGCCTCGCAGAGACTCAACTTTTATGCAAATCATAATGATGTGTTTTCCAAACGCACACATGGAGCAGGTAGGCAGGTAGGATTCCTAACCGCCCACCTTCAGCCTCTAAATCCATGTCTGGCTGCTGTGTGTGTGTGAGTGTGTGAGTGTGTGTGAGTGTGTTATGCAGATATGACCTTCTTATAGCGCTCCCATGGATCAGCCTGTGAGCAGACGGGGATCGAATCAGATTCTCTGAAAACACAGAGAAGAAGGAAAATCAGTTCAGTATCTCTGACCTTCATCCTCACCCACATCCACCCTCCACACACACACACACACACACACACACAGTCACAAACACACAGTATCTAACTAGAACAAATTAAAGTGAGAGCGCCGGCAGGAAATAGGATGTCCACCCACACGGAGAGGTAGGTCGACACCCAGGCTGCCTGTTCCCACAAGTCCCAGTTCCCCAGTTTAGAAAATCTTACTCCACAGCTCGGCTTTTCGAGCTCACTCAGTTTTTTCTGCACTTTATTTACATCTGAGGACAAACGTCTCCTGATTTCCTGACCAGCAGCATCAGCATGAATTTAAACTCATCTGTTTTTTTCTCATGCACAACTTTGTGTCAGACGTCAGCTCTCTGTTTAATTCATGAACACACTCACACGTCTCCCTCCAGTTTGAGTTTTGTCGTCTTCTGATCAGTTTTCTTCCCCCCAAACACCACCACCCCCTCCTCATCCTTCATCCCAGTCCTAAAAATATTAAAAACCGCCAAGAGCAAGAGTTACAAGGTTTTCACACGACAGCAGCAATCTGCTTTCATGTCGACCTGTCAATCAGCGGCGAGGAGTAGGCGTCACTTTTTATTTTTTGTGTGTGTGTGTCCTCCCCTCCCCGTCAAACCCTCCAAACAGAGGATGTATCTCATTTGGCAAGGAGCCGCTTCGTATTTCACTTTTCAGGAGACGCCTGTTCGTTTAATTTCTCTCTTTTTCTTCTTCTTCTCCTTTTCTTTTCCCTGCAACTTCTTCTTCTTCTTCTTCCCCCCCGGAGTAGAAACACATTTCAATGACACGCCCACGCCTGGGCCTGTCAGCCCCTCGCCCTGTCAGAACGCCCACGCTGCTCTGCTCCCCTTCTCCCTCCCCTCGTCTCCTCCCTCCCTCCCCTTCCCACCAACCCACATCCTCAACACTTTGCGCTCTAAAAAAGCAGCTCTTTTCATCCAAGTTCCTCTTTTGCAGGGAGAGGAAAAAAAAAAAAAAAAAAGAAAGAAAGGCAGGAGGAGGAACAACAGAGCGGCATGATTCAGTCTCCAGGCGGTGGTAGTGCTTGTCATGGAGTGTCCCTTTTCATTTGGAGGGAATATGGGTTACAGGATGACTGCGATGCCCAAAAGCAGCAGCTGGAGATGATGAGAAAAAAAGCAGTTTGGTGCCTCCTATTGTCGTCTCCACCCGGCGCTGTGATGCCGTTTTTGGGTGGCAGACGCGTTTGAGACGGGCGTGGATGAGGGAGGAAAAAATGTTGTGAAATCTAAAAAATCTGTCCGGAGAGGAGTGGAAGCAGCCGAGCAGGTTTTCTTTCTATTAAAGCACATTTTGTTTCATGGAGCCGTATGAGGCCACAGCTTGTGTGAATCTGTGTGTGTGTGTGTGTGTGTGTGAGGCTGGAGCCGGTGTGTTTGCACAGCCTCCCTGGTTAGCAGAGTCTTACTTTGTGTCTGTTGAGAAAGTGTGGGATGGTATGAGCGGCTTATGTCTGACTGAACACGTGTGTAGCTGCGTGGGCGAGGAGTGTGTATAGGGGCGATGTGTGTGTGTGTGTCTTTGCACACAGATTACACTGGTGTGGGCGTTTTGGGCAAGGATGTGTGTGGGCGTAGTGAGCGTAGGCGGAGGTTATGTGACATACAGATAGAGACTGCAGTGTTCCTGCAGTGTGTTTATGTGTGTGAAACTTTACTGCAGAAGCTGCTATAGGGGCCCGGCTGCCTGCGAATGTGCCAGCGTGGAAATCTGCTGCCTTCACACTCCTCTACTACCACTTAAGTCCAAATCCACAGATACAGTCTGGGAGGGTGTCAGGTCCAGGAGATGGAGGCACGTTCCCAGAGGAAGATTTCAGGTCGCGTAGTTTAAAGATCCTTGAATTATTTTGATTAATCAGACGCTTTTCAAACCTCAAAGGATGTGGAGTGGACACAAATCTCTTAGAACTACAACTCCCATGATTCCTCTCTCTTCTTCACACAGACACATTGTGATGCTACAGTTTCTAAATCCAATAATTAAACCCTTCATGTTGATGAATTCGAAAGCCGACCTTTCACACTCACAGTTTGGTGAAACATGCTAACGGCGGCGCCGGGCGTTGGACTCCTGGTGTTGACTCATCCTCTGAGGTGGCCTGAGATCTGTGAAGAGTAAAACAGTTCAAAGGAAATGTCAAACAGCAGCTGTGCCTCTTTTATGACTGATTTAATGATGGAGTTTTAACTTGGATGATAACGTGATGAACTCAGAGAGGGTTAAAGACGGTTTCCTTCCTTCCTCAGATGAAGAGGGCGCAGGTTTTCCTGCTCGTTCGATGTGCTGCACCTTTAAAGATGAGTGTGAAGCCCTGCTCGTCCCCGCTGACAGGCCGTGGGCTGACGCGAAGGGGATTTGCCCGTTTTGGCCACGTATGGGCCTCAGCGACCCTCGCCGCCCACGGCCTCCTCACACTGAGAGTGCTGCTGACGTCTGACATGTCTGCTATCTGCAGGCGGAGGCTGACACTCCCCCACCACGACCACACGCTGCAGTCAGAGAGAAACCGACGGCCTTCAACGACGCACAGCTCTGAGCTGACGCGAGGGTGTGATTAATCTGCTAAGTGCTTTAAATTTGGGCTGTTTCACAAAGGTCACAACTGCCTATCAGATGGCCTTCAGCCCCGTCAGAGCGACAGGAGACGAGCAGCATCAGGGGAAAAAACCCCGCAGAGAGGAGACGCAGGCTGGAAGAAACATGATGAAACAATGCGAGCTCAGGGTGTGAGCAAAGTTGAGGCAAGCTTTGAAGTGAAGCCACACATTCTGCATGATTATTGCTGTTAAGTTTTTGATCTGGAGCCAGCAGGCACGAAAAACAACAGCAGCTTGGGATTAGTCTCCCCCCCACTCACACGCCTACCTTTGCCAGCATAAGTCCCTGACTCAATTAGAAAAAAAACCTCTGCAACTTAGGGCTCCTCACGCACAAGTACCCACATCGGCCTGCCCACGTCCCTGCAGCACATCACTACCAGCATCGCTTTAATCACAGCGCACGGCGAGCGCACGGCGAGCACACGGCGAGCGTCAGGGATCTGTGTGTGTGACATGAGCACAGACACAGATACTGTACACGAGCAGCACATTCATCCTGAGTCTGCTCGACTAAACAAACCAGGAAGTGACAAACTACTCCCTGCTCACACCAGCAGGTGTAGGTGTACCTGAGCGCCGTGAGCGATGACCTGATCTCTGCTCCGGCTCTGCAGCCTGGTGTGGATGCATGAATGCAAATGTGCAGAGGATGCAGGCAGGTGATGCTGGTGCAACCTGCAGACGACAAACACGCTCAGCGAAAAGAGCATCAGCTGCTGGAGCTGATCTCATCAGACGGCCTTCAGCGTCTGATGAGATGATGAGATGATTCTCCGCGCCCTGAGAGCTTTGTTTACTTCTTCACTAAAGATGCTTCAGTGAATTAAAGTCAGCGTGCACGTCTCAGAATCTCTGCATCTGCATCTAAACCTAGCACTTCACGTGTCACATCCTCACCCTCTCGTCCAATCAGAGGTCAGGAAGTCTTCTCCCCTCCTGTGTGACTTGGAGACGTCAGCTGAAAGCTTTCACATGTAGAGTTCAGGGCCCTGCTGGCTGCGGGGGCTGGAGGAGGCCCTGAGCCGGGGTGGGGCTGGACCGGGGCCGGCCGCTGGGCTGCTGGGCTCCCGGCCGCCCACAGAGAGGCCTGGCTGAGTGGGCGTCATCTATGGAGCGATTGATCCCAGCCGAGACACAGAGTCTCCCTGTTGTCCTGGAAAAGAAACAGAAGAAGAAGAAAAGTCAGAAACAAAAACGTCCTGATGATAAAACTCAAACACTCGTCCTGCTGCAGGACGTCTGACAGACGTGAGGGTGAATCTGCAGCAGAGTAAAACATGAACAGAGGCTCAGGAGCTGGAGTACGACGCTGGGATCAGGCCAGTCTTTGTCCTTTGAAGTCCACCAGTCGAGGTGGGAGGCGGCTGCTGCTGCTCGCTGTGGAGGAGTCCGCCTGGAGAGGGGGAAAGGTCAGCGATGGAGAGCACACATCTTTTACTCTTCATCGCTCGTCAGGGCCGAGCCGAGTACCTGCAGCTCCTGGGGGGTGGAAGTTTACACGCTGAGAGAAACTTTTGTAGCCTGAGACGATGAATCAAACGCTGAGAACATCCAGATCTCCAGGTTACATCAGCACGACTCAGAGTTTGGATTATCTGTTTCTGTCCAAACAGTCTTTACTGTGATCCTTCCTCTCGTTGGGTTAATAATTAATGATGTCTTTACAACATGCAGTAAAACCTG
This sequence comes from Halichoeres trimaculatus, assembly GCF_033239565.1. Lineage (NCBI taxonomy): Eukaryota > Metazoa > Chordata > Actinopteri > Labriformes > Labridae > Halichoeres > Halichoeres trimaculatus. Next base: position 9,167,327 of record NW_027437202.1, read on the forward strand.
AATGAAACACGAGGAGGAAGTCGACTTGTTTGTTGATTTCATTGATCTGAAATCTTCTTCTTCCATCTTTAATCTGAAATCTAATCCATACGAAGGAGGTCGATGATGCTGTGTCGTGGCCAGTGAATGGATATGGAGTAGTGAGAGTGCCAAATTACAAAAATAAATCTATAAAAGAATGAATAAATAATAATTAAATTATATAAGAATCTATAAAAGAATAAATAAAAAATGAATTAATAAATAAATTATATAAGAATCCACAAAAGAAAAGGCTAATAAAAACAGAAATAAAAAGAAAAGTGCTTAATACAGAAAAAATAAGGACATTAATAAAGAAAGAAAGAAAGAAAATTGCTATATGAAGTGATATTAATCAAAGAATATAACCTTTAAATAAAATATGGAGTAGTAAGAGTGCCAAATTACAAAAATAAAGCTAAAAAAGTATAAATAAATGAATAAATAAATAAATAAACAAAGGAAAAAAAATAAATAAGAAAAGAAAAGAAATAAATTAGTCAATAAATAAATTATATAAGAATCTTTGAATTAATAAATTAATTAATAGCAATATATAACAATCTATAAAAGAATAAATAAACAATGAATTAATAAATAAAAAAATTATATCAGAATCTATGAAAGTAAAAGGCTAATAAAAACAGAAGTAAAAAGAAAAATAAAGAAAAATAAAGAGGAAAGTGTTAAATAAAAAAAATATGTAAATGAAGAAAGAAAGAAAGAAAGAAGCTATATGAAGTGATATTAATCAAAGAATAAAGCGTTAAAATAAAATAAAGAGTAGTGAAAGTGCCAAATTACAAAAATAAATCTATAAAAGAATAAATAAATAAAACATTAAATAAATAAATGAATAAATTATATGAGAATCTATAAAAGAATAAATAAATACATACATAAATTGTACAAGAATCCATGAAAGAATACATAAAAAAAATAATTTATTCATAAATTATATAAGATTCTATAAAATAATTAATAAATAAATAAAAAAATATATAAGAATCTATAAAGGAATGAAAAAATGAATTAATAAATAAATTATATAAGAATCCATAAAAAATGGCTAATAAAAGTATTAATGTAAAGACAAATCAAAAAATGAATAGAAAAGTGCTTAACAAAAAAATAAAGAAAGAAAGAAAGAAAGTAGCCATATAAAGTGATATTAATCAAACAATAAATCCTTAAAAGAAAAGGCTTATAAAAGTATAAATATAAAGACAAATAAATAAAAGTATTTAAATCACATTATAATGTCATTTCTTTCTCCATAAACGTGATTATTCAGACAGAATAGCGTGTGACGCGTCTGTAATGTGCTTACGATGTTTAAAAAACACAGATTCACGGCTGCACACTGAGGCCCGTCAAAGGAAGGATGATCCACAGGAGGGGGGACAAGCCAGAACGGCTGTATTAATCATGTGTTTCAGAGCTTCCTGTTTTATTCTGCTGCTCGCTGCATCTTAAATTTTAAAGAAATGCTCCATCAACAGCTACAAACACTCACTCTCCTTGTGGTCCGGCTCAGGATGAATCCCTGAATCTGAGGGGGAGTGAAATCAGGTGGATGTGCGGCGGTCTGTGTTCCTCTGACAGGTAACGCTCCAGCTTCCTCTCGGGGAGCGCGGGCCGGCTGTGGGCTGACGTCGGAGCGGCCCTGACAGCTGTCTGCTCCCATATATCTGCTGCACGGCTTCACGGCGCTGATCCTGTTAACACTACTGTAAAACCAAACACAGGCTGAGGGAAGAGTGTGTGTGTGTTAAAAAACGTACATCATGATCTTTACTCTGACTCACTTTGGACTCTGGTGGTCCCATCACTGCACCAGGTCTGACCAAAGGGGGGATTCCTGAGACGAGAAGAAGAAGAAACAAACATGAAGCAGCTTTTTAGGGGCTTTTACCAAAAACTGAGATGATTCATGGCTCAGACTTGAAAATCCTGATGTGGACTCACTTTTTCTGAGCTCCTCAGAGTTCTGATCCTGCAGGAGGGAAACACACGTACATTCATATTGTTGGTATTTAAGAAAGGACATGAGGAGACTTCAATAAACAAACCCTCCTCTCTCCTGGGATTATTCAGCTCTGCAACCACAAAAACAAAGCTCACAGTGAATCACTTCCTGAAGCAGCTTTTCTCTACAGAAACGTTTAAAATAAAAGAGGCAGTTTCTGATTCTGCAGAGACCGGCTCAGTCTGTCTGCTGGTCCCCGAGGAGCTTCGGGTTAATACCAGCACCAGAGAGAGCCCTGCTCCCATCCCTCCAGAGTCCAGGTGGACAGGAGGAGCCGTCATCACCTTGACTCAACAGCTCCTGCCAAGTCGCCTCCTCAGGGCGTCTGGCTCTCCTCTCAGTCACGGCACGCCGAGGAGAAAAGGAGCTAAAAATAGCCTCAGGTTGTATCTGGGCAGCGGTGGCTGGGAGCGAAAGGAAACGAACAAATCTGACGTTTGATGCAGACTGCCACAGAGCCCACGAGCAAGGCATCTCAGACAGACCGAGTGTGCCAAGACGCGTTACTTCATTATTCCTCTCTGCTGTTTTTTCTCCTCTCACAGCACATCGTCTAGTTTTTGAGGAAGCCTATTACTGTCCACCCACACACACCCATCAGTAGCAGGCGCACCAAGACCTCAATAACCCTCCACACACAGATACACACACAGACACACACTCACAGACGGGGTTAATCCATTTAACACTGTGAGAACTCAGAGAGACACTGCCATCAAGTGGAGGAAGGTGGGAACTACACCTCTCTGCGTTTAAACGTGATGCTAAGGAGGAGAGAGCCGCAGATTCTCCTCCTGCAGAGCATCATCTGATCACCACGGCAACCAGGAGTCACAGACACATCACACAGCAGCCCAGTCTGAGGTTTTATTTGTGAGATTTATTGAATCATGTTTAAATACAGTGATAAAGCACGACAGAGAAAAAAAAAACACAGGCTGAAAAATCTCCATGAAATCCGCTCAGTTTCCACTTCCTCTGAACGCTCCAACGTCCTGTAAACAGAATCTCTCTTTGTGAAGCTTTCTGCGCCCAGGAGACACAAACAAAACGCTGAATACTGGGATTCATTTGGCATGAAAGGAGACGGTAAATATAGCGTGTCGATTATTGGCAGCTTCGTTACAAAAATATTGGAACGGGGCTTAAAAAGGAGCCTGGGTTTGCTGCGTCGGTTACTGAATGTAGGAGGAGAGTAAAGGGCTCTTTGCTTCAGATTAAGTTCATAAGACCAGGCACTTCTTCTTCTTCTTCTTCTTCTTTGTCAGCTTCATCCAAATTTAAGATTAAGTGTCAGTTAATACTCAGACTTCTGACGTCAGGAAATGATGATTACAGCTAACTACACACGTCCTACTCCAGCTACTTCACAATAAAAGCCCTTAGAAATACAAAAAGTCAGGAGCTCCTCCAGGAAACGACATGAAAACATTTAAAAATGTGTCCTGGAAGAAAGTTTCTAAGAGTCAAAGTGCTAAATTGAATCACCGTGTTGTCAGTTTTCATCACTTTAAGTTAATAAGTTATCAAGAGGCACATCGTTTCATCCAGGGCAGTACAGATAGTGCACAGTGCTCAGAGCGGAGTCTGATTGGACCCCCTCCAGAGGTGAAAACACACCTCCAGAGGTTTGAGCTCATCCGTGAAAAGAAGCCGTCAGTCTTTGAAATGTGAGCTTCCTGTTTGTGGCTGAGTTTAACGGCTGTTTCAGCAGCTCAGACTCAAAGACTGAACCCAGGACTTGTTTTGACGGATGTGTCAGGAATAAAAACCCTCAGAGTTTACATTAAACAGTCTTTGACTCCTCTGCGGTGAACGCTGGGTTCTCCTGCGCTCCTCCTCCTCTGTCTGAAGGCGTCTTTGTTTGGTCTTTGTCAGAGTCTGAGGGTGGAGCTGCTCGGGTGGAGTCTGGTTGTGTGGGAGTTTCTGAGGTGGCTGGTGGATTTGCGCCGTCATCAGACGGGTTTCTGTTGGACGAGCCCGTAGCGTCGTACTCCGGCCGCGCCTTAGGTACCTGGAAACAGACGTAAACAGTCAGAGAGGCTGCTGGGTCAGGTCTACATCACTAATCCAGATCCATATCAGAGTCTAATCTAATCCTCAGACTGAGCTAAAAACACAGAGCTAACGCTAACTCTCTGAGGCTAGCTACTCCGTCACATACAGCCACACGTTAGCCTCCAGGAGCTAACTCATCCACCCTGAAAACACCAAACCTCCCTGATGTCTGCTCTACTCTGACTACTCCTCCACCATCTTCAGCCTCCTCTGACATCAGCACTTCAGCGCCACGGCCGCCAGAGGGAGAGGGGGCGGGGAGGGCGGGGGGTGACGTCAGCGGGGGGGTATTTCATGCAGCAGGTCATGCAGCCGAACGACGTCATTAGCATGGGCGTGGGAGGCGCGCCAAAACACACAGACACATATGCATGCATGCATGCACACACCCACATACCACACACACTTCACACACAGGTAGAGATGAGTCACCACATGCTTCAACACACAGAGAGCCCTGGACACCCACACACACACACACACACACACACACACAGACGCAGACGTAGTTTTCCATCGACCTTTGCACGCAGACGTCTCACCTTTCTTTAGTGTGTGAGCAGGTGAGAGGAGGAAGCAACGGAGAGTTGAGGTTAATACACAGCTTCACACTCAGACACTGCTTCTTATTAGTGACACACACTCCAGGGAGCAGGCTGTGTGTGTGTGTGTGTGTGTGTGCGCTTTGAGTCATTACACACACACAGTCTGGAGCCTGGAGAGTGTGTGAACATGAGACATGTTGAAAACACACACAGGCTGTTAAAGAGAGTGAACAGAGAATAAACCCTGACTCTGTGTGTGTGTGTGTGTGTGTGTGTGTGTGTGTGTGTGTGTGTGTGTGTGTGTGTGTGTGTGTGTGTGTGTGTGTGTGTGTGTACCTGCAGCGGCTGGTTCTCAGGTGGAGGTCCGCTCCCCTTCTTTAAGTTCATCAACTCTCTGATCTGGAAGATCGCGAAGGCAACGGTGACCCAGGGGGCGCCGGAGAGCACCCACGCCGGCCTGCTGACGTCCTCCTGCTCCTCCTGGTGTTTGGTCTTCAGGACCGGCTGCACGAGGGCGGCCCGGGTCTGGCCGGGGCTGCCCACTCCGTTCTGGCTCTGCACCAGGTCGATGGTGGCGATGGGAACCGGGCTGGAGGGGACCGGGATGTTCTCAGCCAGCATTTTGTCCTCTGAAGGAGAAAGAGGAGGAGAGGAGTTTAATCTGACTGCTGTTCATCCGTCACCTCTCTGCTCCTTCAAAGGAGGAGGCGTCCTCACCTTGGCCCTCACTCTCTCCTGTCAGGCACTGGATGAAGGAGAAGATGAGGAGGATGACGAGGGAGGCCATCCCGATGCCTCTGAAGGTCGCTGCAGCGCCTGCACGGAGAGAAAAGGAGGAGGACTTTAGCCAAACAGCAGGAGGAGCAGGAGGAGAAGCTGCTGCTGAAGCATCAGGACGAACCAAAGTAGTTGACGAAGACTCCGCCCATCATGGCGCCGCAGCCTCGGCCCAGCCCCAGGTGGAGGCCCTGCAGGATGCCCTGCGCTGACGTCCTGAGAGCCGGAGGGACCGCCGCGCTCAGGTAGGAGATACAGGCTGCCCAAACTGAGGCGTGCGTCACACCTGGAGGACACACAAGGACAGATGAAGGGACAGGGTTTGGACTTTGTAAAACTTGACAAATGTTTGGAAAGCAGAAAGAAAGATGTCTCTGAGTGTGGTCCGTCTGTGTCTCTTTAACTCTTTGCTCCTCTAAAGTTAAACCCAGAGCTCAGAGTTCCTCCTGACTTCCTGTTATCAGCTCAGGCTGGACTCAGACTTTCTAAACTCTGCCTCAAACATTGAACTTGTTTTCTGTTTGTTCTGAGAGGCGTCGTGTTTCCTCAGGGCGGACGCCTCAAACACACCATGCAAACTCTCACTGCTTCTCTCTGAGACACATCTGTTCATATTTTATCAAACTTAAGTATAAAAATGAAAGTTTCCTCTCCTAACATGCTCAGACTGAACCGTCTGACCGTCTTATAAATGCGTATATAAACGCGTCCTATAAATGAAAAAATAAATTAATAAATAAATTGTAGAAGAATCTATGACATAATAAATAAATAAATAAAAAATACAAAAGAATCTATAAAAGAATACATAAAAAATGAATTATTAAATGTATAATATAAGAATCCACAGAAGAAAAGGCTAATAAAAAGAAATATATAGAAAAATAAAAAAAAATAAATAGAAAAGAGCTTTATAAATAAAAAATAAGGAAATGAATAAAGAAAGAAAGAAAAAAAGTAGCTTTATGAAGTGATATTAATCAAAGAATAAAGCCTTATAAAAAAATATGAAGTAGTGAGAGTGCTAAATTACAAAAATAAATCTATAAAAGAAGAAAATAAATAAATGAATTAATAAATAGATTATATAAGAATTTATAAAAGAATAAATAAATTAATAAAAAATATATAAGAATCTATAAAAGAAAAGGCTAATAAAAGTATTAATATAAAGACAAAATAAAAAATAAATTGAAAAGTGCTTTATTAAAAAATAATAATAAATAAATAAATAAATAAATAAATGAATAAATAAATAAAGAAAGAAAGAAAGAAAGAAGGAAAGTAGCTATATAAAATGATATTAATTAAAGAAATAAACCCTTTATAGAAAAGGCTAATATAAAAATGAAAGTTTCCTCTCCTAACACGCTCAGACTGAACTGTCTGACCGTCTTAACACGCGTCCTGCAGAGGCTCAAAGTTCATCTGAGTGTTTCCTGAGCTCCATCAGCTATCAGGAGGAAAAAGGCCGCCTGATAAGCGTCCTGTTGGACAAACACAGCCTGGGTCCTGTCTCCTGGGTCCTAGTTTCCAGACTCTCAGGGCGAAGGTCGAGGTTACCTTGAAGGACCTCCATGGGCAGCACGATCCAGGCGTTCTGCAGGTAGGAAATGTACAGGTAGCGGGCTGTGTTGCAGGCCAGGCCGATGTACAGCACCCTGAGGAAGAGGAGGAGGAGGAGGGAAAGATTAAACTCTGAGTCTCTGTGTGAGAGGAAGTGACGCCTCGCTGCAGAAACACTTCCTGTCTGACTGGAAAGTCTGATGAGTTTTTATAAAGCGTGCAGGAGTCCTCAGCTGACCCCGAGAGACACGGAAACATCCTCTGCTGCCACTTCGCAGCCGGCAGAGGCTTGGCTCTGAGAAAAACCTTTAAGAGGAGAAAGCTCTCCGTCTGTTTGCTCAGGAAAGTGGAGCGAGCAGCTGTTGGTGTTTGTGGAGAGGAGACAAACGGGTTAGACACACTTCACACCTCAACACCACACTCTCACTCTCAGGTCAGGGTCTGTTTCTGCAGGTTTCAGCCTGAGTTTAGAGAAAAGTCCAGGGTTTGGACTCAGCTCCGAGCCCCACACGCTGAAAAAACTGGTCAGGGCGGTTAAAGGAGCTGAGTCACTGATGGTCTAATAATCCTCTGAGGATTTGAAGTGACGCCTGTGTTTCAGTCATGTGTCTTTCTGTGTGTGTGAGTGTGTGTGCTCAGTAAACGTTGTCTGATGAACAAACACTGGAGTGATCCTGTCTGTGATGCGGGGTGTGTGCACATCCGTCTGTTGGCTCTCCAAATAACACGACAGGGATGTCAGCAACGTCCGGCGCCTCTTGTTTTTACACGTTTGGGAATAAAAGCGCTGAGTTAAAGCTTGGTGTGTTATAAATCTGATAAATACCTGAGCCAGGAGGAGCCCAAGCAGCTGATTAACTCATTGTTACGACACGGTGCAGGTCAAAAGGGGTGGGAACGGTTTCTAACACCGAGCCACGGCTTGCTTTTCCTGTTTATGAAGCAAAGGAAGTTCAGCTCTTCACTTCAGACACTGTAGTTTGTTTTTGTGACTCAGAGCGGCTCCTCTGACTCTCGCTCTGACTCTTGTTGACGCTTTCAGAGTTTCCTGAGCAGGTACAGAGCTGCAGCCCGGAGGCAGAGCTCTGAAATCTAACACCAACATCTCAAATGTCCCTGCTGCCTGCGAGGTCTGAGAGTCCAGCCCCTGAATCTGCTCTAACAGAAACCCTGAGCATCAATGACAGCATTGTGTTAGAGCTGCTGCAGAGGCAGGGTGACTTTCCAGCTCGGTCTGAGGCTGAGGCTGAGTCTGAGGCACGCCGACGCTGCAGGAGGTAATAATTAGGCTGACAGGCTGCTCACTTTCCTGGAAGGAGGTTTGAGACGCTCAAACGTCATTCCTTTATGAACTGCAGCTCTGAAACTCAAACCCAAACATTTAAGGTCACGAATAAAAAATGAACCAAAGCACCAAAGATCCCGACCCTAAGGCGTCGGACTCTGTCTCACCTGACGTGTCCGACCAGCTCGATGAACTTGTGGCTGGTGAAGTACGCAGCGAGCTCCGAGACGTGGCTCAGCACCGAGCAGACCCCGAACAGCGTGGTGGTCCCCTTCAGGTCCTCCAGGTGCCAGTACAGGAAGGTGAAGACGAAGCCGTACCCGAAGCCCATGAACCAGGCCACGAAGAGCACGGAGCCGTAGCGCACGCTGCACAGCAGCTTCAGGAGGTCGCTGTAGTGGAACTCCTGAGAGGCGTCCGGGCTGATGGGGGTCTGATCCGAGGAGCTGGACTCAGGTAGAGCTCTGGGGGTGTCCGCCTCGGCCACCACACCCTCAGGGATCTCGTGTCTGTAGTCCGCCCCCTTTTCGAAGTAGAACTGCGTGGCGACAATGAAGGCGACGCCCATCAGGACTCCGAACACGATGAAGGCGATCTGGTAGTTGTGGAGGCGGTACTCGGGGACGACGCAGCCAACGCCGTCGATCTTCACGGTGATGTGGGTGTGGTCGATCCAGATCCCCACCAGGAGCATGGCCAGACCCCAGCCCAGGGAGCCCCACATCCTCTGCAGGCCGTAACGGTCCCGGGCTTTCCCCAGGTAGTGCAGGGTCACGGTGTCCACGATGGTGACGGCGGGGGCGCTGAAGAACTCACCGACGATGATGACGAGCAGGATGAGGAGGAAGATGGTCTCCACCTGGTCCTTGTTGTAGATGATCTGGTACTCCTTGGCTGTGGTGGGAGCAGGTTTGGTGGTGGTGGTGGGGGTCGTGGTGAGGATGGAGGTGTTGCCTGGCTTGTGCTTGGTGGGGGAAGCCAGCGTGATGGGAGTGTTGGTGGTGGCGTTGGTGATGTCAGTGGCGTTTGCGTCGACGCTTCGCACGTGTCTGAGCTGCATGTTGTAATAAGAGTCTAAAAGTTCATGAAGGCCAGGGAAGTCCAGGAGGCTCCTGCGGCTCCTGGTGCGGTTGGTGGAGTTGCTGGGATGTGTGTCATTAAGAATCGGGGGGGTCGTTATCACAGGCGCCAGCGTCGTCGTCGTCGTCATGCCTTTCTCCTCGCACTTCATCTCGGCTGGTTTCACGAAGCCGATGCCGGAGTTAAAGAGGAGCCAGCAGAGGACAGAGAACAGCAGCACTGCCTTCCCTTTCTTGAAGCGGTCTGCCACCACGCCCCAGAAGGGGGCGCTGCAGAACTCGATGAAGTATCTGATGCCGACGAGCAGCCCGCTGCGGCTGGGGGACATGCCCAGCTGCTTGTAGTAGACGGGGAGCAGAGGGTGCAGCGAGCCGTAGGCAGCGTAGAAGAAGAAGTAGAAGACTTTGGAGACCAGCAGGTGGCTGTTGATGCGGAGGCACATCCTCTCACAGCAGTCTATGGAGTCTGAGTCTGAGGGGGCGGGCTGCTCAGGCGGGGGGCCTGAGGGGGGCACAGGGGGGGCAGAGTCCCTTGTTGGCGGCTGGGGCTGCAGAGACAGCGTGTTGAAGGGCTCTGCCAGCACATACTTCCTCTTCTGCTCCTCCTCATCGTCGGTCAGGATGGCGACCTTGTCGTCTGCCGCCATATCTGCAGATAAGGAAATGAGGGAGTTAACAAGCAAATGAAGCAGACGCCACCGCTCAGGGTTCAGCTGTGTGCGGTTACTGTCTTTACTCTGCTCTCTACAAAGTAATTCACATGAGACGACTTGTTCAGGGTGAAAAACAAAGCAAAACATCTGTCTGACTGTATATTTATCATAACTTAGCTCTTTATAAAGCAAAATAACACAGAAATAAGGATATTCTTGCTAGCATAAACAAAAGCAATCATCCATTGGTCCCCATTACTTTTATATCATACTCATATACTTTCATCAGAATAATATTAAACCCCTGATTTGTAGAAGTTTTTAGTTTTACCTTTTCAAGTCTAGTAAATGGTCCTCCAACGCCCGCTGGGGGCCCTCGGACCTCAGTTTGAACACCTCCTGTCCGTCACTGACTGGCACAGATGACCCTATGCGGAAGTAAATGACATATTTACGATTTTTACTCTTTATTTCAGACGTAAATCTCCAAACCGAGCTCCTTCCGTTGAATAAAAAGTGATGAATGATCTCAAACAGCGATCTCAATAAAAACAGAGTGAACCGGACAAACAGGAAATTAATATAAGCCCTGTATCTCTAACCTGAATTGAACTCTTTAAGGTATATAAACAAAATTAACCCCTCCTTTAAAGGAAATTACCAGAAATGTTGCTCTCACCTGCTCAGGTCACCGCTCCCATTAAATTATGACTGCGCAGTTTCTGTTGAATTTTTCTTTTCCCGCTCCGACATTTCTCTCAGGAAATCGTTCAGAGTTCAAATTAAAAATTAACTCATAATAATTAAACAAAGCCCGACGTGAACATGTTGAAATTTGAGGTGAATACGGAGCGTTTCTCCGGCTGCTTTCTTTGTATTGAGAACAACAGCAGCTCGTCGAACCGGAGCTCCCACCTGTCTCCACCAATAGGCGTCAAGCGCGCGAAAACGCACTCAGTAGTTTCCGCTAGACGCTTTCAAAATAAGACTCTTTGTTTACAAACGTTACCTATGTGTGTTAACGGGATTTTAAAGCTACAAAAACGATTTTTTTTTAATCATGTATTATTACTATTACAAAACTAGGCTTAATTATTTTGCTAAACATGTATCTATTGGTATTTTAAGACGTTATAAATTACTGACTCTCTATATTTTATTAACCCATGACTAATTTCTCTACAATTTTAGATAAAATATAAATTCTTGACATCATAATGTAAGTTAATTTGAGAAAAACACACGTTAAATCAACAGTAAATCCAGAATAAATGTATACTGAGACACGGAGCTGTGTGTGTGCTTTTATTTTGTGTGTACCAGCTACCTCCACGTCTTGGATTGATGCACCTTGACGCAGCACAGCGACTCCGCCTGAAGGTCTCCAGCGCCTGAATTAAAGGGGAAACTCCATTAATTACACATGAGTTAATCAGACATGAAAACATTCCTGTAATGCATTTCAGAGACACTCTACAGACGTTCCCCGTGGGAGCATCCGGGTCTGCAAACATGAGCATGAATAAATAACAACAATAAATCAACATTATGGTCATTAAACTCAGCACAGAGCTGGAGCAGATGGTGATAAATCAGCTCCTAAATTCACATAAATGCTTACAGCTTTCATCAGTCAGACAGATTAATGTGAAGCTTACACACAGGAAGAGGATCCACATGATTTAAACTCCACCTGCATGTGTAGTTTCTTTATTAGTACAAAAGAATAATGGTTTTTCCTGTTAATAAGTGATGTATTATTATTTTTACACATCTTTTATTTTAATAGCACATTCCTACAACTGATCCATGTGATACAGGAAGGTGAAAACATCTAAAAGAGTTTAAATTCCTGTTTTATAAATACAGCAAACCCCACCCATGATGCTACTGGAACATCAAACAAATACATGCTCTCCACTGTCATTCACCTGCTCCACCAGCAGGGGGCGCTGCAGACCTGTGTTTAACAATGACTGAAAGACAAACAGGAAGTCAATTCACTCAATTTAATGTTTTTAAACGTGAAGTCACAGCAGGAGCAAACGCATCATGTCCATTTCCATAAAAAGAACTAAGAAAATACACTTTTCACATCGATATACAACAAATCATACATCCTACAGTTATTTCTTTTTGTAGAGCTGGGGGTGGACCATCCGTCAGAATGATGAGGCGATGAGAAAGATGTGTTTCAATAGTCCGACTCGTCTGAAAGCTCCCCCTGCTGCGTCCAGTGCTTCCCCCTCTTCCTCTTCTTCCTCTTCCTCTCCCCCATCAGCATGGCAGCCAGCACGGTGATCACCACGGTAACGGTGATGATGAGCACGGTGACGGTCTCTGCGAGGCACAGCTCCGTGTCCACGTCCATCAGCCGGTAGTCCAGGAGGACGGGCGGCTCCTTGCAGGTCAGGTTGTAGTAGTCGTCCAGGAAGAGCCTCTGGATGCTGCGCAGCTTCCTGAAGACTCTCTGCAGGTCGCAGTCGCAGTTCCAGGGGTTCCCCTCCAGCAGGATGTGGGTGCTGTAGGTGTGGATGTTCAGGAAGGTCTTGAAGTAGGCCGTGCTCAGCTGGTTGTCAGCCAGGTTCAGTAGCGTCATGCTGGTGAGCGGCTTGAAGACGCCCACCTCCGTCTCCCTGATCCGGTTCCCGGCCAGGTTTAGGACCTCCAGAGAGCGCAGCATGGAGAAGATCCCGCTCCTCAGCGCCGTCAGCTGGTTGTCCTGCAGGTGGAGCTGCCTCAGGGAGCTCAGGGAGGAGAAGGACCTCACCTGGATGGTGTGGATGCTGTTGGAGGTCAGGTTCAGCCTCTGCAGGCCGTCCAGGTGCATGAAGCTGCTGCTGTCCAGACTCGTCAGCCGGTTGTGAGCGAGCTGCAGCTCCCGCAGGAAAGCCAGACCGATGGAGAACCCTTTGGTCAGGGTGGAGATCCGGTTCCAGCTCAGGTCCAGCTTCTGCAGGAACTCCAGGTGAGAGAAGCCCCCGTCCTCCACCAGGCTGATGTTGTTGTTGTGCAGGATGAGGACTCTCAGCTTGCGGTTCTTGGTGAAGGAGCTCTGGGGGATGACGGAGATGTTGTTGTCGGACAGGTCCAGGAGCTCGGTGGAGGGGGGGACCCTGCTGGGGAGGAGGCTGAAGCGAGCTCTGGAGCAGATGGTGAACTTCAGGTCTCCTCTGCAGTCACAGCCCGGTCTGCACCAGCTGCTGTTAGACCTGGAGGACGTCTCCGTCACCACGAGGACGAGGAGGAGGAGGAGGGACAGCGGGGCCTTCATGGTGTCAGAGCGCTCTGTAGAGGAAAGAGGAGCAGTTACTGACACACAGGAATAATCTAAAGGTGTAAAAATCAACAAAATAATAATAATAACAGATTTCAATTCCATCTTTCTGCTCAAGCCTTAAAAAGTGGACTCGACGTGTTAAACTCAACAGGTTATTGTTTCTACTCTTTCTAATCTAAATCTCTGAGTGAGTCCACGAGGATAAACAGAGCTACCTGTGCTGTTTCCTGCCTCTCTACGAGCTCTACGAACCATAAACTGCTGCTATAATGTTTGAGCTTCGTCCTACCTGCAGCTGCTCCCGTGTTTCCGTCTGTTTCTCCTCCGGGCGCTCGTCAACATGCAGCCGGCGACAGGTGGAAACTGAACATGACGGAGGCGAGGGAGGAGGCGCGGGTTGTCACGGCTCGGAGGAAGAAGCTGACGAGCGACACCACAAAGACAGAGAGATGGAAAGAGACACGGGGGGCGGGAGGGGGGGAGCTCGTCAATTATTCACCGGCAGCGCGGCGTCGAAGGGAGGGGGGGGGTTATCAGCCGCTCTGAGAGATTGAAGCAAAGTGGGCCACGCGGCGAGCTTTAGACGCTCTGCACAGATGTGATTGTTTACCTCCAGGTTGCTCCTGATTTACTTTTAATCAGAACGAGTCAAACTTTGATCGGGATGTTCCAGGACAACACTGAAAACAAAAGCCTGAGGATTTGTTTCCTCTCTTTAAAGCACTTTTTGTGATCACACCGACAAACGCAGGAACATTAAAATGACGTAACGTTTGGCAGGAAATCCTCGTTGGACACAGGATGAAAAGTTTTATCTGCAGAAGCCGTGGATTCAAACATTAATCTGTGCTGCATCAGAGGCGTCCAGATGTGACATTAAACATCCTGATGTGTAGGATGAGGCAGAGACGTATGGATGGAGGATGAGGGGACCTGTTGGAGAGGAAGATTACACTAATGCGTTTAAATCCCTGGCACAGATAAAGCTCTCTGTGCCTCCACCGTCCACCTCCGAGCAGATCTTTGACCTGATTCAGCTTCTTATTTTAGCTTCAGCTGAGTCAACAGGTCAGGGCTTTCCTAATCTCTGAAGAATCAGGCTTTCATATCTGACATATCGTGTTGTTTTGTTTAAATCTGAGTCCAGCAGGGTCAGGTTTCTTCTTCTGCTGCTTCAGGTGTTTACAGGACGCCCTCCCTGCTCCGGCTCAGCCTGTTAGCTGACAGAGAGGAGGAGGAGGAGGACATGTCTGCTCTGTTGTGTGGAGCTGTGAGGGTCTCCAGACTGAGCCGGTCTTCCCTCTCACAGAGATCTGGTGTCTGCAGGGGGGTCTGGTTTCAGCCCGGCCTTTGACTCGACCTGAATAGTGCTGATGCAGGGTGACAGCAGCTGGAAACGACTTGGGTTACCTCCGTCCTCGACACTTAACGTGATTATAGAGGAGAGAGAAAGAGGCGTTTTTCTCCTCCTGTCCTGAGTTTATCAGAGGGAATCAGAGGATTACAATGAGACGGAAACTGTGAGAGAAGCTGCTGAAAGCTGCTTCAGTCTCAGTGAAGACGCTAATCGTTAATCCCTGTGGATTATTCTGCGACATTAAAGTCACACTGTCACTTTCACCCACGTTTTTTTTTCATTTCCTGTCCAGTGTTTGTGACGTTAGAGCCATCACATGCAAATCAGACGATCTGAGACGCTTCTGTGATTGTTTTTCTTCACTATCATTTCCGTAAAGAGAGAAAAAGCTGCAGAAAAATTAAATCTGCTTTATTTTTTTAGCACAGAGCTGAATAAACCAGTCTTCCTCACCTTGAATGCAGGTGAGGCTGCTGCGGAGTCATCTGTCCAATCAGGGTGCAGCATCCCCAGCAGCCAGCAGATGGCAGCACAGGCCTGTTTATAAAAAGAGATGAAAGGAGCAGGAGGTGAAGGAGGAAAACTGAAAACAGAAAACTTTAATAACTGTCCGATCAGCTGACCTCTCTGACCTTTGACCTTTAAAAACAGTTTCATCAAACCATCCCTGACATGACGCCTCCTCAGCGGCTCTGAAGGTGTGTGGACACACTCATAGCGGAGGTGTGAACGTGTGTGTGTGACTGGTGGAAGTGTTAATGAAGGTGTCATCGGCGTGGCAGCCCGTTCACGCCGCTCCACGGATCCAGCGTGGCAGCACCGCTCATCCTCCTCTTCCTCCTCATCCTCCGCTCCCTGACAGCCGGACTGCGTCTCCTCCGACCTTTCACTCCCTGAAACCTGCCACCTGTGCAGGACGCCACTCTCCTTTGACCTCTGACCTTTCTGTGAGCGAGTGTGTGAGTGTGTGTGAGTTTCCAGACGAAAACCACAGTCGATAAAGAAAACACCTCCAGGGAAACTGTGAGTGTGTGTCTCACTCACACACACACACACAGGCGCAGTCTCCTGTGGTCCCTGGTTGTCAGTGTGGATCCATCAGACCAACAGGAGGGAGACCCTGACCTCCAAAACATCACTCCTCTTCCTCCTCCTCCTCCTCCTCTCACTTCATTTTCTGTCCTCTTTTCCATCATCTCTACGCTGTTTCCTCCTCTCTTCGTCTCCTTGAACCCTCCTCTGCTTGTTTTCCAGTATCTGGGTCGAGGATGTCTTCCTGCTCTCTAGTACACACACACACACACACCCACACACACACTGTGGCAGTATTTTTGGCAGCTCAGTGTGTGTTCGCCCCTTGAGATGTCAGAGCTTTTAGGTCAGGCCGATCCGTGAGCTTCAGCAGCTTCCTGGAAGAGCTGAAAAGAAGTCGCAGCAGGACGCGGAAAATACTCTGAATTATTCAGCGTCATCATGTCGGAGTGGACACAACAAACGAGGAGGGTGGAGACGTCGGCGGGACCAAAACAAACTGCATTAAAGGATTATGTTCACCTGTTGGTCCCACCTTGTTTCTGACGACCTCTCCACCCGCCTCATCTGCTGGGCTCAGCGAAACAAGCACGCTGATCAAACCTGCTTTGGCACATTGACATGAAGGACGAGATCACACATGTTTGGAGATGTGTGTGTGTGTGTGTGTGTGCAGGAGGACGGGGTTAAAGGTCAAAGCATGCGGCTGAAGGCACTCAGCGAAGCGTCACCGAGAGAGAAAACACAGAGAAACGTTTCCTGTCAAATGAAATCACAACAGAGAGAAAACAGAGCGTCCTCGGAGCGCAGCTGCTCCGTCAGCCGTGTGTGTTCATGTTTGTGACGTGTTTACATCCAACATTCGCCTTCTCCTTTTAGACTCTCGTCGTCCTCGTCCTCGCTCACACACTCCATCACATCTATAAACCGCGGATGCAGCGCTGATATCGTGCTCTCTCACACACACCCTGAGGTGCACACTGAGGGCCGAGCCTGCGGGCTGCACAAACACACTCAGAAAGGTCAGAACATTCAAACACACACACACGCTAAGGTGACCTTTCAGCTCCACGCTGATCCGGACCACCTGCAGAGACTAAAGGTTTTATAAAGCTCTAAAACTGGGCCAACATGAGGAACATGAACTATCCTGATGACTCCACCCTCTCCTCTGTCTCCGTCTGCGCCTAAGCTCAGATCTGGGTTACTGTGATGGGCGCTGGAGGTGATGGAGGAGGTGTTTCCCTCCTAAAAGCCTCCTCGCCTCTGAGCAGCGGCCATTAGCTCGCTGTTTAAACCTTAATGACAGCGCACGCCGCGCTCCGCTCCTGTATCCGCACAGGTATGAACGTCAATCAGACCCTGTTTCCTGTTTTCATCTCTTCAGGTTTCACTCCCGTTATTGTTTACCCGCTGCACGGTGAAGGAGGAGGCAGAGGAGGAAGTGCAGGAGCCTGGAGGTAATGCTCATCGACAGAGCGACGGGTGGAGACGGAGATGGAGACAGAGCTGAGCAGAGGAGGAAATCAATCTGAGCCTCCTCCTCACTGATGGTGTGAATCTTAGACTAAAGATAAAAGCTGGACTGATGCATTAATCAGCCGCTCTGAGAAGGAGGTCAGCGGCCGTGTTCTCCGTCAGGGAGCGGCCTGAGTGCTTATAGATGGATGCTTAATATTTAACGTCTCCTCACAGCTGCTGCGTCCTCAGACTCAGAGATCCAGGTGTTAAATACGGGACGTTAGGAGTAATGAGGTCCCAGGGTGGTGAAAGTGAGGAGACAAATCAATCAAACTGTGTTTACCTGAAGGTTCCTCCTCTACTTTACACCTTCTGCTGCTTTTTCATGTTAGCAAACAATCAAACGATCAGACTTTACGTGTGATCATCTCAGTGTCCTCGTGGGCCTCTCTCAGGCGGCTCGTGGCGACGCAGAGGCCCGAGGAAGCTAAAGTGGGACACACAACATCTTGCTTGGATGATTGATCACGTCACAAGCGGGCAAAGTTAACCGGCTGAAGACTGCGGGAGAAGAAAAACTCTCATAAATGATTCGAGGCGGCTCATTAAAGATGCAGAGTCAGCAGCAGCAGCAGACGGCGGCGCTCCGTGTGTCCTCTCAGCGAAGATGGAGGAGTCTCCTCCTGAGTTTGAGAGCCTCTGGTATCAGTGTGTGTTTGTTTGCTCTCAGCTGGGCGTGACTTCACACATCTGCTGGTGCAAAAAGCGTAAGGACAGAGGTGTGGAGTGTGTGTGTGTGTGTGTGTGTGTGTGTGTGTGTGTGTGATGGAGGGCTCAGCAGCTAAAAGCTTCCTCAGGTCGCCCGTGGCGTGCGTCACCTCTGAGGATCCCCACACGCTAACTTAAACTTTACACATGTGTGTTTTCATTTCTCTTAAAGCCTGAATGCTGCGTGTTTTCTTACCTAACCTCCTGATGTGAAGCTTTTCTCAGCTGGCTACTCTACAGGAGGAGGGAGGAGGGGAGGGGAGGAGGGAGGAGCAGCTCGGGGAGGTCGGGATCTGCAAAGACAGGAGAGGTTCAGACGGATGCGTCCACACACAGAGACGAGGAGGCCACGCTGTGATTGCACAGATTTCTTTTATTTCCAGGATCTGAGAGCACATGGAAACATCGGCTCAGAGACAAACTGCATAAAAAAGATCACAGCCACAACCGTCAGTGACAAAAGTATCAAAATAAAATCTGTGTCCTTAAAAAAAGAGTCACAAACAAACAGCTGGGTTTGGTTCAGGTGTTCAGCGTTATGGCACCCAAACACGACAGGAAGAGGAAACACACACGGTCAGAAATGCTTCTTTATTACACGACAACCACGACGACCACGACGACTTTCAGTGCTGGACTTTGTAAGAGCGGTGACTTTAAAGAAGTGCAGTTAAAGAAAAACACACACACACACACACACAGGTTGTTGTTAAAGCGCCGTTTAAACCGTCGTCAGGGAAACAGGAAGAGAGGTAAATGCATTTTTCTGTAGCAGGGAGGAGGAGTCACCTGTAAGCACCGTTTCAAACGCCAGACATTCAGCGGACACGCGTGGTCACATGGTTCAGTCTGGGGGTCTGTGCTAAATGCTAAATGCTATCCAGTTTAAGGAGCGACAGAAACACAGTCTGCTTCCTGTCTGGGAATCAGCTGATGGTTGTTTCCCGCCCTCTCTGCGGTGGAGCCGGTGATTACAGGAAACAAACCTGGAGGAAATCACACACACTCCCCCTCGGCCTCCAGCTCTCATCTATTATTCACCATCAGCTCCTTAATGGACGAGTGTGTGTGCGCCAAACCGCCAAGCCGCCGCACTGCATGAGAGGGTCAGTCTCCACAAGGCATGAACGGGACGCCGCCTCCACGCCGTCCCCGTCAGGAAACTAAAATGCTTCGAGGTTTGGTTTCAGTATCAGGGTATCATTCGTTCATTCAATTTCTCGTTTTCAGATCAAAAATCAGAAACAAATAACAGTCTATTTTTCGCTGTTTTGATTTTGTTTTGAAATTAAAATTAGAATATGAGAGAATGGAATTATAACGGGATTTTTAATCTGTGTATGGTTTCGTTCTTTCGTTATTCTGATTCAAAACAAAATTAAAAAAAAACGAAAACTGGTTTTAAACACGGTTTTTACACGGTTTTAAAAATGAAAAAACAAAAAAAATAAAAGATTGTGTCAGATGTTTATTTGATATTTTGATATTAAATGTGAACATCTCTCACATCAGAGAGGAGCTGGCCCACACGGTGACGCGCTTCGTGTCCTCCGATGCGCCCCGCTGTCCATGCTCTTGCTGCAGGGACAGCGGCTCTGACTGTCTCTGCTACCTGGTCTTTCCAGCACACTTTCCGCGGTGCCGGGGATCAGTCAGCTCGGCTCAGCCGCAGAGCATTCAAAGGCGAGGAGAGGCGCTCATTTGATTGGTGAAAACAGCGCTCGCCTCTCTTGGCACTGCAGGAAACTTGCAGAGTGCGCCGCTCACACCCTGTCCTCAAGGCGAGGGCTGGTGCAGGGTAGGTGCGCCTGCGTTTGCGCCTGGTCTACGAATTTAGCGCCCTGATCAAAGTCATGAAACTGATCAGCGCACATCGGATTAACCAAAGTGCTTCTGTGGCGGTGAAAGAGTCTTAAGGCTGTCTGTATAAACCTTCAATGTGAGTTATTTGTCTAATTTTTATATAAAGATGTTCACATTTAAAATCAAAATATCACACAAACAATTTTGACACAATCTTTCATTATTTTTTGTTTCTTCGTTTTTTAAACCGTGTTTTTCTGTTTTGGTTTTAAAACAGAAAAACAAAAAAACAAGTCAGTTTTTCATTTTTTTGATTTTGTTTTGTATCAGAATAACGAAAGAACGAAACCATACACAGATTAAAAATCCTGTGATAATTCCACTCTCTCATATTCTAATTTTAATCTCAAAACAAAATCAAAACAGCGAAAAATAGCCCGTTATTTGTTTTCTGATTTTTGATTTGAAAACGAGAAATTGAATAGCAAGTCGTTATCTGTTTCCTGATTTTGGATTATAAAACAAATACGAAATGAACGAATGATCCCCTGATATTTCAGAGTGGCTGACGTACGGAGCAGGAACATGTAAGTGCACAGCGTCATGTAAACCTCCATCAGGGCGGAGGAGGAGGTTAAATCTCATGGTCAGGATGAAATGCTCTTTGTTGACACACCAGACAAACACCTACGGACCCTACAGGTCTCCTACCTACAGGTCTAAGTGACAAACAAACACGGAGCATAAATAATCGATGCAGAGGAAGGAGGGAGCAGCTGGTTTCCAACATTTCACTTTTCTTTATCAGAAACACAAACCCTGGATTGAAAGAGAAGCTGTGAGTCTTTGGTGAGGAGTCAGCAGCTTCACGTCCCAGGGTTCCTTGATAATGCATCATGAAGGGTGAGATTAAACCGACTGTAAACATCCTCCGTGTGACGCGATGCTAATCAGAGTTTTTCTCCTTCACAGGTAAAAAACACACATCTCTAAGTGCTCAACGTTTATCGTCTCCTCTGCGTCTGTACCTGCTCCTCGCCTCCTCTCAGAGGAAGAACCCGGACTTCTGAGGGTCCTGCAGGGCGGAGAGTCCTTCCGGGACGCCTTCGTTCCCGTTGGGGATCAGACACGTGCGGATGTACGCGGCGTTGGCGGCGCTGAGGAGGCAGCCGCTCTCCAGCTGAAAGAGAAAAACAGGAGTTAGTTTTCATCGTGGTCACGTTTCTGTGAAAGCATCAGCTCCTTTCTCCCCCTGAAGAGGAGCCACGGAGCCGGATCAGATCTGAGCCCAGAATAGCCTCCCCCTGCACCTCCCCCGGCTCTCCGCCCTGCGTTCACAGCATTAGGTAATGATGACAGTCAAATTGTAGGTCAGCGCTGCTCATGCTTGGCTGACCAGCCTGCCTGTGTTTCTCTCTCAGCCTCAGCCGCTGACCCTGAAGAATAACAGTGGCGGCTGAATGGGGCGGGGATGAATGGATGCCCGCCGGGGTCGACCATCTCTGCGCCCGTCCCGACCTTATTCTATTCATGATTGTACTCTTTCTCACTGCTGCCTCTTTGCTGTTTCATCCCCTGTCGCTCCTCTCTGTCCTTTCTGCTTTGTCGCTGTGTGAGTTTGTTTTTCCCCACAAACGCCGGCCGCGCTCCTCACGCCTGGAGGAGCACGGCGCCGCGGAGTTCCTGCTCTAAACTCTGTCTGATGGGAATCTTTTGGCTCCTGGAGCCTGGATCCTGCTCTGCTCTGACCCGTGTCATCACGGCGGTTTCTCTCTGAGCCGCTTGCTCGGTCCCCTAAAGCTAATCTCTGTGTTAATGGTTTTGATGGTCTTAGTGGTTTAGACCGGACTCTGGGTCTTACCTTGCTGTGGCTGGAGTCCGGCCCCGTGCTGTTGAACACGCCGTAGGCCTCCAGAGACGGCAGGCCGTGCTGTGGCGGGGACAGACCCAGTATCTGCTCCAGCTCCAGCGCAGAGGTCTGAGCGGGACCCTGGGACCCGCCGACGTGGGACGGGACCTGGTCCAGGAGCTGCTGCGGGTGCTGGCGTCTCTGAAGATCCTGCAGCTCGTAGGACGGCGAGCTGCTCACCTGGTAGTGACAGAAGCCGTCGCCGTTCAGCGTGGCGCTCCTCGTGTGGGCGTTAGAGGCGTTGAAACCCGTGTAGCTGACCTCCACACTCGGCAGGAAGTGTCCGTTGGCAGCGTAGGACCCGTTGAGCTGGTCCTGCTGGAGCTGCCACTGCTGGCTCAGGTGCAGGAGGTTTCGGTGGTCCCCGTTGAGCGGTGAGGCTTTGAGCAGCGGGGGATGATGGGAGTTTTCTGGATGAGTCCCTTCAGCTCTGATGTGCTGCTGCATCTGCTGCGACAGCTGCGTGATGGGCGGCGTCCTGCAGGCGGCGGCTGTAACTCCGTCCTGGGAAAGCGGCGTGGCACCGCCGTGCTCCTCGGCGTTGGTCCTGCTCTCCAGGGAGTCGTGGATGTAGGAGAGGATCTCGTTGTTGGTGAGCATGTCGCTGAGCGAGGGGATGTGGTTGGGGTCCAGCTCCACCTGGATCATCCTCTCGTCCAGCAGCAGCAGCTCCAGGTCCTCGGCGTTCAGGCCCAGGTTCTCCAGGGCGCTGAAGAGCTCGCTGTTGGAGCACGGCTCCTCAGAGTCCAGAGACAGAGAGTCCAGAGTCGCCAGGAGAGGATCGAAACTGGACCTGACGCTGCTCCTCTCCAGCTCCCGGTCTGACGCCACGCCCCAGCCGTCCCCTAAAGCGTCCCCGCTGAAGAGGCTGCTGCTGAAACTCATCCTGGGCTCGACCTCGGGCTGGCACACGTACACGGACTCGTCCTGGCTCATCAGGGCCCCCAGCAGGGACTTGGGGTCCAGCTCGTCGGAGGATCTCTTGTCCAGTTTGCCCTTCTTGGACTTGCTGCCTTTGGTCTTCCCCTGGCCAGGGTCGGGGAAGCCGTGCAGCGGGTAGCCCGTCTGGTAGAGCAGCGCCTCCCCTGTGGCGAAGGTGAAGGGGAGGTGCATGGACCGCTTCCTCAGGTGCTCGCCGCCCTCCTCGTCCCTGTGGAGGACAAACAGTGAGCTGAGACCCGTCAGAGCTGGATCAGGGACCTGGACTCTGAGCACTCACACTAGCGGTCTCTGCGTGGCGATGATGTAATCCGGTTTCCCGTTCTTGTAGACCAGTCTGGCGTTGGCCTGGACCCACTTCCAGCGGTTGTCCTTGGTGAGGAGCCGGAAGACGGTGAGGCCGCTCTCGCCCGTCTTTATCACTGGGGACACCAGACCAGACGTTAGAGTGTGTGTGTGTGTGTGTGTGTGTGTGTGAGTGAGTGTGTGTGTGCTGCGCTCTCACGCTGCGTCTGCTCAGCCGGGCGTGCTGATGTTCACTTTGGGTACATGTTAGGAGGAGTGTTTACACACACACACACACACACACACACACACACACACACACACACACACACACACACACACACTCCACGGCCCCATGCTGTGTGTGTCCATGTTTTGTTGCCGTCTGGTTTTCAGACTCTCAGGTGCAGAGAGACGGACTCACACTCGCGGCGCCGCTCTCATCGTCTCGACCCGTGTCCCACTCAGAATCTGGATCCAGTCCAGACCAAAATGGACCAAACATGGTGCATGCTGGGTAATCTTTGTTGTGCTATTTACTCTGAGTGATTGATTCATCCTCAGGGTCACTCCTGTTTCTGGGCGGAGCTCAGCGTGCACGTGACATCACACTTTACTGCACGCCTGTGACGCCGTCAGGAAACCTGAGCGGGCATCAGAGCGAGCTGATCATGTATGTTTCCAAATATGTTCACATGTGTTTCTGCTCCTGCATGCATGACCACACACTGACAGTGTGTTCATGTTCATGCGAGTGTGGTAGCAAAGCGTTGGGCGCCATGGTTACGGCTAACCGGGTCATTCGGTACACGAGCTAAGTAGGACACTTGACTCACACTGGGAGATCTCCTCCATCAGCTGCACACACACACACACACACACACACACACACACACACATTGTTTTCTTGTTTCCTGTGTGTGACTCACTCCTGACGTGGTTTTCGGCGCAGTACAGCATGTCAGCGGCGTGGATGAACTGGTACCCTGACCCTCGGACCCTCAGCTCCGCCTCCGTGTACCCCAGCACGATCTTCCCCCTGAAACAGAAGCAAAACTTAGAGCGCCACCAACACACGCCATCAGAGGCAGCGACAGCGAGACGACTCGTACTTTGCGTCACAGGCCATGGGGGTGAAATCCAGCTTGTGTTTGGTCCTGAAGATCATGTTCCTGGTCCTGATCTCCAGGATGGCTGGAGGCTGCAGGGGCGTGGCGATGGCGAAGAGGGCGAGCTGAGGAGGAGAGCTGCCCTCGTTGTTGGAGTCACGGCGGCTCTGACCGTGCAGGAACTTCAGACGACCCTGGATGTTCAGCGCCTGAGAGGAAGAGAGGAAAGTTTCTCTTGCTGTGAGCTGCAGACACTAATCACACTTCAGTGACGGTAAACAGACGGTAAACAGACGGTAAACAGACGGTAAACAGACGGTAAACAGACGGTAAACAGACGGTAAACTGACTGCTCGGCTCGTGTCTCTGCCTGGAAACCCTCCAGCTCCTCGCCCTGTGGTCACATGACTCATGGAGATGGAGCTGGAGGACTCCTCCTGCTCCTGTCCTCCTCTAACCCCCGTCCCCACCTGGTGTGAGGACCCCACCTCCTCTGGTAGCTCTGCTTAATTGACCTTGGTGGGTTTAAGGCCGGCGGCCATGATGTCAGGAATCTAGCCCTGAATAGCAGGAGGGATTACTAAAACAAAGCCATAGTGTCCAGTGGACAGGAGCAGGGACCTGGCTTACTGCTCACGCAAACACACGGAGGGAGCTCGGGTCAACACCAGGACTCCTCAGACCCCAGACCTCTGCTGCGACCGTTTGGGAGCTGAGGGACGTTATGAAGACAGAACGACCACGAGAAGGACGACAGATGTCTGACTTTGCCTCATAAAGAAACAGTTAGACCACACTGGGGCTGAGCTGCCTTGCTCATGAGACCCTTCCCCTGTTTCCCAGCAGCTTCCAGGGATTTTCTGAGACGTCGTCCTCCTGATGAGGCTAATAATCTTAGTGGAAGTCGCAGCGGCTGCTTTGGAGCTCCCGTCTCTGACTAAGCAAGTTTCCCCTCTGCTGCGGCTCCTCTCGGTGGAGGGAGGATTAAAACCCTTTTCCCCACGACCCCGAGGCTCTCTTAAGACGGATTACAGGAGTAAATGGTGGCTTCTGATCCCTGGAGGAGTCTGAGGTGGCACGCCATTCTGCCCGCGGCCCCGACGACGCATGAAGGTTTGTGTAACGGTGGTTTCAGACTCACCAGGAAACCCGAGGAGTTGTCCAGCAGGCAGCGGAAGCGGCAGACGAACCCTCGCTCCAGGAAGGCCGAGTTCTCAGGAGGAAGCTGGTCAGGGCCCAGGCTCACCAGGCAGGACGCCGCCGCCGCCGACTCGCCATCTGAGGACGATAAAACACCATTATACAGAGTCAAGAGTGTGTGTGTGCTGTTTCTGCTGCATAACACTCAGCTGATGTCACCTTCACCATGACTCTGTGTGTGTGTGTGACCCTCGCTTAATGCACTCTGACAGGCGTGTGTGTGTGTTTGCACAGGGTGAGTGTGTGCTCATCTCAGGAGGCCTCAGTTAAAGGTCACCTCTTCCTGTCCCTGCTCCGACCTCGGGTCAGTAAACTGTCAAAAACACGCCGACCAATCAGAAAGGTGTGTTTCCTGACGCCACGTGAGCGCGCTCTCCCAGACTCATTACTGGAGCGAGACGCGGCTCAGCCCGGCTCAGGTGGATCAACAGCTGAGGGATTCTGGGTGGTCTCCGGCTCACAGACCTGTGGAGGCGTCTGTAGGCGGGTCGGGGCCGGCGGGGGGGTTGAGGGCCCAGTGCAGGTTCCTCCTGAACTCCTGCTGGTCCTCGGCGTGGATCAGCTCGAACACGCTCTGGTGCATCACGTCGGTCTGAGGGGGACAGGTATGAATAAAGGTTAAAGCAGGAGGAAACAAACAGCTGGAGCTGCAGGAGGAGAGGGAGGAGTCAGGAGACCAGGGGGGGCTTGATGTGGAGCCAAAAGAAATCAAGGGCTGAGCCAGAGCCAGGAACCTGCTGTGACCCTGAGGTCCAGACCCAGCATGACCTGGCTGGGGACCAGCGTGGGACCAGCCTCCCTGGGGGTCAGACCCAGGTCACCAAAAAGAGTCTGCATGTTCCTGAGAGTGTCTCTGCTCTGGTGTGTGTGTGTGTGTGTGTGTGTGTGTGTGTTTGTGTGTTTTAAAGGTGTTACAGGAGCTGCTGACACTCAGATCTCACAGTTTCCAAACGCTCCGTTAGCGGTGACGGCTCGTTCGCCGGTTCGTTAAACCAGCTGAGACGAGCGTCAGGTCGATAAGTGAATAATCAGAGCCTGTGATCTACAGAGAGTGTTACCTGGTGGAAGCCCAGGTAGTCCTGGATGGTGTGGGAGCAGAAGAAGATGACTCCCTCGGCGGTGACCACCAGGACGAAGCCGTTCAGCGCCTGCAGGGAGGAAACAGGCGCTCAGTGTGACGTTAATCAGCTGATTTCAGGGGGTGGAGGTGAGGATGAACACAAGGGCTGCAGCGATTAGTCGACGATAAAAATTTGTCACATTATTGTTTTTATTGTTGATACTTTTATGGGAAAAGATCACTAAGTTCATACGTGAGGAATATTGATGAGGAGAAATCTCCACTCCCAGAGAGCGCTGTGTGCTGACGGAGGCTCTGCATCTCCGGCTTGGACAGCCTGACAGCTCCCGGAGTTTAGCGTCTGATAACCTGATTTAGAGAGTCTCCTTCACTCTCTGTTACAGACAGTTTTTCAGGATCTGAGCCACAAACTAGAGTCAAAACTCCCCTAACTTTAGAAAAGAGAGGACATTTATCTGATGGAGGAGGGGCATGAGCGAAGTGGAAGTAACGCATGTAAAGAAAGGAAACTTAACGCGATGTTTTGAAGAGCTGGGAGAGAGTCAGGCGGGATCATACAGAGAGCAAAGCCTCAATAAACAAATAAACATTAGAAAACAAGAACAAAGTCACTAATAAACACTGTAAATAACAATGAAATTTCCTCGTTACCTGCTTCATTTAGTTAGAGTGCTTTTTTTTTGTATAGTACTTATATTTTTTTATGTCTTAATGAATGAAATAAAGACAAACAAACAAACAAACATGACACAGGGCTGACCAATCAGAGGTGAGAACCTAACTCTGGGTAAACACAGTGAAAATGAAACACACAGGTTAGATTATAAAGGTCTGCACATTTTAAAGGTTGAAACACAAAATAAACGCGATTAATCGACTAATCGAAAAAATAATCGATAGATTAATCGACTTAAAAAATAATCGTCAGTTGCAGCCCTATTGGACTGTAAGAGTAAACAGACTGGCCTTTTTATTTTTTATCATTTTATTCTATATTTTGCATTTTGCTGTGCAAAACAGTGTTGTTTAATAAACTCTGTTATGAGAGAGATCATTTTGGCATTTATTTGGGAAACATTATGGTTTTAAAATAATTGAACAACAGAAAAATGATTGTTAGACTAATCGTCCAATTAATCGTGAGATTAGTCGATTAATCGATAAAATAATCGCCTGATTAATCGTTTTTCCAAATCCATCACATGACAGGAAAAACGCCGCTAAATTATTCACGCTGCACGGCGCGGAGCAGACAAATCTCCTCTCCTGATCCTCCAAAATCTGCATCCTCCAGCGTGTGAGCAGCCGCGCCCCACGCTACACGTATGTGACACACATGAGCGCACACGGTGGAGCCACATACAGGCAGTGTGTATAAATATTTACTGTAGTGTTCATCTGTCGGCACAAACACATCCCTCTACCTCTCATGTTCAGTCAACCTCTCACTCTCCTGAGACTCTGTGTGTGTGAGTGTGTGTGTAAGTGTGTGTGTGTGTCAAACGCAGCGAGCACACACAGGAAACCTCCCTGAGTCTGAGCGAGCTCCTCGAACCAGCGCTTTCTGACTCACATCAGCTGCTCAGAGAGGAAACATCCAAGGTTCGAGATGCTGCACACACACACACACACACACACACACACACACACACACACACACACACACACACACACACACTCAGAGCCTCCATCCTCACCCCCTCCCTTCAATAATGGATGTCTCTGTATAATTCATGGCTGGGTGTCTGTAATGGCAGAGAGCAGCTGAACAGGAAGCTCCACGCCGACACATCCCTGAGTCTTCAGCGCCGCACTGACCCGTTAACTCCTCTGGGATCGATACAGGTGTGGATTCACAGAGGCAACCACAACAACAGGCCCGTCCTGATGTGTGTGTGTTCCTCTACGCCGGCTCATGCTCACCTGCAGCAGCAGCTCGCCCTCAGGTACGCGCCCGTCCACATGTCCTGACGTGGCGCTGTCGGCGGCGTGATCGCTGCTCTTGTTGATGCCGTTGGACAGCCCGTTCTTCAGAGCCACTGCAGAGAGAGGAGACACAGAGGGAGACGTTCAAGCACAATCATCCTTTGACACCTCCACACAGAGCTGGACTCACGCTGATCAGCTTTTCTGACTCATTGAGTAATGCTGAAAACACGCCGTAAAAACCGTCCTCATCAAAGTTTATTGACGGTTATTGTGACTGCAGCATCTCCCCGACACTCACGCAGACAAAACAGCCCAGAGGGGCTTCGTGGTGACCTCTGACCTGGAGACAAAAACAGGGAGGCCGGCTCTGAGCCTCTGACCTCGCTGCTGAAGTCTGAGCCAGTGGTCTGACGGAGACAAAGAGCTCTTCTGAGGCAGCTCCACAGACGTTAATGGAAGAGGAAGTCTCTGAGCGCCGCGCACAATACGCAGAGCCAAAGGTCGACGGACACAAACGGCTCCTCCTGATCGCGACCCAAATTCCAAACGGGGATCAATACAGCCCCATCGGATCTCTTTATTTACATTAATGGAGGCTTTGTGCGCGGCGGCCTCACCGCTAATGGCCTGAGACAGAAAGTAACCACGATACGTGGCGTGGACAGCCTGTTTGTGGTTGCTTTCTGTTCTGTTGTGTCGTTTGTGAGACAAACCCTCTGCACGCCGCGACGTGGAAGCTCACAGACCGAGCAGCTAAAGCATGTCCACCATCAATTATTAAAGCTGGAGGAGGTGGAGGTGGAGGTGGAGGTGGAGGGGTGCTCTGCGCCCTGACATCATGAACGGGAGCCGCCGGCAAGAAGAAACACCCCGAGGCGACCGAGAGGAGGAGGAGGAGGACAAACAGCAGATAAAAACATCACAACAGACGCTTCAGTCGTTTCACAAACACGGGGAGGAAACAGGAGGAGGAGAAGTAAAACAAATATCACTCTGACAAAGTTTGGTTCAACATAAGGAGGCCTAACACGTCAGCAGCTGATTGATCAGCCGTCTAATCCAGCACGCCAACCCCCATCACCTCCATCACCCCCACGGAGGAGGAGGAGGAAAACCACGGAGGCCTGAATCACCCGTGTTATTATCTGTGGTCGTGATCCTCCTGTTTCTGAGCTGTGTCTGCTCCGACAGAAACTCAGCGTTACGTAAGTTCACGTCAACGCTCGGCAGATGGCTGCACATGACGACAGATGTGGACTAATACACACACACACACACACTGGGAACACACCAGTATGACCAGCACAATAAGAGGAGGAGGAACATCTGATGGAGGCAGCAGCAGCAGAGGGAGTGGAGGAGCTGCTCTGTGTGTGTGTGACCTCACCTAATCCTCCCTCAGCACCCAGAGCACAAACACCGTCCCCGTAGAGGACAGCCGTACCTTAAAAGAGGAGAAAACCCTCAAACACAGGTTTCTCCGAGGTTACAGGAGTCAAAAGTTGAGGAGTGGGCGCCCACCTCCCCCCGTCCGTCTTCAAACAGTCTGTAAAGCGGTCGTGAGTGGATTATCCCGCCGTGTTTTTATTCTCAGAGGCTTTCATCTCCTCCCACCTCCTCTCTCTGTGGCTGTACAGCAGCAGTCGCTTCAGACCTACATTACGGCGCGGCTGAGGCTTTGGGACAGGGTCGACTTATGGCCACGGGCGAGGGGACCTGACCTACAATACGTTAGGGCTGAGTTAAGACGCAGGGAGGAGAGGGGGTCGAACACGGTTCATGCTCTTTGACACAGATCTGTCTCCTGGACTCAGGACGTTTGTTGTTGTTGTTGTTCGACGTATAATCAGCTAATCACACACACATACAAAACACACACACACACATCTACATCTCCAAATCCATCTGCTGCGCCTCTAAGCCTCTAACTCCCTAATAAAGCCAATCCTCGGCTCCTCAGCTGCTCCTCAAACACAGCCCCAGGCACAGACCGTCCGGACCGAACCGTTACGATGAAGTGCTTCAGGTTTGTTTCAGCCTCTCTTTCTGTTTTAGCGTCTCTGATGTGTTTTCACACCTGGCTGAAACTCCCTCTGACCTCCTCTCCTCTTTACCAAACCTTACACCCTGTCTGTTTCCTCCTCTGTGTCCGCAGGTTCAGTGTGAGGTGTGAAAAAGCTGTTTCAGAGCTTCAGGAGACAGAGAGTGACACAGACCAGTTTTACTTGCGATGATACTCACAGGGGGGCCTCACAGAGCCACAGTACCTGAGAAGAAGCTCTTGGTGCGCAGGAAGCTGACGCTGAGCCTGAGGATGGAGAGTTTGTCCAGGCTGGAGATGACATCTTCAGGGAACGGCAGGAGGCTGGCGAGCCGGTCCAGCTCTGAGTTCAGGCGGTCTCGGTGGCGTTTGGACGGGTTGGACTTGGCGCCTTCAGCTGGGGCTGGTTTGAGCCTGAATGTGGAGGTGATGGAGATGTAACAGAGTTTTATAAAGGCATCATGACTGATGCTAACCCAGGGTAAATACACGGGTCAAATCCTGTGTGGTCAGGGAGGGATGCTCTACGAACAACACATCAATAAAATGAATCTGACAGTTTTCATGTTTACATTAGGCTTCAGCTGATTGAATAATGACTTTAAACACACATTAAAGAGTCAGACTTTGCATGTAAATGATTGTGTGACTCCATGATTGGTGATAAATGAGCAGCCTGTCACCTCCAGGGACCCTCCCTGCTTGGTCTCCTCCCATTAAACCACTATTAATAAGTTAATTAACGATAATAATCCATAACTTACCCCTTCTGAGCTGGTTTTCTCCTCTTTCGTCCTGCATACATGTTGTTATTCACAGTGAATGTGGAGGAAATCCATCAACTAGGAGCAGCCGCGGACAGTAGGATCCAGTAGGAGCAGCAGCAGCACATACAAACCGTAAACTCTTCTTCAAACTGGTTTTAAACTGGTCTCAAATTGGTTTTTAAAAGCGTTACCGGGAGCAGAGAGGCAGTAAACAGACGCTGGAGCTCTAAATACAGTGAAGTACAGTACGCAGTGAAGCTTAACGCCGGGATCATCGCCGGAGTTACGCTCGTTTCTACCGCTTCGTTTATCTCCTCCGCGGAGCCGAGACAAAACCACTCATTCAGAAACTCACATCCTGAGAACAAAGCCTCAGAAATAACGATAACACACCCGTTTAAAAGTTAAACCGACCTCCAGTCCTCTCTGCCTCCTCCTCTCTTCTCCTCCTCCTCCTCCTCCTCCTCCTCGGACTCAGGGCTCAGGAGCGCGCTTCCTGGGCACTGATTTCGCGCACGCGCAGGAGGCCAAAGGTGACGTCTGAAAAATAGCGGTTGAAATTCAAATTAACGGTTTTTTTTTAACCTCTTTAAATTCAAAAAACTATTAGTTAAATTTTCAAAGTGTTTAAACTCAAATTCAAGTAAAAAACAAGAAAATAACTGAGTAAAATCTTCGTTCTCAAATCTTCGTTCGCTGAAACACCTACATCGACTAGGTGTTTCAGCTCAAACAGAGACCGTTACAAACTGGCGACTTTCAGTCAAACGCACTTTGGTTTTCGAAGTTACAGCAGCTTTTAAAAGCGGAAATACGATAGACAGGAACATAATTAAATGTCTATCACTGATATTTTCGTTTAAACGTCGAAATATATTGATAGAATATCTTTTTTGACTAAATTTCTGTCGCCGTATCTTACTCCTATCTTAGGCGAGATTAACAGGGTCACTCGTTGAACCGAAACACCGTCCTCAAACAGGCGCGCGCAGCCGCAGGGTCAGAGATGACGTAGTCAAAAATTAACATTTAACCGTTATTTTTTTCATAAAACGCTATTTTTTTAAACCAAAGAATTCATGTTCACAAAATAATGTGACAAAATATATTTTATAAAATCTAAAATATCTATAGAGGCAGTTTGTTGTGGTACAGGATAAATGGCGTTACACTGCCATCTAGTGGAGATATTGAATCATTACACTCTTAGATAATCCATAATAAAGTCCCATTATGTCCTATTATTTTACCATTAAAAATCCAGTGGAAAAAAATTAAAATTCTTAAATGCAAAAAAATAAAATAAATAAAAAATAAAATAATATAAAAAAAAAAGAGATTATATTTTCAGAAACTCATTTGAAGCACAGGACTGTGTGATCAGATCACCTTTAATATAGTCAGCATTAAAGGATTGACTCAAACACTCATACACTGTTAGAGACAAAATATTGACGGCAAAATCCACAATATGATAAAATGAATTACAAAAAAAACATAAGGAGAGATTACATTTTGATATGCTGTGCAGAAAATGTACAAAAAAGATAGGCATGAGTAAGTTAAGGCAAAATGACATAAAAATACACAAAATATGAAAAAGAAAACAAATATATATATTTATGTACAGGTACACAAAGATACTGCAATTTGGAGCCATGGCTTCCTGGGGTTTGAAAAATAAAAGTATAATAAGTACAAACACTATTTTTATTTTCGAAGCATGTAGCAAGATTTTTATATTTTATATCATATTTTGATGAAAGCACTGTTTAAGAGGAGAGCAATAAGTGCTTTGTTTGTACTGAGCGTGCATGACGGACTGTCCTCTGAGAGGGTTTTTGGTCTGACTGATGATGTTTGGTGGATCTGCTGTCAGGGACACGCAGCACGATTATCACACGTTCAGTAAAACCACAGCTACAATCGTTCCGGTCTGTTTGCTGCTGTCTGAATCGGTATTTCTGTCACAGCTGAAGATCTGCTCTCTGCCTCGTCCCTTTGGTATCCTGCAAGTTAAAGCATCACAGTTTGTTTTTGGTATTCAGGACAGACTTTTACCCTCGGTGGCCTCTAAACCAGCTGCTGTTCCTCCAGGATAAAGTACAGAAGTGCTGTGTACACACACACAAACATCAGGTTTCATGGCTCAGTACGGGATGAAGCGACGCACGTTTCTGCACTCTGAGGCTCGCGCTCTGTTTCTTTTCTAAGTGCTGAGTCGTGTTTGAGACAATCATGCAGAAGTCCATTTAAAGGCACTTGAAGTTTCCACCCCTGGTTTGTTTTTGTGAACATGTGAAGTGTTTTCCATTTTTCTCCTCTTTTCAAATATACAATAGCTGCCTTTAACCGTTTTACTTCTGTGTTTGCTGCCAGACCATCGTCGGAGCAGGAACGTGGATAAATTAAGCTCAAAGAGAGACGGAAAAGAGGACGAGGACGGACATTTGATGTGGAGAGGATGAGGACAGGGTGTCTCACAGGAAGTCTCACAGACATGGGGCTGAGCGTGGGTCCTGATCAAAGCTTAAAAAGCCTTTTCAAAGGCACCGGCTCATTTTTTAAAGAATGTTTCTGATTCAAGCTGAGCTCAGTTCATTAAAGACAACATTTCAACCTAATCAGGTCTGTCTGAAGTCTGAAATCAACTCGTTTGTGCAAATTGGATTATTTTAGGGAATCTTCTTAAGGATTCATGGATTGTACTTTTTTTTTTTCACGATGCTTTGGCAAACACTTTAAAGGAATAGTGCAAAAAATCTCCATGATTGGCTTGGCAAAGATAAGGCGAGGGCGAGTTTAACTTTGGTTTATATCAAATATAAAATGCAGAGACACTTTTTATGCTGTTGGAAATGATTAAAATTCAGCAGACTGTCCCTTTAAAGTCTCAGACAGTCACTTTAAGGCCCCGTCAGTGTTTCTTCCCTACAACAGGAAACTACAGAGAAGAAGAAACTGGCTCAATGCTTTACAGACATAAAGAGAGGCACGAAAGCAGCGGTTTGCGTCGCGTGTTTAAAAAGTCGAAGCTGTGACGGCGTTTGTGCGTTTTTATTTCTAAACCCTGTCTGCGAAGCGAGTCCCCCCCACGGGGACGGAGAGGAGTTGAAATGAACTGAAAACGCGTTTTCAAAAGGACAAAAACAGACAAAACGACAGAGGAGTCGGTATATTTCATCCTTCTGAGCGCTCACGCAGGAAGCAGGACTTCAGGAGGAAGGCGGGAAAGTGTTTGTGCGTCAGAGACGGCGGAGGATTCACAGGAGCCTCCTCCCTTTCTGACTCAGGTTAACCGTGTGGAGCCTCAATGATCCGACGCTTTAAAGGGAGATAAATAAGTGCTGAGTCATGGTTCATCCTCCTGGACCGCTCTCCAACATCCTTTCTTCGTGGTTTGGTTCGATCCTCGTCCTGACCTGGCTCTCTGAACCCTGAAAGGTTTCGCTTCAGTTCGGGGTTTTAAAAAAAGAAAAGAGGAGCAGAGACGTCCTGCTGCGCCTCCTCGCCCTCCTTCAGTCTGCTCCGCTCCTCTTTGTTTTTGGAGGCAGGAGTCTCCTCCAGCAGCTCTTTCAGTCTGAGTCTGGATCCTCCGCCGTCAGAGTCGGAGCGGCTGGTTTCTATTTGTTCTCTGAGTAGTAGGTGTTCCCGTTGGGCAGCGAGGAGAAGGGGAACCCTCCGTTCCCGACGACTGGACGGTTGTTGATCTGTGGAGGAGGAAGAGACAGACCTGATGAGGAGGTTTTAGAGGATGGAAACATTTCAAACATGAGCTTCTCTGACTCCTCCCCCTGACCCCTGACCCCTGACCCCTGACCCTCCCGTGTCTCACCTGTGTCTGTTCACTGAAGTTGAGGAACTGCTGCTGCCCGGGGATGAGACCAGCGTTGATTTGGCAGGACAGCGCCGCCTCCCCGCCGTTGGTCAGGCTGGTCATCCCCGGCACAGAGCCGCCGCCCGGCAGACCCTGGTAGAAGCAGGAGGGCTTGGAGGGGATCTGGGTGTTGGTGGGGTTCAGTCTCTGACAGGACGGCGCCTGGCTGAGGTGCACGCCGTTCACAGGCACGGTCTGAGGGACGTTACTGAACCTGCAGCTGCTGGTGGGCGCCAGAGGAGGCGTCTGCACGCTCTGCTGCGCAGGAAAAGGCCCGTTTGAAGTCTCTGGAGTCCTGAACATCGGCATGCTGTTGACGGCGTTCTGACCTGCGATGTCTCCAGGAAGCGGGTTCCTCTGAAACCCCGGGATCTGGTTGAGGCAGGCGCCCATCTGCTGGTGTCCGCTGGAGATCAGCTGCTTCTCCAGCGACCACGGCGGCCTCTGGCTCTCGCCGTTCTGGTGTGGAAAGTGTCCCTGAAGGCGGGCGGCGGCGGGCGGCTCTGAGGGGAACGGCTGGTTCAGGTTCTGGGAAAAGGTCTCAGCCGGGCTCCACTGGTTCCCCTGGAAGCTGAAGACCGACGGTCCTGGACTCTGGTCCTTGAGGCCGATGGTGGGGTTGGGGGTCCTCATCTGGAGGGGGTTCTGGATGGGCGGAGCCATCTGTTTGGACTGGATCTGATTGGTTTGTCCGAGCGGCAGACCTCCCAGGCTGCTCTCCTTGGAGGGGACTGGGACAGTTCTGAGCTGGTTCTGGGTTGGACCACATGGGTCCATCATGGCGGTGTTGAAGGGACCAGGGGGGCCCAGCTGTAGGGCGCTTTGCTGGGAGCTGATCTGCAGCAGAGTCGGACCGTTCAGACCAGGAGGACTGGTCTGAGGAAGATCCATGTGGGACAGTTTCATCATGCCCAGGACCTGGGTCTGCTGCTCCGGGACCATGGGGTCCCCGTTTAGAACCAGCTGGCCCTGCGGCTCCAGGCTCCAGCTGAAGTCCTGGTCCGGGTTCTGGAGGTCCAGTTCGGACAGGCAGGGGGGGATGTCGTCCAGCTGGTCCGGCAGCTTGAGCCCGCCCTCCCTCTGCAGCTGCTCCTCCACGTAGGACAGGATGTCGTTGCTCAGGATGTCGTTGAGGTCTTCGTTCAGCTCGCAGCTGTGCGTGCTCATCTTCAGCAGCGTGGTCTCCCAGCTCTTCAGCTCGTCCGGCGCCACGTCCAGGGCGTCCGCCAGGTCCTTCTCCTCCAGGATCTGCTGCAGGGCGTCGATCATGTCCTGGACCGTGCCCTCCGTTTTCCCCACCGCAGGTTTGGGCGTGGGGTCCAACCAGATGTCTCCTGGGACGCTGAGGGTGGCGTGCGTGTCGCTGAAGGCGGTGTCGTTGAGCGAGCTGAGGGCGGTGGCATCGTTGGAAGGGCAGTAGAGGGACTGGTCCTGGTTCAGGATGCAGCCCAGCAGGGAGTTGGGGCTGACGGAGTAGCTGTCTAACTTCCTCTGCTTGGGGGCGGAGCACGGGTCGGGCACGTCTAAGGTCGGGGCCACGTCATACAGCACGGCCTCTCCGGTGGTGTAGTGGAACGGCAGCTGCAGGCGGCGCTGACGGAGCTGCTCCTCGCCTTCCTCGTTTCTGCGGGAAGAAGAAAAGTTCAGAAACGACTCACAGACTCTCAGCCGACGCCCTCTGACTGAAAACTCACGTCAGCGGTCTCTGCCGGGCGATGATGAAGTCCGGTTTCCCTCCTTTGAAGACGAGCCGGGCGTTGGACTGGACCCAGACCCAGGCCCCGCTCTTGGTCAGGAGCCTGAAGATGGTGAATCCGGTCTCTCCGGTCTTCATCACTGCGCACAGAAAGAGACAGACGGGTCAGAGTCAGAGCCAACTTCCTGTTCAGCTCGGCGCTCTGTGGCGGCGTCTTCACTCACTTCTCACGTGGTTGTCTGCGCAGTACAGCATGTCTGCGGCGTGGATGAAGTTGTATCCGGACCCTTTCATGCAGAGCTCGACTTCGCTGTAGCCCAGGACCACCTTCCCCCTGCAGACCAGGAGACAGACCAGGAGACAGACCAGGAGACAGACCAGGAGACGGATCAGGAGACAGATCAGGAGACGGATCAGACTCTGGGGTTAGCGTGGAGCAGGTTTAGTGTTTTGTGTGTTTTTGCGTGTACCTGGTGTCGATGCCCATGGGGGTGAAGTCCAGCTTGTGCTTGGACTGGAAGATGACCGTCTTGGTGCGGATCTCCAGGATGGACGGCGGCTGCATGGGCGTGGCGATGGAGAACAGAGCGAGCTGCGGGGGAATCAGCGTCCCGTCCTCGGACACGCGGTTCTGACCGTGGACAAACTTGAGGCGGCCGTGGAAGTTGAGCGCCTGCGGACACAGTTTTGACCTCATGAGGATCTGGTCTTTCGCCCTCCATCCTCTCTAACTCTGAACATATTTGTGTTTTTACCAGGAAGCCTGACGAGTTGTCGAGCAGGCAGCGGAAGCGACAGCAGAAGTTCCTCTCCAGGAAGGAGGAGTTTTCAGGCGGCATGACTTTGGGGTCGTAGGTCATCACGTTGCTGCTGACCTCTGCAGAGCTCTGGTCGTCTGACGGAGGAAAGAGGAGACGTTTACGAGCAGGAAGGAGTGGTTAAAGGAGGAGTCATTGAGGGAGTTTGGACTCACTGGGGCTGTCGGCTCCTCCGTTGGTCTGGCTGGAGTTGGGGTTGAAGGCGAAGTGGAGCTGCCGTCTGAACTGGGCTCTGTCGTCGGTGTGGATCAGCTCGAACACGCTCTGATGGACCACGTCCGACTGAAAGAAGAAAACCAAACCAGGAGTTAAAGCGTGGTTTCCAAAGCAGCCACTCTGTGTCGTCTGAGTGTTTCTGGCCCGGCTCCACGAGGCGGCGCTTTCAGCCTGGGAGTCTTGGCTGCAGAAGTGAAAATGTTGACGCTCAGAGACTCTTACTGCAGGTTTAATAAACTTAATAAGACGTGAGAGCGTTGGTGTCGACCTCCTGCTGCAGAGGAAATCGTCTCTGAGATGCAGCGAACATGCAACAAGTCTGAGAGGACGCTGAGCTGCAGCTCTTTGTTTGCTCTGCTGCGTTCAAGAGCAATGATGCAAGTGCAAACACACACACTTACACACACACACAGGTGGAGAACAATGCTCCGAGGTGGATGAATGGCAGCGACTCGGTGCTGGGAACACAGAGACGCCGTTGTGCTGAGGGACGGAGGTGCTGAGTGAACCACACCTCTCTGCTTCTCTCTGTTACTCAACCCACGGCAAACAAACCCAAACAAAACCTCCTTTGTCAGCTCAGCCGGGCTGCGAGGAGTTCAAAGACAGCCTGAAGTCAGGACGTGAGAGCGCCGCGGGTCGGAGGCGCAGATTCAGGGACGGAGAGGAGCTCAGGTTCGTCTCTGACGGGTTATTAAACGGTTCAGAGCAGCTGCAGTTTCAAACACTTCCTGTCCTGATTAGCATCCTGCCTGCACACTGTGCTGTGGAAAACCTGTGTGTGTGTGTGTGTGTGTGTGTGTGTGTGTGTTTACAGCGTGCTCTCTCCTCAGGCGAAGCATTTTCTGATTTTCTCCCCCTGACTGCTGCAGACTTCTCCGACCTCGGTTCAAACGGATGTGTTTACGAGTCAAGAGTTCACAGACAACAAAGCGGTTCAGTTCTCATGCACACAAACACACACACAGTGTCACACACACACAGTCACATGACTCACATGTGGTTCACCCTCTGACCTGTGTGTGTGTGTGTGAGTGTGTGTGTGTGTGTGTGTGTGTGAGTGTGTGTGTGTGTGTGTGTGTGTGAGTGTGTGTGGGCTTGTTTCACTCTCTAAAGTCTGTCTGTGTTTCAGGGCGAGGGTGAGGGACTCTGGGGTCTTCACAGATCCTGATCCCTCAGGTGTGTCTCTGTTTACCTGGTGGAAGCCCAGGAAGTCCTGGATGGTCGGGGACGTGTAGAAGACGTATCCCTCAGCCGTCACCACCAGCACGAAGCCGTTCAGCGCCTGAGGAGCAGAAACACGTCATGTTTGTGATGCTAACAGACACTCCGTGGAGGAGGCGCACGGGGTCCTGACTCACCTGGAGCAGCAGGTCTCCTTCACTGAAGCTGACGCCATCGATGGAGGTCACCTGGGAGGATGCGGCGGGCGTGGGGGGGACGGCGTTCTGGACGTTTCCTCCGAACATCAGGCTGCGCTCGCTGGTCCAGCTGGAGCCGTTCTGACCTTTCTTCATGGTGGCTGAGGAGACGGAGGAAAACACATCGTCAGGTTCAGGAAAAACAAAGGTCAGACGACGACAAAGAAGAAGAAGAAGAAGAAGAAG
The DNA here is from genome assembly GCF_033239565.1 of Halichoeres trimaculatus. Classification (NCBI taxonomy): domain Eukaryota; kingdom Metazoa; phylum Chordata; class Actinopteri; order Labriformes; family Labridae; genus Halichoeres; species Halichoeres trimaculatus. Next base: position 9,206,515 of record NW_027437202.1, read on the forward strand.
AAGTGAAAGCAGCTCTTTAATAATCTGTGTTCACGCTGATTTCTCTGACTTAAAGCAGAAGTGTGAAGCGAGAAACAGAAAGAGGAACACAGCATCTCTCTGGTTATCAGGGTGGAGCAGCCTGATGTTTCCTGTCCTCTTTCAACAGCCCCGCTCTGAACTCGTCCTCCTCTTCCTCCTCTTCCTCCTCTTCCTCCTCTGGAGATTACCAGGACGTTTCAGAAAAAAAGAGCAGACTCAAATAACTTCAGATATCCTCTCAGGGAGGAAGCAGGTGGGTTTCAGGAGAGGGAGACTGGTTCAGACGCGATGACGGACGAACAGTCTGCAGCACAAAACGTCAAACCGAGTGTGTCGCGTTTCAGGAGCTAGCAGTTTACATCCAGGGACACATTTCAGATCTGTGGCAGGAAACGCCAGCACGGTCCAACACCAACAGCAGAGACGGAGCCATAAAACAGGAGGAGAGCACATCGCTCGGTGGAGGAACAGCTGGGACCAATCAGAGGAGAGTTTAGACGAGGAGAGGAGGGAGGAGAAGTTATTCTGCTCAATTTATTTCTCTTTTATTATCCTGACGCTTCAATCCTGACGAAAACGACCGAGTTAACACCAGACGAAACACAAACCTGCACATCCCAGTTTGACATCCTCTGTGCAACCTGAGCACACACACACACACACACTCCTCACACTCCTCACACTCCTCAGAGGTGTTTACAGAGTCTTCACCGCGACGCGCAGCCCCAACAGAAACTGGACAGGACGGGGCTTGTGGTGTTGGAGCCTTGATGTGAAACTTCTTCACGTTTCAGAGGCTGAAGACGGATTAGGAGTGTAAATGTGGAGCAGCTGCTCATAAAGATAACAAAAACAGCGTGCGGTGTGTGTGTGTGTAAGAGTGTGTGTGTGTGTGTGTGGTTGTTAATATTGAGTAAAGATGTAAAAGTTACTCAAACTAGACAGGAATTCACAAGTCTTTGTGCTGGGTTTCACTGTTGCCTCAGTGTGGTTTTAGTGTGTGTGTGTGTGTTTGTGTGTGTGTGTGTGTGTGTGTGTGTGTGTGTGTGTGTGCAGGGGGGGTCTGTTCGGGCATGCTCGGGCCTCTAACACACTCATAGCTGGAGGCGATCGGGTTTAGTGGTTCAGCGTCTCGGTGCAGCAACAATGAGCTATTTTAGTCCCAGAAGAAGAAGAAGAAGAAGAGGAGGAGGAGGAGGAGGAGGAGGAGGAGGAGGAGGAGGTGAAGGATGAAATGATATTAGAAAAGAAAGATCCGGAGAGGAACGAGGAAGGAGCCCTGGGGAACTCCCTGCTCCGTTTCTGACGTAGTCACTGCCCCAAACGCTCGTTTTAACGAGGAGCAGCTGACTCCGACCAAACCACCACAACCCTCATAAAACCAGGAACCACCACAGCGCCCCCCACCTCCTCCTCAGAGACTCCTCCAGCCCTCCCCAGCTCCTCCGAAGCTGCTGAAGATTGAGTGTCGAACACAGAAACTTAACGAGCCAATAAGAGAGCTGCACAGTAGCATACGACTCAGCTGCAGTGCATTGTGGGTATTCTCACAGCTCAGATTTCTCACACTGCTTGATCAACTCCTCCACAGGAGTTTCTGGTCATATTTACGCCTCCTCCTCCTCCTCCTCCTCCAACACACACCCCCTCATCCCTCCGTCTCCAAACACCCGCTCCGAAGCACTCTGCGGTTTCTGTCGACTTTGAAACCAGAGAGCTGAATGGAGTCATTGTTCTTCATCCCTTTGGACTGCAGGATGGAGGGAGAGGAGAGGAGGGGGAGAGGAGGAGGCGAAGAGGAGGGGTGACAGGAGATCAGCATCACCAGCACTCTCCGTCTCCCCCTCTCTGATCCTCCTGCTGCAGGTTCGGACACGAGGAGCCGCCTCTTTCTGCAGAGACAGAAACAGTTTGGGTCTTTGGATCATAGACATATATACATGACGCCTCATTATGTACTGAACCGCGTCCTGCATCGCCGCCATATTGGATGGGTCTCCTCACTGCATTCCAGCAGCAGACACAAACGGATTGAGCGCTAAGTGATTAATTATGATGGTATTTTGTGCCGCCCACGGTTTCTATAACCGCCGTAATATTGCGAGCAGATGACGTGGGATTACCTTTCACAAGTTAGACTTCACAATAATTTAGTTTTATTGACCATTTATCATTTTATGTCATTCTAACTAACGGTATTGGACGATCGAGAACATGCTAACAGTAGGAGCTGGTACTCTCTCACTTTATCTCCAGCGTTTTTCTTCTTCTTCACATTTTGAAGATTTCCAAAAAGACACTGACACTTGAAGAGGCCCCGTTTACAGCGTCTCTCCATACAACCACAGCCCAACCGATGTTGTTGTTCCTCCTCTGCCTGTTAATACTCCACCCTTTGTGTATTTTTATGACTCTTTAATACTTTCTTTTTTGTTTTATTTACTCCGATATATTTACATTTACAGTTACTGTAATTATACTGCAGCTGCTAGTGTTAAATGACTTTTCTCCCTTTTATAACAAATAATTAATATTACTGTTGTTCTACTTATTATCTTATAAGCAGCTATACTACAGTTAGATTTAATTTCATTATTATTGTGGCTGATGTTGCCATCGTTGTTATTAATTTTACTACGATTAAGTAGTAATTAAAAGAAATACTTATTATTATATTATTAGTTGTAATAAAAATATTATTATTATTATAATTATTAATAAAAATATTATTATTATATATTATTATTTATAAAAAATAATACTATATTATTATTAATAAAAATATTATTAATACTATATTATTAATAATAAAAATAATAATATTATTATATTATTAATAAAAATATTATTATTATTATTATATTATTATTAACAAAAATAATATTATTATTATATTAGAAAATATGTGTGAAGTTGGCATTGTGAATATATAAGTAAATATAAGTAAATATAAGTATATATGTATGACCACAAAAATGTTTTTGTCTGTCCTGTCTCAATGCACGACAAAAATAGCTAAATAAAAAGTATTTTAATTTGAAAGTTTGTATTAAAAAATATTAGTTCATCTCTGTTGTTTGTAACAAACGTATCCGTGTGAAAATCAGGTAAAAATTCGCTGAGTTATGCTCATAATAGTTGTGCTTTCTACACCTTTCTCAGTATAATAACCGCACTGGGGCGGCGTGTAAGACCCATCCAAGATGGCGGCCGGCAGCTGTGTCAGCTCCAATAGGCAGCGCCAGTCAATGAGGCGTCTACGTAAATAATGTCTCTGAGCGGGGACGTGTCGAAGTCTCTGTCATCAAACGAGGAAAGTTTCACCTCCATCTTTGCGCAGAGGAATAAGTGTTTGGATAAATCGTCTCGTCACACCTGGATGACTTCCTGTCCTCAGAGCTCACACCTGATGAGGTTTTAGCGCCCTCTTTGTTTTTCACTTCTCTCCTTCCTGCTCGCTCCTCCAACGGTCGTCGCCGCTGAGACTTCCTGCTCTGCGGTCAGAAGTCTCACTTTGATAACCACAGCTATTTCACTGATGGCCGCGCCCACATGGCAGCGCTGAGAAGATGGTAAACAAGCCGAGGATGAACACACACACTCTGAACACACACACACACACACTGCTCCGGCCCTGAACCTGCTCATCCTACCACAGCGCCGACCTCTGACCTCCAGCGTGCTACGATAAGGCCGAGTCTGTCGGAGACGTCTCAGAGTTTACATTCCTCCAGTGTGAACGGCGGGTCACCCCGGGGTGCCTCCGCTGATACTGCACATGACCCACCACACCCTCACACACACACACACACACACACACACACACACACACACACACACACCTCGAGATCATACCAATCACTCATTCAATAGAGGTCAACTTCAGGAGTTAATCTCAGACACGCTGCGAGCGAGTTCATCCTGAGGAGAAGTCCGTCACTCAGCGTCTCTGAAATCTTCAGCGCTGAAGCCGAAGAGATGAAAGCTACAAAGACTTTTACTCACGCTGAAGTGAAAGAAAAATTATTCTGCAAAAAAAAAAAAAAAAAGAGGTGATAATTGCTGCAAAAAAAAAATGGAGGCATAAAAATAAAGCTCTTATTCTCAAATCGTCTTTAGTTGTGGTTTCACGTCAGTTCATGTAAGGATAGATAAAACGGGGTCATCTGAAAACTGGGGGTTAAAAGAAGTTCAGAGGGTTTGGCAACGAGTTTCAGAGAAGTGTTTACGCACAGAAAGCTCCAAAAGCAGAAGGTCAAAAAGTGTCTCCACACCCAGAGAGGTGCAAGAAGACAGGAAGGAAAGAGAAACAGAGAGAAGAGATGTTCGCTGCTGCACAACCCAGGGAAACACGGCTAATTTGCTGTAGTTACTGCTGACACACACACACATATCCATAAACACACACACTCACACACACACACACACTTAGCCTCGCGTGCGAACTTTCAATCCCCGACATCCTGAGCCGAGAAAGGAGAGGAAGGAGGCCGGCGGAGGAAAAGACAAGGAGAGAGGGAAAACATTTAGTGTGATTACCGTCTGTGTGTGTGTGTGTGTGTGTGTGAGAGAAAGCGCACACACACACTCACACACACACACACACACACACACACACACACACACACACACTCACACACAAACACACTCACACAATGGTGAGAGCTGCCAAAGTGTCTGATATGTCTTTTCTGGCATCTGTACAGTTTGCATGATTACATGTTCCCGATTTGGAGCCGCTACAAGTTATTATACAGTAGATACTGAGGAGGAGGAGGGACAGAGGAGGAGGAGGAGGAGCAGGAGGAGGAGAAAAGAGTAAGGGAAAAAGAGAGAGAGGGGAGGCAGGAGGAAGTGGAAAAAGAAATAGGTTAGGGGAGGTGAAAGGGGGAGGAAATAAACAAGAGGAGGGAGATGGAAACACAAAGGAGGTTACTGGAGGTTAAAGGGAGAGATTCAGCAAAGGAGGAGGAGGAGGAGGAGGAGGAGGAGGAGGATAGGGGAGAAACAGGCAAGAATGATGTAGCTGTGCTGCTCTTATCAGCTTTAGAGAGCAGGAAACACACACACACACACACACACACACACACACACACACACACACACACACACACACACACACACACTGGTCAGCTGATGACTGGAGCAGACCGAGGAGTAAAGGATCATTTCGTGAAATGTTGATTTGTCTTGATGTAAAAACGTGGCGACAGCTTCAAGTGTTTCTGGAGGAGCCTCAGTGTTTGTTGCTGCTGCTGCTGGCAGCTTTAATTTAACCCACCAAAGCTTCACCAGCAGATTTATTCATCCACAGACTACAGCAGGTCACAGCTCCGCTCTCAGGTCCCAATCAGACGGTTTCTGAGTGTTATCTGGTTTAACATTAGAGATGTTTCAACCAGTGTCAGAAACTCAGGAAAAGAAAAAGAAAAAAAAGGGAAAAAAAGAAAAGAAAAAAAGGAGAAAAAAAGGGGAAAAAGGGGAAAAAGGAAAAAAAAAAGAAAAAATGGAATAAAAGGGGAAAAAAGAAAAGAAAAAAGGGGGAAAAGGGAATAAAAAGGAATAAATGAAAAAACATAACAAGGAGGAAAAAAAGGGGAGAAAAGAAGAGAAAAAGGAGAAAAAATGAGAAAAAAGGGGAAGAAAGGAAAAGAAAAAAGAGGAAAAAAAGGAAAAAAAGGAAAAAGGGAAAGAAAAAAGGAGAAATGAAAGGGGGAAGAGGGAAAAAAGTTAAAAAAAGGAAAAAAAGGAAAAAGATAAGAAAAAAGGAGAAAAAAACAGTAAAAGAAAAAAGGGAAAAAAGGGAAAAAAAGGGAAAAAAGGGTAAAAAAGAAAAAAAGGAGAAAAAAGGAAAAAAGATAAGATAAAAGGAGAAAAAACAGTAAAAGAAAAAAAGGGAAAAAAAGGGAAAAAAAGGAGAAGAAAAAGGAAATAAAAGGAAAAAAGGGGAAAAAGGGAAAAGAAAAAAAGGGAAAAAAGGAAAAAAATGGAAAAGAAAAAGGGAATAATGAAAAGAAAAAAGGAGAAAAAAGAGGGAAAGTAAAAGAAAAAGGAGGAAAAAAGGGAAAAAAGGAGAAAAAGGAAAAAAAGGGGAAAAAGTAAAGAAAAAAGGAGGAAAAAAGAGAAAAGAAAAAACTAAACTCAGGAAGAAGTCGGTGAGTCGGTGAGTTAGTGGGTGAAACAGGCGTCTCTGGCCTCTGCAGCCCTGAGCGCTGACTGACAGGCGCTCAGACAGGCCGGGCAGGCAGCCAGCAGAGTTGCGTGTAAAGAGTTTATTTAGACAAGGGAGCGAGGAGGGAGGAGGAGGAGGAGGAGGAGGGAGAGGAGGAGGAGGAGGAGGAGGGGGTGTTCAAAGATGTTTTGTTCAGGCCTGAGGGATCACTCTGCTGCAGAGAGCTGGAGAGGGGAGAGGTCTCACTCCTGTCAGGATTCGAGAGCCCAAAGAAAAGTTAGACCTGAACCCAACAGGGACGGGATCTTTTAAAAAAACTGTGTGAGTGTGTGTGTGTGTGAGTGTGCACAGTTTACTTAAGACTAACACACTTTTACACTTAAGCACACACTGGGAACTTTACAGCACACACACACACACGCACACAGGATGTTACAGATAAAATGTGCAGAAAAAACACGAGTGATGAAAACACACCCTGAAAAAACAGGAGTGATGTGCTGACAGAGGCGTGTGTGTGTGTGTGTGTGTGTGTGTATACGTTACATGGAAACAGTATCAGTTTGATCAGATGAGTTGGCTCCATCTAATGTTTGCGTGTGTGTGTGTTTGATCGAGTCAAAGTGATAAGTTTCCTGTTCCAAACACACTCTCAGAGATGGTCTCAGCGCCATGACAGGCCGGTGATGCTGAGGGTCATAGGTCGGACTCATCCCTGCATCAGTTTGTAACTTGTAGGTGTTTATCGGACGTTTCAAACGAGATGCTGTGAGCGATTGAGAGGAAAACCCGCCGACCTCAGCAGCTTCCTGCCACGTGCTCGGCGGCGGGCGGTGAAACCAGAGCAGATTCCATCACCTGATAAAATCGAACGACTGATTCGGCGGCTTCATGCTGCATTAGACCCAAACTCTCTGAGTTCAACAACAGAAAGAAACACAGATCAACGAGCCTGTGTTTTTGTTTCTGCGCAGGTGGACCTCGGAGCGGCGGCTCACTCAGAGGAAAACACAACGGAAAGAAACGACCAGCTCGCTCTGCTGCCTTTAAAACCTAAAAACGAGATGTCGTCAAAGATGACGCCTCGTGCTGCGGGTGCTCAAAGGCGGAAGTGGTAGCACCATGCTGCCACTGTGGTGAAACACACTCTTATACACACACACACACACACACACTATGTAAATGACGGTTGGTTATTTCCTGCGTGCTGGCTGATTTAACTTCACTCAGAGTCTCACTCTTTGATCAGTTTCTGATCTTTGAGACCAGGATATCAAACATGTGGATGGTTTAGTGGATTCTGGGTCCGTTCTGCAGCTTAGCTCAGAGCTAACTGTTGGACAGCCTGTGGTAGGACCGTCTGATCCACAAGCTAATATTTATCTTCATCCCTGATCACGCCGGGAGGAGACGCGTCTGGAGCCTGAGAGGAGCAGATCTCCTCAAATCAACCTGAGCTGAAAAAGGAGGAGAGGATATTTGGATCGCTCCTCCTGAGCTGATGATCTCTGAGTGTTTCCAGCCTCTTATCGGGCTCAGTACACACTCTGCAGCGTGTTGTTTTCAGCCTCTGCTGCTTTAATAACAGCACAGGTGAGGACACACAGGGAGGTGAATGCAGTCAAACAGGAAGGGCGGGTTGGTCGCTGCACGTCTGCACCAGGAATGCTACTCAGAGTCAAAGTAACAGTTCTCACACACACTCACACACTCACACACTCACACACACGCTGATGCAGCCAAATATTTAGCTACTGTGCAAACACTGAGCTAATTAATGAGAGGCAACAGATCTTTGTGCATAAACTCCTCTTACCTGTGAGAGGTGAGCGCAGAGGGAGTCAGGTCATCAGACATGGAAGAGAAGAGAAAGAGAAACATCAGACGATCACAGGATTAGCTTTACGTTTATCATTTGTTTGTTTGTGTCTCTAAAAACCCAGCAGAGATTATTCAGAGAGTATCACAGGATCCAAACTCTTTGGTTTCTACGCAGAGAGACGCAGACGCAGACGCAGACGCAGACGCAGAGCTTTTCTTTAATGATCAGCGCTCCACACACATCAGGCTCCCATTTTCTCCTCCTAAACAGATTTATGATGTTTGGGAACCAGCCTCTCTCAGTGTAAACTCTGAGGCCGCTTCACCACAAACCTAAACATCCAGAGTGGGACCGGAGGGAGCGTCTCATCCCCGACTCTGGACGCCATCAACGTAGAGGAGGAGAGACGCCGCGCTGCTGTGTGAGTAAACACAGGATGGAGCAAATGTCCAGCGCTCCAACCGGTCTCTGGGTGTGATCCAAAAGTCTGACGATGAGACACCGGATCGTCTGGTCTGGGTCGGGGAATCTCTCACCTTCCCCCTCTGAGCCGCTCGGGGAGGGCGACAGGTTTTATTTGGCTCCGCTCTAACTCCACACACGGCTAAAAATACGCCGGCGCACATGGACGCCGCTGCTCGGACGGGTCGGTCAGCTGCTGAGGAGGAAACACATGACGAGCTGACTCAAAGCAGCCTGTGTGATGTGTTTCCATGGCAGCAGCGTCAGAACGACCCACGGTCCCTGAACGCAGCCCATGTGTTTTGCAGAGTCAGTGTTTATTCCTAACATGTGCTCCGTTTCCTGCAGGAGCCTACAGGGTTAACGCTTCCCTCTGCAGCGCGTACGGCGATTACACAACCGCAGCCATTGTTTTGGTGTTTGGGCCCGGCGGCGAGGAAGGCCAGTTTGCCGACATGTCTGAACCAGCTGGAAGGAGGCGCCGGCTCCTCTTTCATCTGCAGGAGCTCAAGTATGTAAACAAGGAGAGGAGCAGAGAATCACCGGAGGACAGAGAGAGACCACGGCCGGGAGATTCACTCTGAGAGCACGAGACATGAGCTCACTCCTCTGCTGCTGCTGCTGCACATGGACTCCATCACCCAGCTCCACCCTGCTCCACCCAGAGTCTACCTGCAGGACGGACCCAGAGCGACCCAGATCCTCTGAGAAATCACAGCTCTCCAGCTGTTCGATTCCCTCCACGAGTTTTATAAAACTCTGATAATCCACCTGTTGATTCTGAGAGTCACGGTGATTCATGCAGCGACACGCCAACACCTCCAGCTGGATTATCTACTGTAAACCGTCACACACACACAGATCCATAACAGGAGAGGAGTGTGTTTTAATTTCCTGACTATTTCTGCAACAGAGAAACCCTGCAGCTAAAAATACGTCCCTGAGATCAAATCAGAAACCGTCCGATCACTGGGAGCTCAAAGAGACGACCCAGAAGAAGAGTGTGAGGGTGATTCAGACTTGGCTCATATCAATTACACAACTTTGATTGCAGAGATTAGAAATATTCCCAGAAACGGCTGCAGAGACAGCTGAGGGCGGGCGGGCGGGTGGAGGGGGAATCGGAGAGATCTGCTTCGACAGGCTTTTTTTGTTTTCATGCTTTGGAGAGGAGACAAAGATGAAGGAGCGGGAGAGACGGCAGCAGATGTAGAGCGATGTAAACTGCTGATTACATTAATGCAGCTCACATTGGAGCTTTAATCTGTGTTGTCTTCCCTGCAGCGGATTAGGTTTCCAGAGTCAGACGGCACGAAAACCTGCAGTGTGCATTGAAGCTGTGACTCGTAAATGTCAGCAGAGAAATAAAAGCTTGATTGCATGCAGAAAAAAGAGAAATAAAAGAAGAGATGAGCTCTGTATCTCAGTGTGCCTCCTCTGTAATAAAAGATAATCAGTCTGTGCAGATCTGAGCGAGGTGCGAGCAGCAGATCAACTTGTTGCTGCATCAAACCGTCTCCTTTGGCACGGCTCCTCCTCCACTTAATGAGCCACACATACTTGCCCGGCTGCCTATGTAAACTCTCATTCATGAGCAGGGAGGCGGGGCCGAGCGGCTGCCAGTAATTTTCCACCATAAAGATCGAACTAAACTCACTTCCCTGTCATTAAAACCACCGAGCTGCTGCAGCTCCGGGCGTGTTCAGAGAGACGGGGGAGTCCCGGAGGTTTATCCTCGATATCTGCGGATTGAATCTGTGTTAAGTGAACAAAAACACTCTCCACAAGCTCAGGATTCACTTTTCTGAAGGAGGGCACACTTTGCAACCGGTGGATTGAGCAGACATTCAAATGTGACAGCGTGCATCAGCAGCCGCTGCTTTCCACACATGCTGGATTAGGATTTATGGCTGCAGAGAAACAGGGAGCAGAAACAGGTGGTGACCTTTAGCAGCTGCTGAGACACTCTGAGGGGATTCGAGCAGGCGCAGAGACGCAGAGATGTTCGATCAGGGTTTACACTGCGTGAAACAATCATTAAAGCTGCAGGAAAGTCTCATACGATGACACCTGACGCAGTTTGATGAGGTCACAGATCCTCCATAGCCGTGTTATTACCAGTGATGCCGGTAACGAGTTACTCTGATTTTACCACCTTAAGTAATCTAACACGTTACTATCACCAAACCAGTAATCAGATTAAAGTTACTTATTCAACTCACTGTGCGTTACTTTTTTTTTCATTTTTCATGTAAAAAAAATCTAAATGCTTTTTTTTGTGTCTCGGGGATTGACGGGAGTCGCGTGTCCATCACGTTTTCAGCACGAGGACGACTCAGGTGTGTTAGCAGCCAACGACACAAAGGTAAACAGAGGGAGAGGAGAGATGTTGGTTTTCTAGCTGGAAACACAGTCACTGTTTGGAGTTTGTGTCAGCTAAAGATGATAATATTATGGTTCGTTGGTCACTCTGTGCTGGCAGTTTGCTTCAGATATTTGACTCAAACATTTATGAATCAATCAGAGAGAGATTCGCGCACTGCGAACATAAACGCTTGAGAAGTTGTTTGATTTTTACCTGGGGAAAGGTGAGTACAGGTTCAGTAAGAAAAATTAAACTGATAGAGAACCAAACTAGACCAAAAAAATTAGAGGTAGACCGATATATCGGGCTGATATTTGATCCGTTGTATAAAATGACGCAATTTTTGATCAGGCACAAAAAAGATGAGCACCTCAAACTTGTGGAACCACTTGGACACATTGCATACTTTTGTTGTAAATTATTTAATAAATTAAATAATTTATTATTTTTTATTAATATAACAACTTATATTAATAAGTTTAAATTTCTTTTTTGACATTTTAAGAAGAGTGTGAATGTTTACTACTGCTTGTTACATTGTGTGTTTACTCAGACCAAATATTTCATTGTTTTGAAAGCTGAATAAATGTTTAGAGGACTGGACACGACTTGTTGTAATAGATTTCTTTTAGTTGCTCAGAAATTGCTGCGTTTCACAAAAATGTGATAAATATATATTTATTTAACAATCGGCCTGAATATCACATTGGAAAAATCGGCTATGCATATCGGCATCGGCTGCCCAAAAAACCCATATCGGTCGACCTCTAAAAAAAAAAAATATATATAAAAAGAAAATAATTTAAATAAAAAACTGCGCAGTGCACCAAAAATGGTAGTGTAAAAGCATTCGTTAGTTGTATTTTGAAATTCAAAATGTATAAAATGAATATTTTTGTTTTTAATTGTAAAGTCCACGTTTTACAACCACCAATGTCTGCGTGTTACTTTTAAATAAAACATGTGGGCTCATATTATAATTTCTTTAAATTGCATTGTACAATTTATGCCAAATTATGCAGCTGCTGAAAGTAACCAACAAAGTAACTTGTAATCTGATTGAGTTACTTTTAAAATCAAGTTACTTTTTAAAGGAGTAATCAGTAACTAGTAATCAGATTACTTTTTCAACACTGGTTATTACACAACGACCCAGAAGACTGATGATTGTTTGATTATGAGGATCATAAAATCAGATGTTGACTGGACGCCGCTCTGTCATCTTCAGGATCAACTCCTGTCAGAGCTTCTCACGACTCGCAGAGACTCCTGAGCAGAAAACTCAAATTAAACCAACCATTAATCAAAAGTTAAGAAAGAAACGGACGTGTCTTAATGAGCAGCAGGTTTTAGATTGCCCAGAGAGAGGAGGGCGGAGTCTGAGCCGCAGATTTGGGTCGATAAAGAGGAAGTGGAGTCAGGAAGCAGCCTCTTCCTCTGAGGAAAGTGAGATGATGACGGCTCGAGGAGCGTTTCTCTTCGTCTCCATCAGAGAAGCTTTTCAGTGTTTGTCTCGTAAATAAATCATTAATCATCACAAAGACTTCCTGCAGCGAGTCCAGGAGAGTCGTCCATCCAGCCTGACTCAGACACCAGTGTTTGAAAATATTTACTGACTTTATTTATTTGACTCTGAGCGGCTCAGACTGAGTCATCCTTCCCTGTTTCTGCACAGAGAGGATCCTGGGTGGTCGGGCTCGAACGCAGCAGATTAATCACCGTTGATGTGAATAATCTCCCTCTTTCTCATCTCGTGGTCGAGTTAGTCACAACTGTAGTCACAGGACGACGCTGCAGACGGTTTCCTCACTGAAAGTCGTTGATTTCTTTCACAAACGCGCTGGTTTCTGCTCAGAGCGAGCGTTTGGCTTCAGAGAAACCTCTCTCAGGAGGTCTTTCATTTCTGATTCTGATAAATCTACTTTAGAGGATCCTGAGTCGCCCTCCTCTCCTAGTAAAGCTTTAAATCACGGTCTGTCAGACGGACATATGGAAATCTACAGCGACACGCAGAGCGCTCGTGTGCAGCAGCCCAACAATCACCACAGCCATCGTCGGGCTCGTTTTCCTAATTAGCGGCTGCAGATTGGAGTCAGATGTGGGGTTTGATCGGAGAGAAATCCTGCAGACTCTGAACTAAAAGCTGATTTTAACTCCTCAGTCTGTCCTCTTTCTGCTCCTTTCAGCGCCGTTTGCTGTGTTTGGTTCAGAGGTTAGCAGACACCTTTTTCTCTCTGCAACCACTTTGCCCCGGGCGCTTCCTCCCGCCCTGACTTCCTCTGACAAACATAACTTCCTGTAAGACACAGAGGAGAGATTAGTCAACGTGTTTTACAGGTTTCCCTCGACTGACTGAGGAGCACGTGGAGCCCGAGCTGCTCCTCGTCAGACTCTCTTTAGCTCTCTAACTTCTCCCGCTGTTTCATTTCTAAATCTGTCGTTTTATTCATCTCATGCATGAGCTGCTCTGCTGGCCTCGGCGTCCTCTGTGCAGCTCCATTAACCACCAGGAAGCAAAAATAAACTCGGAGAGAGGAGGAAAGCCTCTGCCTGGTTTTGGTGTGGGTTAAATGTGCCGTGTGGTTTTTGGGTTGTTGCTGCAGACGTATGATCATGGCTGAGAGGGATCTATTTGCCTTTTGGCCACGCTGTGACCTCTGCTCAGTTTGCACAGCAGGCGGTTAAAGTTTGAGCAGCAGAGGAAAGTTCCTGCAGCCTCATATCCACCCAGTTTCACTCGATTTATCGAAGCAGATTGCGCTCAGAGTTTCCGTCCTCTCCGTCCGTCAAACGCCTCGTCTTCAGCTGCTTCCTTTCAGGTACGACATGTTTGTCGTCTGTGCGCGGCCTGTGAGGACAGCTGAGCGAGACGAGGATGCAAAACACCGACTTTGCATGCCAGAGATAAAAGAATCAGAGCGCGGGACGGCTGAAGTATCTCACAACTAAAACAAACAGACTTTACTGCGACTACTCCCCGCTCCTGCTGCAGCCCGACCATAAAACCTGGAGCTGGCCTGTGCGTTAGGAGGAGCCGAGCATGCTGGGTAAAGGATGAGTAAGAGTTGAGTCAGAGGGAGCCTGTTTCATTGTTTGCCAGCTTTATGATCGTTGTCTGCACAGGAACAACAGCATGGCACGAAAACAAAGCGGCTCCTGACGTCACCGATAGGAGGAGAGGAGGGGACGGACATCTGTGATCGATTAGTGATGCCTGGCACTGCTACAGAGGCTTTAAAGAGACGGGATGTAGAGATGTGTCCTTAACTCTCTAAAAGAGAGGACTACATTACCCAGAATTCCTCACTCAGTCCCTGCGGTGTTCCCCAGATGCCTGGGCAGGTTTGGACTCGACCTCTCGCTCATGTTTTGACTGCGAGGGTCTGCAGGTCTGATGTTATCCACTCCAAACAAAAGCGTTTCTCCGTTCTCGCTACATTAACACCTCGCCACGGCGTGAGCGCCTCTCCGTCACACGTCTCATCCTTTATTTCGACTTTCTCTGCGCTGTCACAACCGGTTTGCTGCGGCTTCGAGGTCCCTCTGTGGGATTTCTCTCTCCTGCCAATACAAACACTGATGCTCCGACACAAACCAGTTCTGTCTTTATCCTCTTCCTCCTCGCTGAAAGACGGACACGCTCGGCGACTTCGTTCACACACAAAGAGAGAAACATTAACTGTGAAAACAAATCTGCCAAAAGCCCGGCTGCGTTTAGCTCCAGTCCCATCCAGCGCCGTAAAACCAGCATCTGCTTCCTGACGGCGGTTACTCAGCGCGGGCGGAGAGTCTGCAGCAGGACTCTGCTGCGTCTTAAAGCAGATCTTTGTTTCCTGCGCGTCTGAAACAGCAGAAACATCCACAGCAGGTTCAAGTCTGACCCCGGATCACATGGATCCTAGACCTGAAAGTCCACAAACCCCTTCACTGACCACTACACAGGTCAAAGGTCACGCTCAGAGGAAGCTCAGCGACCTCCTGCTGGGACTCCTGACTGAGCCCCGAAACCGTCACATCTGGAAAAGGCATGAGCAGAGAGAAAACACGGAGAGTAACAAAGAAAAGAGAGTGTGTACAGGCATGTACGTGAGTGTGTGTGTGTGTGTGTGTGTGTGTGTGTGTGTGTGTGTGTTTCCTGAGGCCCAGCAGAGGAGGGAAGTTCAGCCGAGCTATTATAAGACCACAAATTACGGCTCTCCACAGCCAGAAATGTGCTGCGCCGAGGCCTCAGCAGCAGCAGCGAGGAGCTCAGATAAAAACCAGGACGGAGGGGGGTCACCAGAAACCAAGACCTGGTCTTTAATCTGTCCCACAATGCCTGAGAAACACGTCACCTCACCTGGCGTTAGCTCTCAGGTGTGTTAGAGCGTCTCCTCCCTAACTCTCACAGACAATGAGAGCAGCTCAGATCCACTTCCTCACGCAGAGAAGGCGAGTGGGCGTGGTCTCAGGAAGCGTCCATCAGCTGCTCGTCGATGGTGTCTGTGGGTCAGCTCGCGTCAAAGCGACAGAATCAAAGGCGGCAGAGACAGAAGCGCCCACAGAGCCGAACAAAGCCCGAGTTGTGAGCGCCCGCCATGGGATCGAACCCTCGGGCTTTTCCCATCAGCCCCTGAGCCCGTCCTGCAGCGCGGCCCGGGGGGAGCCGGACGCAACACAGAGCATTTCTTTCTAAACCACTTCCTGCCAGAGCAGCCAGACACCCTGGCCTTCCCATGAGCCTTTGCACTCCCAGGTCATCTTTGTTCGCTCAGAGGCATGCTGGGAAATTGGCCATGAGACAGTCTCTGGTGTTTTGGTTGCGCCGCGATCACAAAGACGGATTCACCAGACGCTCGCTCTGTTTACGTGTCTGACTCCAACGCCAAATCGTCCCATGATGCAACAGGAGCAGGGGCTGGAGCGGGGTCGGACGGTTGATAAACAACATTTGTCCCGTGTTTTCGTGGCGGCGGCAGAGGAGGATGCACGTCTTTGTTGGCACACAGCGGACTCTCTCAGCCTCGGAGGTCTCGCGGTTCGTCCAAATTCCTCATGAGGAGTAATCTAATTGAAGAGCTCCTGCAGGCCTCAGCGTCTGGACAGCACCGAGGCCACACACACTCACACACACACTCACACACACACACAGAAGCATGGAGCTGGGTCAGAGGACTGGGGATGGATTCACCGAGCAGAAAACAAAGGAAGTGTTTTCATCTGTGGAGACGCTCTCTCTGCTCCTGTTCGACGTTTTTAATCCTTAAACTCAGAATTTTATCAAAGTTTTTCTGAAGCTGATAAAAAAAGGGACGGAGGGAAAGTCTGTCACTTGAGTTTTGTGCAAACGTCGCCTGCAGAAGTATGCATCCTGATAAAGTTCAGGCTTATTCTCACATGTTCGAGTCATTTCCCTTCTGATATCTCCACTGCAGCACATTTCAGGGGGAAGCTGCAGCAGCTGAGGAGGAGGAGGAGGAGGAGGAGGAGGAGTGTTGATGAAAAGCTGAAACAGAAACTGTGCAGCAGCAGCAGCAGCAGCAGCAGCAGCAGCAGACGGGCAGCGGCTCGCTTCATGAATGCATAAAGCTGTGAGTTGTCCCCGTGCAGGCCTGCCGTGCGAACAGGCTTCCCCGCTGTAACAACAAACTGGACTCCTGCAGCGTTTGTTTGAGGCGGGGGAGGAGGAGGAGGAGGGGAAAGGAGGAGGAGGAGGAGGAGGAGGGCTGTGAACTTCAGAGCTGCCGAGGAAAAGTTGCTCTGAACAGTTGAAGGAAAAAGGGGGCCCCGGGGTGCTGCAGGGGCCGCCACAGGAAATGGGTGGGGCTCAGTGGGAGGGAGGGTGACGGATCAGCTGCCAAGACATGAGAGGAGGTGGAGGGGAGGCTTAAAGGAGAAGTGCTCCTTCTGGAAGTTTCCAGCACCGAGCCTCATTCCTGTCATATCTGAGGTCCAGCTCCAGTCACAGTGAGGGATGTTTACAACCAGGAAACCAGCGCTGATCTCTGCAGAGTGAATAAAAACAGCAGATCTGACTCTGAAACCTGTCCCCAGCACAGACGGGTGGAGGAGTCAGGAGGCGCAGCGTGGATGCTCAGGAGCCCACGCCCTCGCCGTCACCGCGGGTGTAGCCTGACAGAAACCAGACCCGCGCTCGGCCTCCAAACGCATTTGTTCGGTCGACGCTAAGTGACCGCTGCTGCCAAATAATTGATGAGCCCAAAGAAACGAGCTGTGCTGCGTGTTTCCTTTGGCAACAGGTGGAGGCGGCTGACTTCACAACTCACCGTTTTTAGACTTCAGAGGCTTATTTCACCATCTCAGAGCATAAATACAACAAAAGATGTCTGCAGGGGTCTGAGCGGGTTGTTAGTCAACGCCGCTGACTCAGAGGTTACTCGCCAGCGGCTGAGGTTTCTGGCTCAGGTTGACTCTGTTACGAAACAAAAACCTGTTGATCCCAGAAGAAGAAGTCCTCAGAGTCAACACACGGACGTTTGTTCAACTCAAACACGAGAGGAGTCCAGACTCAACTTCTGTTTCTAAAACTGTCAAAATAAAGTCATGAAACACATCTTTGACACTCTTCTCTCTGCTTCTTCCTGCGTCACATTAATGAAGCTGATTTCTGAAAACACGAGTCGAACACAGACATCGCGGCGTGGACGCTCACCGTTAAAGAAGCTCTTCACCTTCAGGTACCCCACGCTGAGGCGCAGCACCGACAGTTTGTCCAGACGAGCGCGGACCTCCTCGCTGAACGGCAGCAGGCTGGTGAGCTTGTCCAGCTCGCCGTTGAGGCGGTCGCGGTGGCGTTTGGACGGGTTGGACTTGGCGCCATCAGGAGGTGGAGGTTTGGGGCTGTAAGGGGACAGAAAGAGCAGCGTTAAAACACAACAACAAAGATGAATTCACTCTCAAACTGGGCGTAAACACCTGACAGAGTCCTGCCTGACGTCAGCG
Source organism: Halichoeres trimaculatus (assembly GCF_033239565.1). Lineage (NCBI taxonomy): Eukaryota > Metazoa > Chordata > Actinopteri > Labriformes > Labridae > Halichoeres > Halichoeres trimaculatus. The sequence goes on from NW_027437202.1 coordinate 9,224,299, forward strand.
AGCTTCACCGACAGGCGGAGGCTAAATCTGTCCTGTGTGCAGACGTCCGTCAGCGCTGCAGCAGCTGAGGTAAACACAGAGATGTCACCCTGCAGATATCTGACATCGTTGTCATAGATTCACGAGATCGTCCTCTCCTCTCTCAGAGGATTAGCTCAAACATGAGCGTAGCAAATCTCTCATCATCCTCCTCGTCCTCCAGCTGAGGAGAAAAACTCAGAGATGTTCCTCTGGAGGATGAGTCTTTCTGCTTCACCTGCTGTTTCCACGGCAACCAGGTGAGCAGCCAGGTGTCCCAGAGCTCAGATTGAACAGTCAGAGCGCTGCAGCTCAACAATCAGGACCAATCCATCTGAGCTCTGGTGACCTGCAGTGAACCCCTGGCTCCTCGTCTTTAACAGGAAGCAGACGGCGAGGAGCTGAAGCTGCAAACACCTCCTGTTTACTCCAGCTCTCTGCTTTAAGAAACACTTCGACGGTGAATCTATGATTTCTCTCAGAAAAAGCGCGAGCGTCTCTGCTCGTCCACGCTGGATCTGGGAATTGAACCTGTGACCTCTCCGGTACAGGTCGCTCCCCCTCAGAGCAGCTGCGCGTCTGCTGCACGAGTTAAATCAGGTTCAGATGTTCCTGCTGATGACGCCGCTGGGGATTCAGGTCAGGTGAGGCCAGCGTGTGTGTGTGTGAGTGTGTGTGTGTGAGTGTGTGTGCACCTGCATAACTTCATACTTTCTCGGCACTGCTGCTTTGACCCTTTAACCTCGATTACTCAAAGGTTCATGCCTCTTCACCTGCAGCCACGAGTTACAGTGAAGACCGGCTGCTGCAACATGTTATACTTTATCAGAGGAGCTCTCAGACACAGGACCAGGTCTGGGGTCTCTGAGGAGCTGGATCTTCCTGTCAGCTGAGGAGCAGAAACGTCTGGTTTCACCGCGGGCCGTGGAAACGAGCAGAGCTCCTCTGAAGACGAGGAGAACAACTTGTGCCTGATCTAAAAAGCTAAATATATCAATCTGAGATGAAATCTAACAAGCAGTCTGTGAGAAAGCAGCCAGCAGGCATGGAAAGCTGGCCTCCTTCCCCAGCAGAAGTCTGATTTCACACTTTAAATCCTTTCTTGTCGAGTTGATGACCTCTTCCAGATGTTAAAGGAGAGAGTGTGTGAGGGGAAGATGTGAGAGGACAGTCTGAGCTGTAACAGAAATGTGTAAAATGTGGACCCTCCCCCTCCTCCAAATCAAACATCTGCTTCCAATAATACCCCCGAACACGACATATCTGAAATCAGGCCGAGATGGCTATCGCTGCATTCCTGCCGCCACAAGAACAATGAGCGGCCAGTGTTGTTTCTTCTGCTTTATCTACTCCATCAGTCCTGGAAGGGGCGTGGAGATTCAGGCGAGTGTGTGTGAGTGTGTGTGAGTGTGTGTGAGTGTGTGTGAGTGTGTGTGTGAGTGTGTGTGGACCTGAAGAAACACTCCCTGACTCACACAAAGGCACTTTGTCTCCAGCCGGGGCAACGACACCTTCGCAGAACAAAAGGAGCTAAATATGAAGTTGGCGTCTGACCCAGGTAGGGTTATGATACAGATACACCGATTTCAGACCCAAGGAGTCGATGTCAGACCCAGAGAGTCGATATCAGAGCTAACGAGTCGATATCAGAGCAAAAGAGTCGATATCAGACCCATAGAGTCGATATCAGAGCTAACGAGTCGATATCAGAGCAAAAGAGTCGATATCAGAGCAAAAGAGTCGATATCAGAGCTAACGAGTCGATATCAGAGCAAAAGAGTCGATATCAGACCCATAGAGTCAATATCAGAGTTAAAGAGTCGATATCAGAGCTAAAGAGTCAATATCAGAGTAAAAGAGTCGATGTCAGACCCAGAGAGTCGAGTCCAGAGACAGAGAGTTGATATCAGACCTAAATAGACGATATCAGACCCAGAGAGTCAATATCAGAGCTAGTGAGTCAATATCAGAGCCAGAGAGTCGTTATAAGAGCCAGAGAGTTTATATCAAGGCTAAAGAGTTGTTATCAGAGCTAGTGAGTTGATATAAGACCCAAAGAGTCGATATCAGAGCTAAAGGGTTGATATCATAGCTAGTGTGTTGATATTGGAGCAAGTGAGTTGATATCAGAGCTAAAGAGTCGATGACAGAGCTATTGAGTCGATATCAGAGCTAGTGAGTTGATATGAGAGCTTAAGAGTCGATATCAAGGCTAGCGAGTTGATGTCAGAGCTAAAGAGTAGATATCGGAGCTTAAAGAGTCAATGACAGAGCTAGTGAGTCAAAATCAGAGCTAAAGAGTTGATATCAGAGCTAGTGAGTCAATATCAGGGCCAGTGAGCTGATATCAGAGCCAGAGAGTGGATTTTAGACCCAGGGAGTAGATATCAGACCAAGAGAATCAATATCTGAGTCAGGAATAAAGATATCAAAGGTCTTATCTGTTGTGTCAGTCACTTCAGCTTTAGTTTAACATGTCTGTGTTTCTGACTCTGACCTCAGTTATCAGAGCAGTTTGGAGGATTTTTCTTTCACAAGAAATTCAGATGAACTATTTTTAACTTCACTTCCTGAATATTTCTCCATCATCTTGTTTGTTTTTCCCGCTGACGGAAACAAACGCTGAGCTCAGAGACTGATCAGCTGAATAAACCAGGCTGAGGATGAACAGAGAATACTCTCTCTGTCTGAAACCAAACTGTACACAGCTCTCATCCCCTCTCTGTGGCAGCGTCTGGGAAGTGAGAGTTTGGAGACTGACGTCCGTCACATGTCAGTCATAAGAGAAGCAGCACGTCTCATAACCATGAGCGTAACCTCTGTGACCACTTTACTCTGGACCAGTTCAGCCCTGTGCTCCAGTTTCCTGTCCAACAGGAATCAACGACACCTGATTGATTCATGGTCCCATCTCATCGCACTTCCTGTTCCAGCTGTCCTTTCAAAATAAAGGCAAGAGGAAGGTGAAACGTGACTCTGAATTTCTGCAAACAGGAGCATGATTTCTGTCTACAGTTTCTACAAAAGGAGTCGATTCTGCAGCACAAAAAGATTTCAGGTCGTGACGCCTCCAGGTCAGAGAAGATTAAGTTGCACAGTTAACGTAAGGACGAGAAGTCCATTAGCTGATTGTTTGTTACTCTCCTGATCAGACATCTGTGAGTCTCCACGTTTCTATAAAGATCTCCTTTTTGCTCTGCAGACGTCTGCAGCATCAGAAAAAAGCATCGAGATCAGGAATATGTAACCACATCCTCGACCTCAACCTCTTCCAACACCAACCGAGCGCCAGATCTGATCCTCCAACATCAGGGTTGGACCTTATTTAGGCTTTTGTGGCTGCATGAGAGCAAATCCCTGCAGCCAAGCTCCAAAACAAAGAGCTGGGTTAAAGCCTGAAATCAAAAAGGAGAGGCTTTCAGAGCAGGGCTGGATTTAGGAGGAAGACTGGAGTGTGATGAGTGTGTGCAGGCCGACACACACACACACACACACACACACAGACGCAGGCATTACCATAAATTTAAATGTTCTACTTTTACAATGCATGTAAACATAAAGGTGGAGAGCCTCAGGGCGCAGCGGCAGCCTGCACCGAGGGTTAAACAGACTTTCTCTCACACTCCTAACTCAGGCCAGAGAAAGAAAGGAAAGATCAACTCCCTGAGAGAAACTTTTCCTAAAAACCCGGGCGGGAGAACATGGCAGGCTTACATAACCGTTTGCGTGACACAGAACTATGTTAATTTGTGTTGAGGGAGGGAGGAAAGAAACAACCCCCCAAAAAAACACACAGAGAGACAGAAGGAAAGACAGGAAAAAAGTATGTTGTGGCAGTCAGAGGAGGAGGAGAAAAAAAACAGAGCGAGTCTCAGATTACGCCATCCTCCCTCCTCCCTCCTCCCTCGTGGAAACATCGCGTGAGAGCGCTCTCGCTCCACGTCCTGATTATGATTAATGCAGGTACTACCACACACACACTCAAACCGCGGTTCTGGCAGGTTCTGCCACGGTCCCCCGCGCGGGGGCTGTGGTTCTGTACGGAGCAGTTAACACTCCGTCTGGCTTGTTAAAGTTAGAAATCACAAACTGGTCAAATCACAGCGAGGAGGGCAGAGAGGACAGAGCTGAGAGGAGAAGAAAGACGTCTTTACAGCTCAGAGAGGAGGCCGGGGTTGGCTGCAGCTTCTCTAGAACGTTCCTTACAGAACCATGACGGTCCAAAATAAACTTTATAAACAACATGCCTGAGGAGAAAAAGCTTGAAAAGGCACAGAGCTTCTGGAAACTCTTAGAAAAGGTCAGAAAGTTTTTAAAGGAACAATGAGAAGTGAAGCTGGGCAGAACTTTCCCAAAGGTTCCTCTAAGCTTTATGATCAGGGTCTACAGGGAACTTTTTCTGCTTCAGGGACCTCAGATGACCACCAAAGTCTGCTGTTATAGCTCCTTAATTAACAGCAGAGAGGTGTTTGAAAAGTCTGAATCAAAACCATCTCCTCTTCCACGCACATCCAGCACATATTTTAAAAATGTGGTAATACCTGCTCCTCACGGGGCCACAGAGAGCCTGACCTTTGACCCTCCTTTTGCTCCATTTGATCCATTATTGGACAAACACTCTGACTCCAGAGTCCACAGACACCCTGGGTCAACGCGTCCCTTTATGGAGCAAATAACTTTACTCTGTTTGCTCCTCTGGGTTTCAGGGACCTCTGGGGGAGGAATCAGATGGGACCATTTCCGACACAAAACAGAAAAAAGTGAGTGAGCGCCTGGGGTCTTTGAGGGGAAACCCAGGAGAAAAGAAGGAGCAGTTTAAAGGAGGATGAGGAGGTGGCCTGGGGAGTTTACTGAAGGGCAAACATAAAGAGGACAGTGGTTTACACATTGTCCTGCAAAGGGCCGACGTCTGAGAGCGTCTAATCAGATTTAAAAATCCTGAGGCAACAGTTTTCTGTCCTTTCTGCTCGGAGCTGCTGGACTTCAGCACTTCACATCACCTCAGAGCGGCCGGCCAACGTTGCACAACCACGAGCAGGAAAATAGATTTTATGGTCTCAGGGATCCAACCTCAGACAATGCAGCTACTATTGCAAGCACCAGTACAAGTCACTACACTACTGTGATGACTGAGGCTGTGAGACAGGCAGGCTGAGAGACAGACAGGCTGTGAGACTGAGTCTGGAGGTGTTTGCACAGCTGTAACCACCTTAAAAAGGAGGTAACTATGGTGTACGCTGCCTGTATGAATACATAACAACTCATTAAAACGCCATAAAACTGAGAAAGTCACGAATGCATGGAGCTGAGCTGAAATGTAGTGAGTCATGTTGGAGGAGTCTGCAGATATCCACTGATAAAGCAGAAGTTGTGTTACACAAGGAGTGCAGAAAAAGGCACAAAGGGTCGCTAAAACTCAACAGAAAGAGTAAAAACAGGTGAAAAGATCTAAAAGGAGAAGAAAAACACTTATTACTCGGCTCTTTCTGGATAAACCCGGAACACAAGCGGGATTGAAGCGCTTTTCAACTTGTTGACTTACATTTTCTGGACCGGCTTCTTCCGTTTCTTCGCTGCGTAAAGCGCCGTGTTCGCCAGCATGCTGAACTCTAGGCACACAGAGTCTGAAAAAGTGGCTTTATCCTGTGTTAATACTCTCTGTAAAGGATCCAAACGTGCTCAGAAAACTCACATCCCTCGAAAAACGTGAAAGAAGAAAGAAAGTCGGTAAATTCCCCCTTCGCGTCCGCGCGTCCCGTGCGCCTGTGCGCTACGGAGCGTACTTTGTGTCCTGTATCTACTCCAAACGTCCCCCAGAGCTCAGCAAACTATCACAACTTGTCATAATCCTCACGGTGGAGTATTTCCGCAGCAGAGTGAAGCGAATAAAGAGACTTCGAGGCGGTTTAAGGAGTCCTCGGAGGAGTTTCACTCAACTCTTCGGTCCGTGCGTCACCCCCGTTGTGATTTGACAGGCTGCTGCTGCTGCTGCGCGCTCCCGACGCAGCTCGGGTGTGTGTGTGTGAGTGTGTGTGTGTGAGTGAAAGAGAGAGACAGAAAGAAAGAGAGATTTAAGGTGGAGCAAATGTGGGCCAAACATGAATGAGACCGCAGAGCAGAGAGGAGCGGAAAACTGCATTCCAGCCCGGTCCACCTTAAAAGACTTTTTGTTTTTGTCTCTTGTCTGAGTTTTATGAATTAAGTAATAATCATAATAATAAAGTATGTTATTATACTCATATAAACAGTTTCACCAAATAAATAAAGGTTTTGTTTTATTCTTTAAACTGTAAGAAAGAAAAAACTCACACATACTTTAACTCTGTATGAAAGTTGAAATATGAGCTAAACTTGTTTAAAAATCGACTCTGTGGTGTTTTAGGAGCTGAGTTTTACCCCACAGTTGGTTTGAAGGCTTTCTATCACTCAGCCCTCTCAGTGTGGAGTATTTAAAGTATAAAAATAGAAGTTTTCCCTCCTGTCTGAGTCTGTCTGGCTCTGAAAGGGGACCAGCTCCAGCAGGTTTCATTGGCCAGGTCCTTCAGGGAGATCCAGCCCCTGCAGCAGTTTAAACACATCTCATGAAACCTTAACTCTGTTTATTTGGCCCTCAAATAGCTGCTGGTCAGAAGTAAGAGCTCTCCCTGAGACTCTGACATTTAGGAGAGTTTCCCAGCCCTGCGCTGTCACGTCTGGTAAAAACAGAGTCAGTCACACACACACACTGAGTGTGTCGGCCTCTGTGTGTGTGTGTGTGGGCGGTTATCTGCAGGTGAAGGTTCACTTTCTCCTCAGAGCCTGTGCTAGCTGCAGTCACACTGCCACAGCGTTCAGTCCCCGTGTCCTCCTACGCGCTGGCAGACTGAGGTGAACCCTGCTCCACGGGGTCGTGAACTTGGAGGGTTTCTGTATTGTTGGCTGAGCTGAATGCAGAGAAACGTCAGGTGATGGATCGTTGTGTTTTGTCCTCTCTCTGTAACTTGCTGCGGCACGTCAGGCCCAAACTCACCAAACCTCAGCGCACACAGAGCCACGATATTCCTCCCCAAACATCTGTCGGCTGAAATGTAAACTGGAACTTTCTGGTTATTTTTCATCGGACTTCTTGTCATGACGGCTCAGGTTGTGTAACCGGCTCCTGACGTCCAACTTTACAGCTGTGAACAGGAGCTGTCACGCTCTGAGGCTCTTCTGGACGGAAATAATGAGGAGAAAGAGCGAGAAACACAGGCTGGATTTTTAATTCTGCACTGGATGTTTGAGGTTCAGAGCCGCTCTGCGCTAAATCAGTCAGAGTTTCAACATCCTGCACAGGAAGTCAGAGAAAATATCATAAATTAACACACACTGACACAGCTTGGAGAGACTCAACACGTGGTGCCCTCTTCGGCCTGAGCAGACTCAGATGACGGTGCAAACGCTCGCGCTTGGTGCTGCTACCTGCAGCTACATAAACAGTCTCATATAAAGACTTTATTCCTCCTTCTTCTTCCCTGTAATTAAAATTTACTTCTGGTTCGAGCCTCCTTTGCATACAAACAGTTCCAGGCAGTCTGGCACATCGAAGGGGGAACAGTTGGCATCCTTGTTGCCATGGCAGCGCGCTGTTTTTAACGCCAAACACGGCCGTTACAAGTCAGCAGCTATCTGCCACGATATGCCACCCTCTGGCCTTATTAAAAGTCAGCCTTTGTTTAAAATACACCCCGGCTTCATGCGGCTTGGCTCGGACCTGCACGGCCTGGCTCAGGCTTTGCTTTACGAGGAGCGCTCTCTTTCAGTTTCAGGAGGTTTTGAGGGATCTGACAGTTTGAGTTTAATGGTTTTATGATCCTCCATGCTAATAGAGCCTGGCAGTTAATTGAGACATCCACTAAATGATTTATGGCCTGTAATTAAACAGAGGAGCTGCTTCAGGATAACAGACGCTGCAGAGAAGATGTTTGTTTTGGTGATCTGAAAACGTCAGCCGTCTCTTTCTCCTGCTAAGGTCTGAGCAGAGGAGGCCGAGGAGCCAGCAGCCGTTGTTCCTCATCATTAGCAAACTCCATGACTAAACTCCACCACTTTTTATATTTGGCAGCAGCAGCAGCAGCAGCAGCAGCAGCGCGGGCTGCAGAGCTGCGGTGAGTTTCCACTGAGCCACCGCAGGCTGCTGCAGCGTTTTACTGCGACATGCAGAGGTGGCTTTTACACAGCAGTAAACACAAACTCCCAAAACTCTGAGAACAACGCGTGAACCCTCTGCTCCGTCAGGATCCAGACCAGGACGATCACACCGAGGTTTGGTTTCTGTTCCCGATCCAGAGCATGGCACCGAACACGGGAAGCGATCAGAAATATGAGCTCTCAAATTAGCAGCGTTTGTGGATGGAGGATGGAGATGGAGGATGGAGATGGAGATATGATTAAAGGTCAGAGTCAGGGGAAATTACAGGCCTGCTGCTCTCGTCTTATTTTCCGTGTCAGGCCGGTCTGGAAGGGTTCGATCCCGCTGCTCATCCTGCAGCTCGGTTAGCGGTGGCACAGCCGGAGGAGACACGGCACGATGGTTAATGGTCGTATCCGGGACAGGAGGCTTCTGGGAAATCTGAGGCAGATGTTGGTGAGCTTTGGGAATCGAACCGTGGAAAGAATTCAAAATCAGCCGAGCCGCTCTGGCTGAATCGACCCACCTTACAGAGCCGTCTGTTCTCAGATCTGTGAGAGGATGAGTCACTCTGAGCTGTTTTCATGACCTCTGATTCGTCATTATTTACAGGATTAGGCTCCAGAGAGTGACACACATCATGTAATCCTAAAATAAACACCTGTGGTATTTAATAATCTGCTGTGTTAATACGATCTGACAGATAAATATTAAAATAGAAATAAAGCTTTCTATTCAAAGTCTTCTCCCGCTCAGGGGAAAGTGGTTACGTCTGAGTCACTACGGCTCGTCTCACGTGTTCCTGTTTCACTCACCTCTCCTGTTGGTGAAGGGACGGTGGCCCTCGAGGACAAGAAGCTCTGGTGATCCTGGATCCAGGATGGAGGCCTCTGTGGAGGAGAATGGAGGTTATACTCAGAGCTCGGACAAACTTTAGTCATAGAAACTTTAACTTCACGGCTCACAGATCTGAGAAAGTTTTTGTCACGTTAAAGCGCCAGTGTTTTCATGTGAGCACGTCTTTGTGAGCGTTATTTGTTGTGTTGCTGCTGCTTTCTTCCTCTACCTGCCTTTTGCAGAAGCAGGTGTTTGCATTTGTGGAAAGATCTCTCCAGCGTCTGAGTCGCTCGCTTGGATTTCACTAAACTTCTCTGGTAGAGATGATTTGGCGGCGGCTCTGAGGCCCACGCAGCCGTCGGCTCGTCAGCCTCAGAGATCACAAATCAGCTTCATCCTCTATTTCTTGACTTCCCTTGATTCTCCCAAACATCTGCACTTGCCTCCCATCGACCCACATGAACCCTCGGCGAGCTCGCCCACAAAACAAAGCGAAAACACGGAGGTTTCAATAACAACAGAAACCGAAGAATGCAGCTGAATAAACTGACACTCTTCATAACAAAAATGGAGGAAGCGTTGATGTTGTGGGGCAGAATTGAACACAGACGGCGCTCGGCTCATTTAGCCCATCTGTTCCCTGCTGGTGGAGCGCTCTGTTTGTTGAGCTGCGTCTCTGCAGAGTTTACAGCACGTCAATAAAAAGATATTCCTGTGGTTTGTGCACGGCCTTGTTTTGATGCCTGTCATCACTGTAGCATGAGCTGGGACGATAAAACAGAAAGAAAACTGGGACTTTTCCCACTTTTTTAACATGCAAACATTTCAGAGTTTATTGCTCTGAACTAAACGTCTCTGCGAGTGGTTTTTAGAAAACGCAGACGAATCAAGTGTCGTGTTTACGGCTTTTATTCCTCTTCTCCAACTTTTCCTAATTTGAATGTGATCAGGAAATAAAACACACCATAAAGGGAGGATCTGACTGGAGCTAGTTTCTGTGCATCATGTTATTATTCTCTCCTCTTCTTCTTCAAGTTTCCTCAAAGTTTGGAAAGTTAGGAATCGTCTCCTCAGTGGATCAGAGAGCGTTAAAGTGGTGGTTATCTGCGCTCCAGGACACGCCTCAGATAACTTTCCCTTCAAGCTTTTGTTCTCCAGCCAAGAGTAGTAAAATATCTCTGAAACAGTCCATTTATGAGGAATATGTTTGAGGCTTACATACTTTCCTCTCCCACTTCATTCCTCACATATCGGACGTCCCACGCGCTTCACTGCCCATCGATAACTGAGCTCAGAGGAGCTTCAGACACTTCCTGCTCCTCTGTGTTGGTGTGGTGTGGTTTCATACTGGGCAGCTCCCAGTAGCTGACAGCAGGAGGCTGTGGTCGCACTGGGCAGCTAAATAAAACCCAATCAGGGCTTTGTTGAGAAAGAAGCGAGCGCTCCCCTGGATAAATAAGGGTTGGATAAAAACCTCCGCGGCGACCTGGAAGTGGAGATTTGTTTTCATGTATTTATTTGTTGGAGCTTTCAATCCATCATCCTGCGCCGTGACTAACCGAGCATGCTGGGAAATGTTTTCGTCAGCGGTGATCCTTTCCAAACCCTGAATTTTTGATGACTCACTCCCCGATGCAAGTCTGGAAAATGAAACTGGTGTTTTTGGTAGGCCATGAGATGAAATGTAAAGCAAAGTGTTGTCGTTGTCATTGTCGTCTCAGGGCATGAAAACGATTTCAATCATCTCGGACACACAGGTTGATGCTCCTCTGAGAGGTGTTTTAAAGGTGACTAACAGGTATGAAGTCTGTGAAAAGCTCAGTCCTGCAGAGCTGCAGCGTGGAGCAGAAAAAGAGACGTCTCTGAAATGGAAAACTCCATTATTTTGTTGATTTTTGGGCATCATTCCTGCTGGTTTGGATCATTTCTGACTCACTAACTTCATTTACTGAGATATGGCTACCACACACACACACTCACACACACACACACGCACATGGCAACAAAGGTTAAACACGAAACTGAGGATAAACACATCCATCTTTAAATCATCTCACTAACAGCCAGGACGCCTTTCACAGAGCGGGAGAATCAGCGTCAGCTCCGTGTTCGACCGTCCTGTTCCTTCACATCCTTTCTGCTCCTTTTCATGGAGGGAAAACGTAAATATTCCCTCCAACACGTGAAGAACGACACGTCTCCACTGAGAGCTGAAGCAGCAGCGCTAAGGTAAATTTATCTGGACGTTTTTCCACCACACACACACGCCACGAGCTGCGTTTGCACGCAAAGGTGCCGCGCTGGCCCCCGTGTCCCGTCCACACATTCTCAGGTGGTGACTTCAGCTGTCAGTGCGTGTGTGTGTGCGTGTGTGTGTGTTAGTGTGAGTGTGTCGGATCCAGCTTTTGGGTTTTGGGGGGCCGGGCCCCTGGGTCGAACTCGGCCAGCTCAGACTGTTATTACTGCTGTTACACACACACACACACACACTCACACACACTCTTTACTCTGCAACTCCACTCGTCTGGCCTCTCCGCTCATCTGGGGTTGATTAGGCCCCCTCCACACACACACACACACACGCACACGCTCACAAAACACACACACTGACATGAGCTGTGGTCTATGACTGTGCAAACTGTGTGTGTTTCAGATGGACACACACACACTCACACACACAAACTTCTCAGTGATGTGAGGGTGGCTTCCCATGAACTCTGTCACCCCTTTCAAAATAAAATCAGAGGTTTGTTGAACTCTCCTCTTTCTCCGCTCAGAAATTTCTTCGTTTTATAACTTGTTGACTTGTTTCCTTTTTATTCTCTACTTCTGACTGAATTTTGAACCTAAATTTATACCAAAAATGATCCAAATTTAAACACATGTGGCTAAAGAAAGGATAGAAAGTAAGATCTGATGTAACTGTACCTGCAGAAATGATAAACACACACATTAAATCCTGTGCTGACATTCAGAGCAAAGCAAACGTTGGTACGAGGTGGATAAACGCTCAGATAAATGATGGAAAACTGGATTTGAAGCAGAGCCCTTCACTCTCTCTGGAGTGGTCTTTTCAGACTCAATAGCAGGTTGAATAAATCATCTTAAACTTGATGTATTTTCACATTCCAGTAATGATCTTGTGGGAAACGCGACTCTCCCAAACCTCCTCCTCTCTCTGGAAAAGTCGGCCTTACTGTTGAGAAATTACTCAGCTCTCCAGGGGAAATTCTCAGTGAATTTTATCTCTTTGATTTCTTCCTCCAAACAATCGGGGCTCATTCTTTCCTTGGCCGCCGCAGCGCTGTTGTTTTTCAGGCCGCCTTCGACTCAGCTCGGTGCTTAAATTGATTTGACAAACGCTGCATATGTGAGTCAGAGAAGAAATTTCCCTCCTTGGTGGAGCTCTGAGACCTTCCCTCTTTGACGTCTTGGGCTTTAATGGACGCAGTTATGACTGATGCAGAGGGGGAAAAACCTCACACAGTCCAGAGCTCCTCTTTGAACTCCACTTTTTACGTCCTCACCTGCTCTGCTCCCAGCAAATGCTCAATAACAGGATGTTGTCACAAACACAGGCTCATAAAACTGAAAGTTAATCAACCATCACATTGCTTTAAGTTCAAAGGTGCACTCTGAACACTGAGTGAGTCAGCCCACTAACCCTAACCCTCCCTGTAAATTCAAAAATATATTAATGAAATACAGATTTAAATTTATTATTTTATTTTTAATTAATTATTTGTCTAATTATATATTTATTTATTTTTTCAACTTTTTGCAAATTTTTTGAAATCCATTTTTTGTAGACTTTTTAAAAATTAAGAAATCAAAATTCCAAATTTTATAAGATTTTTCAAATTTTTAAATTTCACTTTTTTTCCAATATCTGCATTTTTTTTCCAAAAAATTTTAAATAATTTAAAATGGAGAAAATTTGTTAAAAAAAACAGTTTTAATATTTTTTTGCAAATTTATGAAATTTTAGAACAGTTTTGAAATTTCCAAATTTTTTCAATTTCAGCCATTTTTTTTCTTTTTTTTTATATTTAATTTTTTGAAAAAAAATCACAGTCGTACTGAAATATCTTAAATTTTGCAAATTTATGAACTATGATATTTCTTTCTTTATATATTTTTTTTAATATTTGCAAAAATATTGAAAATTTAAAAAAAAGGGACATAACATTTACAATTTTAAAAACACAAAATCTTCTTGTTTAGATAATTATTCACTAGATTTCTAATATGTTTCAAATGTATTCACTTTTTTGTCTTTATTTCGAAGATAAAGTAGATTTTGTGGCTCCTGAATGACTTTAAGACCCCTGCCCTAACCCTAGCCCTAACCCTAACGCCAAAACATCAGCTCTTTAGCAGCTGGGTGGTGTCAAAAAGACAAAAGACCAACTTAAGCCCTGCAAATTTTACGAGCGTTTAGCAGAATCAGCTCTACCTGCAGAAAACAGCGTCTGCTCTTTCTGTTTGAGCTCATGGATCACTGTCAGCCCGCCCGTCGTTAGCATCATTATCTGCTAAATCATTTCATTTCTCACTCGGCTTTATCTGCAGCATGAGTCACAAACCCTCCCCTCATTATCAGAATGAATATCTTCACCTCCGCCCTCAAAGACACACACATAATCCTCGTATTAACGGTTCCTCATACACACAGTTTACCCTGTCAAACAGCCAACACATTAATCATGTTTGTATTTGCATACTGATTCAAATTGTTATGCATCACCGTGTTTCTATTTACATACAGTTTCTTTCTTTCTCTCTGCATCTTAAAATGTCACACAGTCATGCATCATTCATTCAGTGAAACAGCAGCTCGTTGCTTTTCTACTTTCCTGTTCCTGAGTGTGGTGTTTTGGCTTCATTAACCAGCAGACTAAACACTTACCTGCTTGTTGACATGGCGTATTAATCCGACAGACACCTGAGAGACTGCAGGCGGCTCAGTGTTTGATTTGGGTGAACCAACGTGGAAAAACCTGGAGGTTGAGCTGCTGTGGTCTTGAAAACACACTCTGAGGAAATTAGGAACACACACATCAAATCATCTCTCGGTGAAAGAATCAGAATATTATTTTGAACTAAACCCTGAGTTATAAATAAAGGCAGCGTGGTTGAATAATCTTTGTCTGTTCTCTGTTTGCTCTCCAAAACCACCAACAGCAGTTACGTTTCTGCCCACTAAGCAGTTAGACGTCTGGTGTGTGTGTGGTGTGTGTGTGTGTTTAGTTTAAAGACAGTTCATTAACGAGCTTCACACGGTTTTAATTAGCAGCTTTTATGAGCCGATAAACACACACAGACACAGACAGGATATATTTACCCTGCTGCTCGGCTGTGAACGGGTTTAAATATTTAATGAAGTCAAACTCTCGCTGCTGTTCCCATAACAAACACCGTTAAAAAATGTTGTGACAAAGACCAAATTAATCTCTCTTTGACTCTTAACTTGATCCTTTATTCAATTTTTCTGTTTTGCTTGATCATAAAGTTCTTTGATTATTCATGTCATGCTGAGTTTTACTAGTTTTTGCTGCTTAAAAAACACATTTTTAATCCCACAGCACCATCTAGTGTCCTGTCTCCTCCTCTGAGCTCACCTTTAATTTGAACAACAAAAATTTGTAGGATTTTTTATTCAGTCAACATACATTGTGCAATATTTGTCACAAAATAGACACTTTAAACAAACCAGAACTCTTATAGTAAGTAGTGACTGAAAAGGCATAGGCAGAAGCAAAATGCTTATCTGAGCCTAGCCCATATATTTAACCAAAGATAAGCTACCAAATAAATAAATAAACAAAGAAAGAAACATTAACAATATCATTACATGATCAACACTTATAGTTTTCAATGATAACTTTGGAGACCCTTTTTCTGAAGATATAACATGAATTGCAGGTTTTTATATTTATGTTTGCATCATTCCTTAGTTTAACCCCAACAACAGAAACACATCTCCTTTTTAAGTAAGACTTGTAAGGAACAATAACTGAATTATACATTATTTTTAATGCTTTGTAATTTAAAACATATCTTGATTTTGACAGAATTGAAACTGACTTTGAAATTTTAACTTTTGTGTAATCAATATTTTGTTTCCATGTTCATCTACTGTCAAATATAACCCCCAAGAAATTTGGTTTTAAAAACTCTTTTGATGCAAACATTACTGATTTTAATTGTAATTTCCCCATTTATTTCTTTTGGTTTCCAAAAACCATGAACTTACATTTTTTTTAATATTAAGGGATAATTTATTTACATCAAACTAAGTTTTGAGACTTTCCAGCTCACTTTCAATGCCAATCAATAGTTCTTTAAAGTTTTTACCTGAACAGACTAAGTTTGTGTCATCTGCACAAATTATGTATTTAATTTTTTTTTTTAAATTTAATTCACAATCTGAAGTTAGAGGCTCAAACTTCCTGTTAATAACATGATAAAGAAAAAAGTAAGTAGACTCACCTGAGGACTCTTCAGCAGTTCCCACAGAGAGTGTATTCACCATTCCACATGACACAAACACCTGTAAAAATGTGAGCATATAAAGGTAAAGAGGGCTATTTTAAGGAATGTAAAATGTTGCTTTAATTAAAGTCTTTTTTAACCTTTCATATTTAGAATAAAATGGATTTTGGTTGAACTTCTGAGCTATTAAAGGCAAGAGAAACAAGTGAAAAATGGCACTATACAGCCACCCAATAACACATAGCAGTACTTGTTTATAAACATTTGCAGATGAACCAAAACAAAAACAAAAGAGTTCATGACCTCTTGGCATTCTCGCGGTGCAGGTCGAGAGTGGGCGACCGGATGTAAACAAACCATGAGACAGACGTCAACTTGGAAAATATATTTTAAAAAATTAAAATTAATTTATATTTAAATGTTAAACACCCGTTTTTTTCATTTCCCGCTCAAACGAACATTCTAGAAATGTTCGGTTGGCACGAAGATTAGCATTAGCTTCAGACGCTAAACGAACTCTTTACACTCTTTACTTAACACTCCTGCAGCTTTTCACTCACCTTTTTATTTACGAAACACTTTAATTTCTTCATTTTTCTCTCCTCCTTCTCTTCTTTTTTATTCATTTCACTCCATAAGTCTGTTTAAAGTAATTACGTAGAAAAACGGTTAGCTTTCAGTACCGTTTGTGCTAAATCTGTACGTCACGAGTGATGTCATCCTCTGGACCAATCAGATTAACGTCTGGTTTATTTACTTCTCTCAACGACATTTATTTTAAATCTTTATTTTATTCCTTAATTCAGACTTAATCCACAGCAGCAACATGTAAAATGGAAATAAAAAATCAATGATGATGAAAATATCTTTGGGTTTAACCACCCAAACAAAGAACATCACTGCCACAATCACATAATTAACCAGAGAAACAAAGAGTCATTAAGTCATTTAATTTCTTTCACCTGTGTTGCTCCAGAAAACCTCCCAACATAAACTGAGTGGTTGAAAAATAAACTCTGACCTTTAATACAGTGCTCTATCAATCAGTGTTCTCATAGTATTTCTGCTACACAGGAGGCAGGCTCAATCACATTTTTATATGTCATCATTAAATGTTCAATTTATGATTCACATTTCCAAAAGAATATATATATATACAAGAAAAAAAGAAGCAGAAACTTGATTTAAGTCCCAGTCCAAAGAGTTCAAGCTACTACATGGGACAGGATTGAAGCCCGAGGGTTTTTCAACCAACAGTTTTCTGGGTTTTGGAAAAGAAGCTCATGCTTACAATAAACCAACATGTGCAAAATTCTTGATTTAATTCTGCAGATAATGTAAGAAAAACAGATGATTCTCAGACAAAATATCTGCTCTCAAGAGGAAAATGAGCATTACTGCACAGGATTGTTCTCAGCAGATGATATCAGGCCCCAGGGTTTGATGAAAGTCTTTCACAGGTTTGATTCCTTTCCTCGTTCTGTGGTATTAATCCTGTCCCAACAGGCTTTAGTGGCTCTCAAGTGTTTGGGGAAGGTGACTGGATACTTCACTGACCTGTACCAAGCTAAAGAGGGTCTGTATCACACCTCTAAGAGCAGATAAATATCATCCACTGAAGCTGAAACAGAAACACTGACAGGAAGTGCAGCAGGGAAACTTGAGTACATCGAAGCATCTCCTCAGCTCCTCCATCTTGGTTTTACTCTAAATCTGCACTCATCTGCAAAAAGAAGAACAGGACAGAAGTTATTCATGGCTCTAGTTTATAGTTTTTAAAGAGAAGAGGGAGGACGATGACTAAAGGGTGAGGACAGAGTGAAAACAAACAGAGGACATGACTAAAGAGGGCTTTGCATGCACAATGATTATAACTACAGATAAAAACATAAAAACAAAAGCATCGGCTGCAGACACAGGACAGATGTGATGCACGGTTCAGAGTAGAGCAACAGATTAAAGCTGCATCTACCTGAATGTCAAACTCGTCAAATCCACAAGTCAGAGTGTCGGTCTGAGCAGAGCAGGAGGAAAGAGACAGAGACACACAGAGACACAAACTTTAGCTGAACAGTAAAGCTCCCATCTCACACCAAGTCAGGGTAAAATCAAACATCCAGATGTCTTTTTTGTTCTGGATTAACTTAGCGAAGATAGTTTTTCATCAGTGGATAATGAATCCTTGACAGTGAGAGGACACAGACTGCAGTATTTAAAGCAGGGGACACATCAGTCTGTGGAAGGCTGCTGGAGGACTCACCACAGCATCGATGTCTCTGGTGCTGACGAACTGAGACAAAACCTTGTACTCGTCAGGAGACATGGGCATGATGTTGTCCTGGAGTCTGGACGGATGTCTGCGCCACGAAGAAACGTTCATTAAATCTCTGAGTGATTAAAAAACATCACATCATTTTTAAAAGTCTGCTCTTACACTTCAGAGACAGAGATGAGCTCCGTCTTCATGTAGCCGCTCCGCTCCGGGTTGTTCTCCACGTCCATGGGCTCTGCAGCTGAGGGGGAGACACAGTGTAAATGGAGGGATCTGGTGTGACTCTGGATCCATGATGGACTGGATGTGGGACTTACTCTCTGTGGGTTTGGGGTAGTACTTCCCAAAGGCCTTGTCTTTGGGGATGTTGGGGTACAGGAACCTGAGCGGGTTCTCCGGGATGTTCTCGGCAGCCATCACCTTGTAGGTGCGGATGATGTCGGGCAGAGAGACGGCGGTCAGCTCCTTCTTGGTGTACGGCTCCACAGAGTGGTAGAGCGGCTTGTCTGTGTCAACACAAAGGGAGAGTTCAGCCAAACGGCAGAAATGAAGGATTGAATCAAAGAAAGCTTCACTCACTGTGGACGTCGTATTCGATCCAGGTGAAGGTGATGGCTCCCTCTCGGCTGCTCTCACTGAACCGGAGCAGGAAGGTCCCGGGACATTTATCGCTGAGCAGAGCTTTCTCCCGCTCCTTGCTGATGAAGCCCATGATGGAGCTGCACAGACAAACAAACCCTCATCAATCCTCTCCTCACGTTAGGAGAGTCCGTCCTCACCCTGAGACACGCGCAGCACTCACCCGTCGTTCCAGAGAGACAGCAGATGTCGTTTGATCACATCCAGGATTCCTTCAATCCACAACCAGAAGGGGAACGCCTTCTCGTTGGCGCTCTGCAAACACACACACAGGTTTAGTCTGAGGGGAGGGTCTGGTTTCTGCACAGATCAAAGATGAAGATCCAGTCCTACCTTGCAGAACTTGGTCCAGGGGATCTGACCCTCTGGGTTCCTCTGAGCTTTGGCTCCTGCAGAAATAGACTCAGGTTATCTAAAGGTCTGTGTGAACCGTCTGCAGGACTCTCAGGTCTTTCTGTGCCTACCCAGCAGCTTGTCAGCCAGCATGTTGAGCTGCTCCTGGTTCAGGCCTCGCTTGGTGACGGAGGAGAACTGCCAGCTCAGGACCTCGGAGAGCTGAGACCACTTGGCCGACGGGGGGCTGAGGAAAAACTTCAGGTTCTGGGGACACAAAGAGAGATCTCAGTCACTTTGAGCTAACACGTCCTCAGGAAACACTCCTGGTCCGGCTGATGTACCTTGGGCTCTGTTGTCAGCATGTTGTACCAGAGGATGGAGGCCCAGCCGCTGGGCAGCTGACACACGTTAGAGATGACGACAACGGGCAGAGACATGGCCTGCGACGACAACAACAACAACAAATCAACACCTGAGGACGCAAACCTAAAAACAAAGAAAAGACACTGGTCTTTCATTTTTCTGCTTCACCTCCAGCTTGATGCTGAGTCCTGATTGGTTGACCTGCAGCTCTGACTCAAAGCTGAGTGAGTGAAGCTCCTCAGTGACGATCAGAGGACCCTAAAACACACACACACACCTTCAAAGTCATGAAACTGCACAAGTCAACAGCGCTTTTTCAACTTTGAGACTCAGGCTCTTACCTCATTCGTCCGATTGCCGGCGACTTTCTGCTCCTTAAGTTGCTACGGAGACGAGAAGAAGACGTTAGAGGAGCGTCATTTTGCACAAAAAGCTTTAGATCAAAGTTTTCTTCTCACCAAGTGTCTGAACTCTGCTGCCAGGCTGCCGTTTGACTCCTCCATGTTCATAACTTTGGTGTTTGTTCCCAAAATGTTGAACTTCCGAAACCTGAGGTCAGAGAGAAACATCATTTCTGTGGACGTCAACAATCACTCAACACGTACTGATGTTCATTAAAAGTTCACTTACCCTTTCTTCTCTGTCACGTCTCTGCGGAGGAGAAGAAGATTCATGTTCAGATTTATTTATGACCTGCTCAGAGTGCAGCCAGGTGTAAACAGGTGTGTGAACCTACTTGTCAAACAGAGCCTTGACTTTCAGCTGGTAGTTAAACTCCAGCAGCTTCACCAGGAACCTGCAGAGAGACACTCGAGTTAAACGGGCTCCTTTCCTCCTCCTGAAATCCCCGACTCGTCTCTGAGAGGCTCTCACCTGAGTTTCACCGTGAACTGGACGCCTGTTTTCAACACCAGGGGTCTCTGTGGGTGGGTGGGCATGCAGGGCTGCCTCTCCACGACAAGCGAGCTACACAAACACAGGATGTAGAGGGTTAAAGGAGGTCAGATCAAACTAACAGTGTGTGGACGCTGTTCTTACTTGGAGAGGAGGTTTTTGAGGAGCTCCAGAGCCCGAGCCTCCAGGAAAGCTTTCTTCTGAGTGATGGGGTCGTTGTCGTACGTGAACTTCTGCTCCAGCTCCTCCAGCTTGTTCACGTGCTGCCGGACCTGCTGCAGACTCTCTGCCACCGCCGTGAACCTGCAGAGGAGGAGGAGAGACGTGATGAGGAGGCAGAGGAGGAGAGTGAAGAAAGAGGAGGAGGTAAACAGGAAGTGTCACCAGTTCTGCAGCTGGTCCACGCAGGCGTTGGGCGGCCCGCCAATACAGGCGATCTGCTGCCGCTGCTTCCACTCAGGCAGCTCCTCCGAGATCAGGTCGGACAGCAGCGCCTGCGTGACGTTCAGCAGGTCCATCAGCTGGGTCACCACGTCCTGAGGAGCAAAGAGGAGTCAGAACAACAAGAGGACATAAACCTCACCCTCACCTGACGGTCTGACCCCGCCCACCTGTCGTTTGGCCTTCAGGTCAAAACACATCCTGGCGACCATCATCTTCTCCTTCTCCAGCTCCTTGGCTGTCATGCCGTTCATCTCATTCTCTGCACAGACCAAAACAGAAAACCTGGATCACCGTGTGCTCTGACAGAGCTCCCACGCGGCGCAGACACACGGCGCAGACACACGGCGGCTTCCCTCACCTCTGTTCTTCAGCGTGTTCATCTGGAAGTCGTAATCGTCCTGCTGGTCCTCAAGGTTCTTGATGTTCTGATCCACCACCTGGAGGAGACAGATTACAGGAGTGATGTCGTAGCGGCGTGGTGATGCTATAACCACAGGAAGACCTCATCCTCAGGTGCATCTCACCTGGACTCTGTCTTTCATCTCCTTCACTTTGTTGTCCAGCCTCTGCTTCTCCACCACCATGGCCGACACGGCGCCCTCGCCGTCCGGCTGCAGACAGGAAGGTTAGACTTTACCGACAGGTCTGTTACGCTCTCATCAGGCTGGAGCACAAACTTTACTCTGGGTTTAACTTTCTCATCATGTTTACCTCTGCAATCTTTGCACTGGCCAGGATCTTCTGCTCCTCCTTCAGGTTCCTGGAGATGATCATGGCCATGTGGACTGGGTCTTCCTGGAACCGGTCCTGGAGGGAACAATCTCTCCACACTTAGATTTCTTCACACTGAATGATGCAGCTGCTGACGGAGCAAAGTCTGAAGTCTCACCTGCAGGTTCCTCTTGATCTTGCGGATGTTGTGCTGCAGCAGGAAGTTGTTCTCCAAGGCGAAGCGGCTGTGTTGGTCGTCCAGCTGAGCCAGGAGGTCGTGGAAGCGGACCGTGGCGAGGGAATCCTGGAAAGCCACCGTGTCCCTGAGGAGGCACAACATGCAGGATAATCAGAGAGATGAGAGAAGAGCGACAGGGCAGTCAGTCAGAGTCGGTCTCCTCACCAGTCGATGCTCTCGATCCACTTGCTCAGGTACTGTCTGATGTCCATGGGGAAGGAGTCGTCGTACAGCTGGTCCACCTGCTCCAGGTACTTACAGTCCAGCATCTGCAGCTGGTTCCACTGCGCCATCTTCTGGTGAACAAGAGAAGCTTCACTCAGTTTTTATAGAATATAACTGTAAAGGTTTAGGAAGTCTGCAGCAGTGTTACTTCTGATTTTTCTTTCAAAGAGCTGATGTTGCATTTCCTTCCTGCATTACGCTTTCCTTCTCGTTTTACTCTGTCTTGGTATCTGGACCTCCCAGTCCTCCTGAGGTAATAAATCTAACTCCTGTGATGATAAAAGTAAAAGTTAATGCAGAAATTAAAATAATCAAATGCACTCTGCTTCCCTCAGAACACTCTGACGCTGAAAGGAGGTTTTTGCAGAAGGAGCTGGAATCACTTTCACTTACTCTGCGGCTTAAGATCTGAAATCACAAGTGATGACTCAAACAGTCTCAGTCCTTCCTGCACAGTCCTGCTCTCTGTAATCTGGGTTCAGCTTTAGATTATGAAGAATTATGTCTTAAAGATGCTTCACTGTGAGCAGGAGGGACAAACTGACTTATAAACCCTTTATCTGTAAAGATTAAAGTTTGATTTATCCAGTGACAGAGACAGAAATCTGACCTCCAGCCAAACTCCGTCCATTAATCTGACTCTTTCAGGAACACTCCTCTTTCTCTCCCAAAATCAGCGCCACAGATAAACAATTATTACGTTATTACAACGTTTGCTCTCATCTGCTGAGTTCGGCTTGTGTGTGATTCACCTGGAGTGACGTCAGGCCAGGTGGGCAGGTGATACTAGCTTCATGTTTAAGTGGTGGGCGGTGACGGATATCGATAACAACCATCAAAAAGTTGAATTCTAATGTGACTGCTTTCTATTCTGTTTAGCAGATATAAAATTTTAAGCTAATGACACACATTTAGCATAATAAGCGCCATGTTTATTCTATATTATCAAATATGAACTCTAAGTTAGACTACTGTACTTTCTCTGCTAGAAAGGCAAATAATAGCAATATTTGGCTAATACACAGTCATAAAGAGGGAAACATGTGAGTTAACTTACCTCTGGTTTGAAGGAAAGACGCTCAAACTCCAAAGGAAATGTTTGATTTCCGTAAATGACCAAACGTATCCTCTGTTCCTGGGAGCTCTCAGTTTATGACTCCTGTTTTACTCAAGTACAGTGAAGAACTGCGCGAGCCAATCACCGCTTAGAATCTGGTGCGTGGTCCCGCCTTTTCCGCTGTGTCAGCCAATCAGAGCGGCTGTTCTGTCAGCTAGCTAGCTCGCCCTACATGACAACTTCAGTCCAGTGATTTTTATCTTATCGCCTGGCACTATAGAGAAAAATAAAAGAGAAAAACTTAAGATACATTATTCTGTCACAACTGCAGGGATTACAAAGCATCATATTAAGTTAAAATAAGAATAAAATAATCTTATTTCCCTGATTTTCGGGGAGGATACACAGTAAGTAGAACAGCCTCAGTGACCCACGTGATTTCAGAGAAACAGAAAGTCGCTCTGACTCCTACTGCTCTGAAACTGAAACTTAAGTGATGAAAAATAAAGTATCTACATAAAAACTTTTAAGGATTGAACAATAATGAATAAAACAAATATATCTGACAGTAGAACATATAAAAACCTCCTTTGACAGGAGAAAAAAACTTTAATCTTTAAAAGTAAAGCCAAAACATAAAAACTTCTATTTACAGACGTTTCAAAGACTGTTAGTGTGATGAAAACACTACTTTTCAAGCCTATAAAAAGGTAATAAAGCTGTCAATAATTGTACAGCAGAGAACATTTCCACATTGAGACATACAGAGCATATTTGATTATTTATCTGCACAAAAAAAATACTATTTATTTTACAGATGCAAACATCTGAAGCACAAAGGCAGTGGTTTAAAAATACAAACTAAAGGTGGATGCTTTACCAGTTTGGAAATATTGGACACTGGCGCCATCATGTGGCAAAAAAATGAACTTTTGTCAGATTTTTAAGGCACTGTTCCTCTGCACTTTTTCTCAGACTGTCAGGGTTTCAAAGGATTGGAAAAAAAACTTTATAACCTTTGTGCGTAGCAGGAAGAATACTGATTAATGTCCCCGACCTTAAGGTGTTTTATTAATATCTAAATTCTCACTCAGTGGATAATTCTGTGTCTTTGTAATGCAGATCTTTAACACAGGGAAACAGGATTAAACTGTGCAAAGATCTTAGCCTTTGCCTGTCAGGAAAGTAATAATCTGAGTGATTTATCGTGTTGGACATTTTGTTCGCTGTGCAGAATCACAAACTGAGGCTTGTGGACGTTCTGTTCCAACAGCAGAACTTGGGTCAGAAACCCCCGTGAAGCACATCAACACTCAGGACATCTGCACTCAGCTTCAGATTGAGATCAAACCTCCCTCTGAGATCACAGTTCCTGCCCTCACATCGGGATCAGCTGATGGATTATAAAACCTGTCCTGTGAATCAAAGCTGAGGTGCATGCTTCAGGTTCGGTTCAGGCCCAACTCCACAGCCTGGTTGGATTCTGCATCTTCATCCTTTTGCAGCTTCATCATCTGTCACAGGTAGCTCGATGGCTGCATGTAAACACAGCTTTAAACACCTTTTCTCATGCTGTGAATGCAAATATCTCCCTACATGAAGTCAAGATGCTGCAGGTGAAGCTGGAGCAGGTGTCACAGAGTTAAATTACCCTCCCCAAACTGCTCGTCTCCTTACAAAAACATTTTCCTGGCTGATACCACGGTGATGCTCTAAGGCACAAATCACAGCGAGGAGTTTGCAAACAAGCTTTGGGACAAAGGATGGACAATCTGTTAGCGCAGAGTCACTAGGTTCATGTTTTTCAAAATAAAGGCGCACATGGAAGACGCCCTGCAGGGACTGTTCTGGTCAAGGCTCAAATAAGGACACGTTTTTATGAGACAGGAGGACGGGAGGCAGCAGGAGCTCATCTACACACCCTTTGTGTTCATGTTTCAGACTCTCTTCACAGATTATTCCTTTAAAACTCTTCAGCTTTACATTCAAAGCCCTAGAAACAAGTTGAGGAGTCCTCTCCTTTAAAATCCTCCTCACTCCTCCTCATAGATGAGATCTGACTGAGTCTAACTTTGGATTTCTGACTAAATGTTAAACTTTGCATCACTTCCACTGAGAGCAAAGCGTCTATGTCCTGCAGACACCTGTGTTTCCTCAGGAGCAGCCGCAGTGATCCACCACCATGGATGGGATCTTCCCGTAGATGATCTGCTCTTTGCGGTTGAAGTAGAGCATGTTGATGGGGGACATTTTGGTGGGTGTGCAGCAGGGCCCCGCAGTGCCCCTCGGGTTGGCTTTGTTCACCAGGTGAGCGTGTGGGTACTGCTGCAGGTGCATGAATTCACACTCCCCTGAGCAGTAATTCGCCCGGTAGCGTTTGGGTGCAATAATCCAGTCCCATCCGAACTCCTCGAAGTCGACTGTGAGCGGGTAGCGGCAGCAGCGGGTCTCTGCAGACTCCTCGTCACAGTTGAGGCCCGAGTCTCGGCGTGATCTCTTTGGGCTGTCGAGGATCTTCACCTCTATGAACGGTTGCTGGAAAGAAATTAAATTAACCTTACGATGCAACAGAGAGACCTCCTGCAGCAAAAAGTTGGACTCCAGCTCAAAGAGTAAACGCTAAACGTTACATTTTAACACCCTGCAGGAAAACAAAGGTATTACACAGCACCAGCACTCACCAGTCCTTCCTCTCCAGGCTCCACCGAGGTGACGGCCAGATCTTCTCCTTTAGAGTCATAGGCATTGATCTCGATGCCATAGTTGGTCTCTGGTTGACGCAGCCACGCCTGCAGCAAAGACTTGATGTCGATGCTCTGCCAGGAGCCAGCGCCGGCGTCGGTGTCTATCTTCAAGGAGCGCACTCTCACTCGCGTGTTGTTCCCCTCCCTTCCTGGTTTCAGGCGTGAGATCTGCAGGAAGACGGTGGTGACCATGTCAGCCGGTCGCAGGTGAACCCAGAGCTGAGCTCGCAGGATGTTTTTGGGTTGGATCTTTGGACTGAGGCTGAAGAGGCAGCAGGAGGACAACTCGTCCTGGGCGATGGGGTTAGCTGAGTGAAAACATCAACAGATAAATTCAGAGTGAGATAAACATGGCACTGTGAACACCTGCAGAGGATAGAGTCTGATTATTTTGTTGACCTTTGACCTTTCCTCTGGCACCAACATCAGGATGATAGTCATGAATTTTTCTGTCAAAGTGATCACCTTAGATCCCTTTGGAAATGATTACTTTTCATTTCACAGCTCGAAACTTTTACTCATCACATTGTTAGAAAAACTCTTCTTAAAGACTTTTCTTAGATAAACACACTCACAAAATCAGATCTGGGTCGTCTAAGCTGTCGCGTTTTCCAGAGTTTAGCTTTACGCAAAGTATTTACGCACGGATCGTCTTTTTACGCACGGATCGTCTTTTTACGCACGACATTAAGCTCAAAAACTACAACAAGGAGATCGAAACTGTGGAAAAAGTTAGCATAGTTACGCTTTGTGGCCATGGTGATGATGGTCTCCGTCGTAGCGTGGTCCTCGTCCTCCACCCGAGGGTCGTACTGGTCCAGGAGCTGCGTCAGAGGCGGCGCTTTGGGAAGCAGCTGGCGGATCATGTCCCGGCTGATGTTCGGAGCCTGTTCGAGCCGCAGGATGCTGAGGATCTGCGACTTTATGCTGTGGAGCCTCATCTGCTTGCTGTGCTCCCGGAAGTCGCAGGCTGAGCACTGCTCCCCGCTCTCCGCCAGCAGCCTGGAGGTCTGGTTCATCTCCGTGGAGAAGCCTGCAGAGAAGAGGAGGGTCAGGCCGAGGAAGAGGAGCATCCTGGATGGAGGGAGAAGTCCGTGCGGCGCCGCTGGCTGATATGAGTCAATCCCCGGATGCCTGCACTTTATGATTGGCTGCTGGGCGCATGTCTTTTTTTAATTAGAGCAGAGATTTAAAGAGGTAGCAGATCCCTGATCAGCTTATTTAACAGACAGAGCGTCACTGGAGAGTTTGATGTAGCTGAAGAGCTGAACTATGACTTGTTCAGATTTTTATTTTTTAAAAATGAAGAGGATAAAATTGATCTTAAGTCTGAAACTTTTGGAGAAGTTTTTCCCTTTTCTTACCCAAAGGCGTCACCCAGTGGTGGAAGCTGTGCACTACAGCCAGTCATGACAAATCAGCTTGTTCAGAGGAGTTACAGTAAATTATAAAGATCATGGCTCTCAGAGATAAATGTGATTAGTTTCCTCTCTGAAAATTCAAACATCAGAGTTTAGTTTTTCACTTTGAGTTGTTCCTGAAATCTGATCCTGGAGTCAGGGATTTGTTTTCGTATCTACAGGAGAGGTGAGGAACACACTGATGTGCTTCAGGTGGTACAGAGTGGTCTGCTCCTCCCACCAACCAGCATCCAGAGGAAACAGGTTCAGCTGCTTGTTTTCAAATCAACCTGCAGGAAGTCCAGAGAGGAGCTGCCACGCAGAGCGGAGGGTAAAAAGAGCTAACCTCTGATAAAATGAGTTTAATCTGCTTTAAAAGAATTATCTTCTGGATTTTTCTGTTTGTTTGAGGGAAAACAGCTTTTTAAAATGATTGTTTCATGGTTTCCTGCAGCCGTGGGAGTCATCATCAGATGCTCTTCCTGCTCAAGTGGACACAGTTTGTCTTTGTCCTGTCAGGATGGGAGCTCAGGAGTCCAGATGCTGGTTTCCAGCCTGTGCAGACACACCGAAGGAGGCCGTCGTCCACAAACAGGAAGGAGAAACTCAAGCGTTTCTGCAGGAGGTGACAAACACGAACACCTCAGAGGAGACGCCATCAGATCCTCCAAGCAGGAAACTGATCCTGGATCTGGCTCAAAAGCTGTCAGAAGACATCATCGCTCAGGCTCTGCAGCTCTGCTGGGAGACGGACGTTCATCTCAAAGATATTCCTTTCATCGACATCGAGAGTGAATATGTTATTTAATCCAGTCTAATCCACCTGAGGAGAAGTGTTTTAGAGTATCACCTAAAGTTTTTAAAGCTGTTTGGTTCCTCTCAGTCAGGAAGAGAAGCTCTGACACTGATCATTTTCTGTGTGAGAAAATAACACGGTGACACACCTGTTGGACAGGGCCACCTTGTCATTCGACATGTTTACAGTGTCGGCTTCACAGCTCCTGTGTACATGAAAACAGAAGCAGGGAGAGGTCAGGCTTTCACTGAGGAGCCAATCAAACCTGTACACCCGTGATCTCTGTAATCATTAAAAATGAGACATGAAATATTTAAACCACGCGTCAGAGTCTGTTTCCAGGCACCCTGAGGTGGGAGGCTCCTGTGAGGGGCAGGTAGGTCAGCAGGGTCAGACACCTACCTGTGGAATCTCATCTCCTGATTGGAAAACAGAGAGCGTGATGTTGCACAGGGTCGCCACTAGATGGCGCGCTGACATCACGGATATCTGACGCAGCTCCTGGAGACCGAAAGTGATGGAGCTGTAACAGATGGTGATGTCAGGGGCTGCTGTTGTTGACGGGAGGAGAAGCTGCTCTTACTGAGGCTCTGAAGTCTGCGCGGAACGGATCGAGTCCGCGAATCCAAGTTAAAAATGGTTTTACGCACGAGCGCGCCGTGCGTAAAAGGAGCGACGCACCTGGAAACGACGTCTCTTCTTTCCTCTTAACCGAATGCGAGGAGGATTTCCAGAAATTTAGCTGAGGTAAGACTTTTTAAGTCTGTAAAGACAAGATTAAAATCTAATCTGAGGTGAAAATGTTCTGATATAAACCTCGAGAATAATCGACGAAACCAAATGTAGCCTCACAGAGCAGAGAGTAGCATTATTCTTCAGACAGGAGGCAGATAAAGTGTTTTTATCTCGAATAAACTGTCTAAAAATGAAAAAGGCACCTCATTTATCACATATCACAGGACTTAAAGACTGTGCGCAGCTTCTTTACATATTTCAGACTTCTTAAAGTTGTCAGTGGATGATTCTGCTGCTCTGGTCTTCCCCTCAGACTGGCCTGCTCTTCATGGATGCTGTGGACTACAGAGACCACCTGAGACTCTCAGCAGGAAGGATGAGGTGGTGGAGGAAGGCGGACATGTGGAGAGGCACAGAGAAGGAGGATGAGGGGGATGAGGAGCTGGTGGAGGTGCTGCTTCGAGGCAAAGCACCCTGGGGCTTCACGCTGAGGGGAGGCACCGAACACAGGGAGCCTCTGGTTATCACCAAGGTGGGGAGACTATTTGAAGTAGCTCATGTTGTTGTGCTGCTCCAAAATGCCAGATCTGAGTTTGAGGTCTCTCTCATCTGCCTCTGAAACTCTGACCTGTGGTGCATCATGGGAGCGGCGTGCCAAACACCCTTCATCTTCTTTCTGACACCACAGATGTGTGAGATTTCACACGTCAGAGCCAAATTCTGAGCTCTAATTGCAGCTCTCCTCCAGAGTCCAGGAACCGTTTCCACCTCTGTCGCTGCTGCTCCGAGCTGCAGCCACGTCAGGTTACAGCCGCTGCAGGATTTAATTTTTAATCAGAGCACTCAGGTTTCCCTCCATCACAGGAGCTCCTGGAAACAGGATCCTGAGAAAAACAGAAATAGTTGTTTGGAAAACTGAGCAGCTTGGTGTTTGATTCCCTTGTTTCATAACTTGTTTTTGTCTCTGTCTCCTGATGCAACAAAGTGCATCAAAGGAAAAGAAAGTTGTAGCGAAATATTTGAAAAGTTTGCGTGTGAAGTGGAGCCAGAGCAGCTGGAGGCTCTGAGTTACACAGAGGAGACCGAGCTGCCAGATGAACAACAACACGTTTGAATGTGCCCAGAGGATGGCACCAGAGGTTTGCTCACGTTGTTCCTTTAGCAATAACTCCTGTGTGTGTGTGTGTGTGTGTGTGTGTGTGTGTGTGTTCAGGTGGAGGAGGGCAGCCTGGCCGCGTCCGTCAGTCTCCGGGCCGGGGACACGATGGTGAGCGTGAACTCGGTTCCTCTCAGCGGCTCCCGGCAGGAGGCCATCTGTCTGGTGAAGAGCTCTCATAAGACCCTGACCCTGGTGGTCCGAAGGTACCAAGACCACAAACCACCTCACGCTGCCACGCTCGAGCTGATCGAGCTGAATCCAAACTAGTGCCGAGGTTTTAATCGCCCCCTTTCATTTTTAGACTGTCGGTTGGTTTCACTCGTGTTAGAGTTAAAGTTTTGGATTAGCAAGCTGCAGGAGGAGGTCAAAGGTCAAAGTCCTCAAACAAAGGACAGTGCTGTGACACAGGAGTATAAAATCTGCTCCGCGTTATACCCATCAAAACCCAGCCCTGTTCATAAAGAGGGTCTGCAGAGACCGGCCTGGGCCTCTTGCTGCTTGTTTGCCTCAGAGGGAGAAACAAAAGGGGGCATTGTGGAGGACGTGGATCCGGAGCCAACACGGTTAGTCCAGATAAGGACTCCTGAGTGAGACACAGAGGAGTCCGCTCTGTCAGACTCCTCAGGATCTCCTCTGCTACAGGTTTTTCTTCAGGTCTGATCCTCCTCTGGCTCCATCCTGTGGAGACGTGAGGCTGTTGTTTGAGTATTTACTGTTTGTGAAACTTTTTGTTTCCATCAGTTTAGTCAAAAACTGTAAAGCACACACACGTTGGAGCGTCCCCGTCCCTGTGGGAGTGGACGTGTGTCCACAGTCTGCGGCTCTGTCAGAGGGATCATTCATTAGAAAGTAAGCCTGATTTATTTTCAGCCTCTCTCCAGTAGTAACCTCTGTAGCTGCTTCTTAAATCCCTTTTTCTACATGTGCAGCTCATGTCCTGTCCTGTCAGAATTATATGCTCCCCAGCAAATGGCAACAGAGTCTTAGAGCCCGAATCCAATTACTAGTTGCAAAGCCACAAGCGTGTGCTCAGCTTTGCAGAGTGGGAGGACTCAACAGGAGGGGAAGGTGGACTCTCTGAGGGGTCTGGGTCTGTCCTGGAGCGCAGGAAACTTCTGGTAGGAGCAGATTTAAGGAGGAAACCCCAGACGTGTGTTGAGAGGAGGGGAACAGAAACTCGTAGCTGTAGGACGGTGCTGCGTCGGCCTCTCAGGGGTCACCGTCTGCTCCTGCTCCCCTGTTTGCAGGAGGAGTGGTACGGTCCATGTTGCCTAGGTGAGTTGACACTGCTTACTGGGATAGGCCATATCAGCAGAGCCCATTGTTTTCAGGGGCTTTGGCGACTCCAACCAGCAAAGAGTGGGCACTCCTGTCTGCTGCTCCCTCTCAGCGGACATGTCTGGGGTTTAGGAGATTAGGAGCAGGTTTCCACGCAGGTATTTCCTCCTTTTTCTTTCTCACCTCCACCTGTGCCTCCATGTTTCTGTGTGCCTGTATTTCACGACCTGTGGATCAGTTATTCTGGTCTCTGACGGATGGGATTAAATCAGGGAGCTGTGGCTGCTCGGATGATTTATCAAACCACCTGTAGCTTTTAAAACCTGAGGAGACATTGATGAATTGATGATGCTGTTAGTGCAGGAGGGTTAAAGTGAAGCTGTGTCAAACTGTCGGGTTGATTCTTCAGCTTTAAAATCACGATCCAGATGTTCATCCGTCTCTAAGTTTGTGCTTTACTCCTCATTCCTTTTATTGTTTTGTTGCCGAGCAGGCATTGACGCACCAATAAGCCCAGCTGTGATGACACGGGCACTTTCTTTTGTATCGTCCTGTTTGGAGGGGCAAAAACGGCCCCACGGCTAACCGCTGGGAAACCGGCGAGGTGTGGACACGGAGAGGTCTGAAGGGAAACAACAAGGAGAGAAGATTGTTTAGCACGTTAACGGCTGAGTAACGAATATTTAATCTCATGCATTAGTTTCAGAAACACTCTGAAAAAGACAGTCTGGGTGTAATTTAGCCAAGCAGCAGCAGAGGAGGTTTTGAGGAGGAGGTTTTCATGGAGGAGTAGCCTGACATGAGCTGGTATCTCTCTAAACAGACGTCAGCCGAGCCAAACATTTCTGTCTGCGCTGTGTTTTCCAGACAAGGACGCTGAAGTATCTTCTCAGCTGAAACTCAGAGCTGAAATAAATCCTGGAGCTGGAATGCGTAGCTCTGGTTGCATGAAGCAGGAAAGTTGTGATGGAGCTGCTCCTCCAGCGGTCAGGGTCTCTGAGACTCTGTGAACTTTAACGTCTCTACTTAGCGTCAAACTGAGCTGTTATGGTTAATTGTGTCGCTGCGGGCCCAGCCACTTACAGCCCAAACACAAGATTACAGCCAGGACGCCAAGCAGGACAATAACTCCTCCCCTTAGTCTCAAATCCCCCTTTATAATCCCCACGGAAATCTCCTCCACAGCACAAGGTGGAGTGTTGGTGTGTGTGTTCATACTCGGAGGTGGAGGAGGGGGCGGCAGGTCTTCAGACATGGACTTTGGGAGTTTTTCAGCTGGTCTGCTTCTCCTGCCTTGAAGGAGACAAGCGGACTGTGAGGTATAAGGTAAGTTGGATGAGTTTGGTGCCAACTGGGTCAGCCGTGTTCTGGTTTCAGGTTTGGTCGGTCTGAGTTTGGCTCGTATGTCGCCCCCTCCCCTGTGGGATATCTGTGACAGAGCAGCTGTATCCCCTGACAATAGACCCTCAGCGCTTCACAAAAAGTGACATTTGCATTTTCATTGTTAGGAGCAACACAACTCTCAGTGTGAGCGCAGGGAGGGAGGAGAGGGAGCAGAGTGGGGTTTATGCAGAAAAACATGGACGTAAGCTTCTTCAAAACACTCTTTTCATGTTTCTGTGTTTGGACGTCTCTCTGTCTCCGTTTGTTTT
This sequence comes from Halichoeres trimaculatus, assembly GCF_033239565.1. NCBI lineage: Eukaryota > Metazoa > Chordata > Actinopteri > Labriformes > Labridae > Halichoeres > Halichoeres trimaculatus. The sequence goes on from NW_027437202.1 coordinate 9,256,741, forward strand.
TGCTAAACTTCATTTCTGACTCGATGCTGCAGGTTAAAGGTGGAGGAGAAGGAGGCAACCTGTGGATATCTCTCACATCAGTGTCTAAATCATCTTTTCTTCTTCTTCTTCTTCTTCTTCTTTCTTCGCTTGCACCCTGTCAGGAGTAAAATGGTTGATGTAGTATCACCACGCGTGATGCCGTCAGAAAGCGAGGTTCATGTAGCGAGGAGCTTCCTCACCAAGATTTTACGGAGCTCCATGAGGTACCGGCAGATAGTCGTGTCAGGTTCATCCTCTAGTTTCAGCCTCCTTCTGTTTTAGACATGTCATAAACCCGAGATGATCTTTCTTAACGTGTTTTTCTTTCCTCAACACGCTCTCCAGGAAAAACCGCCTGAAAGGGTAACTCCATCCACGACGCATGACACAGACATGAAGTTTCCTTTAGTTATCTCTTATTTTGCAGTAAGCTAGATGTAGGAACAGTTTTATTTACTCAACAGCCCTCGCATGATCACATTTCTGTGGATTTGCTGTTAAGTAGAAATTTGTGGAGGAATCAGGAGCAGCTTATCCCAGCTCAGGAAACTCTCAGGGGGAAACGATGGGATGCCAGAGCACATGAGGGAGCTTTAAAAGCGGTGTGCTCTGCAGAAATCTGCCGACTCATGAGCGAGTTGAAAACGTCAAACAGTCCCTGGTTATTGTGTGAAGTGTTTGTCGCCTCGCTGCCTTTCAGGAAGAATGATCCAGGCTCACGGCCCCATTCCTGGCACTCCTCCAAGCTGACAGAAGAGGAGTCCGAGCCAGCCAGGAAAGAGGCCACCCCGGCACCGGTCTGGCAGCCAAAACATGAAGCAAGGTGGGTTTCCAGCTCCTCTGTGAGGGTAGAAAACACGCTGCATTCATCGCTCGTGGTCAGAGGGTGTGAGGTTAAAAACGAGCATGAATTCACTGAGTTACTCCTCCAACATGTTGATCAGCTTTCTCCTCTTCTTCATCAAACTTTAGGCCCAAAGATCCAGCCTCAGGAGACCCCGACACGCAGCAGCAGCTCAGCGGTGCGTTCAGCGCAGTGAGCCTCATGGAGAAACTGGAGCACCCCGTTAACCCCTACCTGCCCGGCCGCCTCTCGCCAAACAAATACAGCAGCAGCGCCGACCTCGGAGGGAAAAGAGACTCAGGGCTCAGCTGCTTCTCCAGCGGCTCCAGTCCTCCTTTCCACGACCCCAGCTCCTCAGCGAGGAAGGGCACCAGCACGGAGAACATCTTCTTCAAAGGCTTCCACAGCGAGGCGTCCCAGCAGGCCGAGCGGCCCAGGTACCTCCAGCCCACGCTGGGAAACGGAGGCTGGGAGGAGCAGCCAGCCTCCAGGGTGTCCGTTTCAGGGAGGCCAAGCTTTGCACCGGTGTGGCAGGTACCAGAGAAGAAGAAGTCCCAGTCCCCTCCTCCGCCCCCACCTCCCCTACGCAGTGATAGCTTCGCTGCCACGAAGGTCTTTCCTTACACGGAGGGCCCATGTGGTCCAGGCAAGACCCCCAGCGCCCATGGCAGCCTCAGGTTTCACCACGAGAAGACCTCAGAGGCCAGGCGGAGCTTCAACCCCTTACCCACCAAAGACCTCCTCCATCCTTACACCGCCGCCGACCACAACCACAACCAGCTGCACCCCAACAAGCTCTTCTCGCTGTCCAGCACCGACATCAGACAGTCCGGCTACGCCAACCTCCCGGCGCACCAGAGGCAGTACAGCGACGAGAGCCCCCTCTACCTGCAGACCCGGTCCGCCCCTCCCACAAAGATCCAGAGCGTAGGGAGCTACTACCGCAGCCTCCAGGACCTGCCCACCAATGCCTTCTCGCGCAAATATGTCCGTCACTCCACGGCGTCGCTCGCAAGCTCTGCTGCAGTCCAAAACCTGGAGAACGGGGCGCACAGAAGGAACCACGGCCTGGCGGGGAAACTTCTGGTGCAGACTGCTGAGCTCCAGGCAAGGCGGGGCAAAGCGGAGGGCAGGGGGGACGCAGAGAAACCGTACTGGGTGCACAGCGGTGAGCCGGGCTTCCAGAGCTCCTTAAAGACGAGCAAGTCCAAGTACCCTCTACCTCAGCCCCAGACGCCTTACAGGGACTCTAAGGAGCGTGGCGAGTCCCACCTCGTCCCCCAAACCTCTGAGGTTGGCAGTCGCAGCGCTGAGGACGTTGTAAAAACAGCCGAAGGACACACTGAAGACTTCCCACCAAGTAATGACCCCAAGGTGGGTCTCGTGAGGCACCAGGACCCATGGGTGCCTCAGGAAGACCACAGAATATCCCCCCTGAAAACCCCTCTGCTCCACTCTCTGGCCCAGGAGAGTCGGACTCTGACTGAGCGGCAGATCGCATCCATCACCCCGAGTGTTTTACCCAACCTGGAGCCCGGTGACACCGCAGCGACCACCAACGGGAAAACAAACCGCCGCAGCGACCGCTACGCCACCACGCTCCGCAACGAGATCCAGCAGAAGCGAGCCCAGCTCCAGAAGAGCCGCAGCGCCGCAACCCTCACCTGCGACGCCGAGGAGGAGGAGACGGAGGAGTGGAGGTCCACAGAAACCTCCACGTCCTCTGGGGTTTCCTTCTCCAACACCTACAAGGACCACCTGAAGGAGGCGCAGGCCCGAGTCCTCCAGGCCACCTCCTTCCAGAGACGAGACCTGGAGCCGCCCGTGGTTAAAGCCTCGAATGGACGCGTAAGAGGACGCAAACGCTTCCACCTGGCCAAGAGGACGCACTCCTTCTCAGAGCCGGACAAGATCGACAAAGTAGGAGTGGAGGGGGAGTCTCAAACGGGGGGTTTTGGGGGACCAAGGAGGTTCTTTGATGTCAAACCGGCGTTTTCCAGACCCGTGCTGAAGTCCAACCTGAACGTGGACCCTGAAGAGACGTGCAAACAGAAAGACAGACCTGCACCTGGAGACGTGGAGAAGGCACAGCAAGGTTCAGACCCAAACCTCCTCAACCCGGGACCAGGACAGGTCTATCTGGATCAGCAGAGGCTGGGGACCTTCGCTGAGTACCAGGCCTCGTGGAACAAACAGAAGAAGACGTCAGAAACCAAGACGCAAGGACGGTACCACTCCGCCGAGAACATCCTGGACACGGACGCAGAGGACAAGGCTCTGTGCGTCCACGAGAGGTCTCGATCCTCTCCGTCCGCAGACTTCTACTCACAGGTGAGGAGTCCTCACAGAGAGGTGTGTGTACAAGATGAAACGTCATGCTTCAAAACAAGATCATCATTTAAGAGGAAGCTTCTTTCTTTTTGCAGAATAATCCTTCACCATGGAGAGACGGGCAGAGCCAGCAGAGCGCTCAGACCACCAGGTGAGACAGTGATGAATGACAGAGACAGGTGAGGCTGGAGGGTCAGGAAGTGTGTGCTCAGTGAGAGCAGGTCGAATAGTTAACCCTCACTGTGTCGACCTGAACGCAACGTGATGTGAAGTGTCGTGTAAACGTGGAATTTATGCCACTGGTGAGATTTCAGCGCAGAGCAGGGTCTGGTTCAGGTTTTCTGTCTTGCAAGGGTCTAGATCTTTCCAAATCTGGTTTCTGCACGTCTCCCTCCCTTGTTTTTCTGCTGGAGATGTTTGTTTCAGACGTCAGGTGCTCAGCTTGCTCTTTATTTTTACCTTCAGGGGAACAACAGAGACCAGGATGCGGTACCAGCCTGACCACAGCCCACAGTCGGCCCTGCCAGTCCCAGGCGTCACAGACCACAAGACCAGACCAGACACTGCCAATCCCTCCCACACCACACGCTCCACAGGCCTGAGCCCCAGCCCAGGCTCCCAGCATCCACAACCCAAGAGCCCTCTGCCGCCGCCCAGGCCCCATTTAGGCCCAGAAACCACATCCTCCTCCCAGGAATTCCTCTCTGGCGCCCAGGCAGACCTGACAGCGCTCCAGCCTCCGTCCAGCTCCAGCTTGGACACCCAGAGCTCGTCCACCAGCCCCACCCAGGCGAGCAGAGGAGAGGACAAGGAGCAGCCACCGTCCTCCTCTTCCTGGACGTCAGCTCAGCGGTCTCCCTCGCCACAGTTTGCCCCGCTGAGACTCACAGACAAACCGCCGGCCGTGTTCGTGCAGGAGGACTCACTGCTCAGGTAAGCAGCTTAGACAAAGTGCTTCAGGTCTCCTCGGCGACCCTCCTTATGTAAGCTTTTCTCCTGCTCTCTGGAGGAGGCTGTGAATAGACCGGGAGGTAAACAAGTTCAGGATGGAGGAGGAATCTGTCGTAGTGAAATGTAAGGAAGAACTCTGTTGGGACGCTGTGCTTCCTCTGATGTTTCTGTTTCCTCTGCAGGTCAGAAAATGATCTGAAGCCTCCAGCGGAGATGGACACCAACAGTCCGGTCCGGAAAGTCCCGGTCCGGATCGTCCACACTGAGAGCCGCGTGGAGCAAGAGGGCCGAGCTTACCTGCCTCAGAACGCCGACACCTGCAGCGTGTTGGCGCTGCTGCCCCACATCCCCTCCCTGAGCGTCACAGAGCGCCCCGCCTCATCCCTCTTCAGCGCCTACAACCGGCAGACCGCTCAGGACCAGGACTCAGCCCCTGAGCCGAGCTGTGTGGGGTCAAGACCCACAGAAGAGGACGCCAAGAGAGAGGAGCTGGCCCGAGACATCATGGGCAAAGACAAGTCCCTGGTGGACATCCTGGACCAGAGCGGCAGGATGACCACCATGGACCTGATGGAGGGACTCTTCCCCTCAGAGGAGCAGATCCTGGAGGGGGCTCACCAGCGCAGGAGGGCCTCTGCAGGCTCCAGACTGCCCACTTCATCCCCCAGGAGCATGGAGAGGTGAGAAACTAAAGCTTACCTGAGAGAAAAGTTTTATTGTACTGCCATCTGCTGGTTACATGTGGTATTACAGCTGGTTTAAAGAGGAGGAAGATGTTTTTAGTTTAAGGAGAAACAGGAGCTTTAAATAAACTTTTCTTACGGTGTGTGTGTGTCAGAAGAGAGGAGGAGGACCTGTCTGTATCAGCGTCAGCCTCCCTGGTCCCCAGCTCCTCCTATTACAACACGTCGGCCCCCAAAGCCGAGCTCCTCATCAAGATGAAGGACATGCAGGAGCAGCTGGAGGAGCAGGACTCTGAGGACGAGCTGGACATCGACCTGGCCAGCAAAAAGGTGAAACACCCTCAGAGAGAATATCATCTTCCTCTGACGGACTCTGTGAGCTTAACTTTGTTTTTCTGCGACTCCACAGCAAGAGCTGATCTCCAGCCTGGCGGGGAAGCTGGAGGTGCTGCGGGAGGCCCGGCACAGCCTCCAGGAGGACGTGGAGGACAACGAAGCTTTGGGTCGCGAGGTGGAGGCCACCGTGCAGCGGCTCTGTCAGCCCAACCAGCTGGATAAGTTCAGGATGTTTGTTGGCGACTTGGATAAGGTGGTGAGTCTGCTGCTGTCGCTGTCGGGGCGCCTGGCCAGGGTGGAGAACGCCCTCAACAGTCTGGAGGACGAGGCGCCGCCAGAGGAGAAGGTAGGAGCCGGATCACATGATATTTTACGTCACCTCCTGAGTGGTTATTAACTCACCTTCATCCTTCATCAGCGCACCCTGACGGAGAAGCGTAAGCTGCTGATGCGTCAGCACGAAGACGCCAAGGAGCTGAAGGAGAACCTGGACCGTCGGGAGCGGCTGGTTTTCAGCATCATGGAGGACCACCTGGACGCAGAGAGCCTGGACGACTACCGCCACTTTGTGAAGATGAAATCGGCGCTCATCATCGAGCAGAGGAAACTGGAGGACAAGATCAAACTGGGCGAGGAGCAGCTGAAGTGCCTGCTGGACAGTCTGCCGCTGGAGCAGAGGCCGCGGCTCTGACACGCTCAGCGTTGAGTCAAACTTCTGTAGCATGTTCAGTTTCTGGTTTCACAGTTCAGACATTTTCCATGTGACCACAGGACGCGTCAAACCTTTTCTAACTGTTGCGTTTTCTTGTCTTATACATGAACAGTCTTATAAAACCTGTATTTCTGTCTGACCTGCTCACTGCTGGAGGTCTCGTCAACACTTCCAGTCAGATCTCACCCTCAGAGAGACGTCGAACTCTCTCTCAGCGACTGATCCGTCGTCTCTGAGCGTCCAGTCTCCTCTCTGCAGCTCCTGGAGTTACAGACGAGAAAGTAAAGATGTAAAAACTGCTGAGCGTGGACGGTTTGTGCTTCTCTTTCTCACGTGTATTTGAGGTTAAAGAGAGGAGTTATAGTAATTTATTGTAGCCTTTTCCACAGCGTCTCTGGGAGCAGAGCCGTGTTTATCTCTGAGTCGTGACGTCCTCTTTGTTTAACGAGGAAATGAAGAGTTTGATTCCTGAATGCTTTGACTCTCTCAGCTTTTATGTCTTCTTCTGTTATTCCACAAACTCGTCACGTTTGGGTCAAACTCTTTGATTTCTGCTGAAGAGGAGGAGACGCTGCTCCTCTGTTGCTCCTCACAGGTTTAAAGTGATTTGGTGCTGTTAGCCGACGCTCCCATCAGACGGAGCTCGTCCTCTGGATGAAGGACTGACGTGTTTTTGTGGATCTAAAGTTTGCACTTTACTCTAGTTTGGACTCTACATAGATATTTATTTGAAGACGTGCCTACATGAGTCTCTCACCGCTGGCGTGGGCGTGGCCTGGTCACCACAAACATCATGTATGCAGTGCGAACTTTCACCGACTGTCAAAGCAATAAAACGATTGAGCTCAGAGGTGTGACGGTGATGTTTTCCTGTTTGTCTCAGTCTGTGTTATGGTTTTACTTCACGTGAGTCGACCCAGTGATCCTCCTGATACTGACCCTGCGACCTTTGAACCCCTGCAGGCGTCACACTGTTTGTTTTCAGGGGAGGGGACAGGACTGATCACAGATCTGATTACAGAAAAAGCGTAGCATGTTCAGATAAAAAACTAAACTTTAGTAAAAAATCAAACAGAGAAACGTTTCTTAAGGTGATGTTTCTGCCGTGACAGGACTCGTTTGTGTGTTTTCATACTGTAACCACCTCCATCGTGCTGGAAACGCTGTCAATCATTAACACTTTGGGACATGACGGGAAACTGTATCAAGGCCATTTCTGGCTTCACGAGGAGGAGCCGCCCTTCATCTCACTTCCTCATGAGACTTTCAGTCGGTTTGAGCCTCAGAGACGAAGCAGCATCACGAGGATCTGGAGGAAAGGGGTCGCTCAGGTAGGTCAGAGTTTGATCTAAGACCAGCGGTCGTCTTTAACGCCTCAGATTAACCGTTTAAGATCCATTATTGGAGGTTTTTCTGATTTTACTTTGAGAAAATAAATCCACATCATCATTTCTGTCTGTGAATGTTCGTTCTTACCCATAAACACCTGAATCTGTTTGACAGGGAGGAGCAGGAGCTTGTTTGCCAGGTAACCAGGGAACAGGTGAGCATCAGGAAGAAGGATCTGCTGAAGAGAGAAGAAGAAGAAAGAGTTGGAGACAGACTTGAGGCTCTGACCCCTTATGATGAATACCTGAGGTGTTTTTTCACTGATGACGTACCTGGTTCACACTGCACACGCTCAGCTCTGCGCCCTCTGGGCCGGCTGCGTGGGCTGGACGCTGACGGCGGTGGCCCTGGGCCTGATCCAGTGGAGGGTTTGGCAGGTCTCTGACAGGGAGATCATCACGTCTGGGGAGGCCTGGGTGGGTCTGTGGAGGGCCTGCTTTAACAGCCACTCTCTGGTGAGCCCGGGCTTCGTGGCCACGCACTGTCAGTACATCGGCCTGACGGAGGCCTTCACACCCCCAGAGATCGTGGCGGGGCAGGTGCTCATGCTGCTGTCTCTCCTGGTGGGGCTTTGTGGGAACGCCGGGGGCGTGTACGCTCTGAGGAACATCTACTTTGGGATGAAGACCTCCCCGATCCGTCTGCTGTGTGTCATCACAGGTGGGCTGAGTCTGCTGTCGGCGGCGACGTCTCTGATTCCTCTTCTGTGGAACGTGAGCTCTGTGGTGACCAATCAGACCATCAGGTTCCCCCCTGAGTTCAAAATGCCTCCGGCTCCTGATTCCCAAAGCGTGGGCTTCGGGATTGGGGTGGGGGTGGTGGGGGCTGTGCTGATGGCGGTCTCTGGGATTGTTTTCTGCTCCTACAGGTTACCTGTGAGGTCACAGCTGGGGGCCCTGCCTACTCTGAGACATGACGTGTACCTGGAGCGCTCTGCAGGATCTGGGACTCTGACTGACATGAGAGGGAGAGACAACCCAGCGTTTGAGTCTCATGAACAGCTGTGATCATGATGAACTTACATTTTAAAGAAGAGGGATGTGTGACACAGACTCATGTGGTTTGAAACAAACTGTGATTCATCCCAAATAAAACCTCAACCCGTCTGTCTGCTGGGAGACTTCCTTAAGATGACGTAAAAATAAGAGATTATACTCTGTGTGGGAAAAACCCAGGTTACAGTCTGTGTCTGCAGGGAGTGAACATTTAAATACTTTCAAGATAGCATAAAGATAAAGTCATGTAGAGATCAGAGAGAGGAGGGAGAGAAGAGATGAATTTTCTTACATATTTTATTCAAAAAAGCAAAAAGTTCATACCAAGAATTTCAAACCATCTGTATCAACGTTCCTCTGATAGTGAACAGTCCCTCCCTCACTGAGATCACAGCTCTTCCTGCCTGCTCGGGGATTCTGGAGGACTTGGGATCACCTAAGCTGTTCACCGATGCATAATAGAAAGAGGACAGAAGTAAAGTTTGGTCAGGTTGAGGTCAAATTCTAAAAATTTCTACTGGAAATCTCAATCATGATCTGTGGGGACAGAATCACTACTTCACGTTTGCTGTTAAATCACTTTTCCTGGTCCTTCCTGGGGCGGTGGGGACTCTGTTTTGCTGCGTAGAGACTCAGTACTGTCTCCCTGAGGGGCTCTTTAACCATCCTCCAAAGATGGCACAGTTAGGGGCGGCTGCTGCTGCTGATCTTAACCTTTAGAGGAACTTCATACAGTACACAGACTGAAGGTTCAATCCAAGAACAAAAAAAAGACAAGCTTCAAAATCAAGCGCTGACACAAAGTGTAACACATCACTGTTCATAGAGGACTTTTCTTTCTCCTGGAGGACAGGTCACAGCCAGGTTTATATCCCGTATCTGTCAGCGAGCAAACATTTGCATAACAGGTTTATATTTAGCCATTTCCTAACAATGAATCCCTCCAATATAAGTTAAAGACAACACAGGAGAAACGTGGCATTTCATTCAAACACGCTCTAACACTGAGTACAACATATACATGTAAAGCACATTTATCGTTTAAAAACAGTTTAAAATCTCAAATATCAGGTCTGCTCCAGCTTTATCATCATGGTACAATTTCATGGAGGTGAAGTTTAAACATGGCGCACACACAGGTTGTAAATGCAAATGATTCAAATGCAGAGAAACTGTTCATCCTGGTGTGTGAAAATAACTGTCCCCCACTCCTGACGCGGTGCATCAAACTCCTCTGGTTACTTCATGAAAACAAGCAAACTTGTTTTTCTGAATAAAAGTAGAAGATTATCTTATTTTAATGTCTCCTTTTACAGTGAACAGGGGATTGTGTGCGCTCAACTGGCCTTGATAGGAAAGGATGCTTCATGAGCATCTGTTTTAAAATCTGCATCATTTTCAAGGGGAAACCAAAGAATGCACCGGTTGTTTTCCTCTAAGATGTACGGTTACATCATTTGACTTTGTGTCAAAAAAATAAAAAATAAAATCCTAGCATTAACAAATGAACAGACTTTTTTTATTTCATGAATTACAACAATATTCTTAGAAAAACAGGTTCACATTCATTTCTATTCTTTGAATGAAACTGACACAAAGCTGAACACATCACCATGACTCTGATGGCTAAAAAGTGTGGGTTTTTGGGTGAATAATTCATTGACAGAGCAGAAAAGTTTTCTTTGAAATCCCTCCTAAAGGACAGGATAACAACAAACAAGGTAATGTGACATTACTATTAAAAATCACAATAAATGCTATTGCTCCAATAAACAACATTAGCATCCCTGCACTTCAGAACCTGCTGTCTGTTTCATGATCCTTACCTCAGACTGTGTTTACCTCCCTGCCTTCTCCAATGGAAGCCCTGATAGAGTCAGTTTTGATCCAGATGGTTTGAACAGAACTGAACAAAAAATACGTACATACATACAAAATAAAATATAAAATAAAAAAAAGATTTAGAAATGCAGGAGATTTAGTCATTCCAAAGTCCGCCGGTCTGTTCTTGATAGACTTCAATGACGTCTTCGTCCTCCATCCCCAGCTGACATAACAGACAAACAAACAGACAGATGATCAGCGGAGAGATACGTTACAGCATCAGACACGTATTCCTTTTCTTTTAGGTAGTAAAAGCTGGAACAAATCATTTATATATGAGGAAAAACTGCATGTAGACGAGTTTACCTCTTTTGGAGTCTGGTTATCCGAGATTCGCTGTCCCTCGAACAGGAACCTTAGCGTGCCGGCTGGAACGCCCTGTAGGAAAACACACCCAGGTCCATCAGATATAATGTCTTCTAGTGCTGCTAAATCTTAACAACTACGGTAAGTAGTAAAACTAAATCAATAGACCCAGATTCTACTGAAGCAGGCGTGACTCTGTGCTTTTCTGTAGTCTGGTGTTGTCAATCAGTAACAGGCACAGGCAGGTGTAATTTCCCTCTTACCTGTCTCTGACTGTAAGACTCCTTCAGCTTCTTCAGATGCGTCGTCATTTTCACCTTAAAGTGGATTTCACTGCTGTCCTGTAGGCACGAAGTAAAGGTTATAAGTAAGAGGTTAAGACCACAGCATCATTACTCAAAAAAGTTTTTAAAAATTAAGAATTTGTCCACAACTAAACACACAATATGTCATTCATCTTTTTTTTTAAATGTACTACTAGTAAATGTCCCCAAATACCAACACAAGACAAAGCAACTCATATCGTATGTTGTAATAAATGAATACCAAACATTATGTTGAAGGCAGAGCTGGACATTACACTGACTGTATCAATTTAATAATTTTTTGCTCTGGTTGAAAACAGGACTTCATGACTACTACATGAACTGACACTGCAATATTTTTTTTCTTATTGAATGGGAATATCACAGAAATTTCACAGTAAAGCTACTTAGCTGTTAAGTTATGGGATAAATAAGAGATATATGTTTATTTTTGAACAGCTTGCTTTGTGTTTATTCCCTGCCTCGCATATATCAATAAAAATCTCCACTGAATCTTGATATCACGCACATGAAAAGTGCACAATTCCTTTATTATTTCATAGTAAATATTAAAATTAAACGTGACGTTAGCACTACGTGTTTATCGGACATAAACAACAACACTACTTCTATCCAATGCTACAGGTAAACTCAAAAATATCCAGAACATACCTGCCCAATCACTTTTAATTTGATGTACTCCCCATCCTTATTGTCCCCTCCGTCTTGGCTGGATGGTTTTGTCTCCTAAAATGCAACAACAACACAAAACATCAGCAACAAACAGCATTTAAAGGGCACTCGAGCAGTACGTAGGCCCAAAGGCTCCATTCAGCTAATTTTACAAACACCACCATAAATATTCACGTTTCGGCTTCAAAATGTGAAAACACTTCAACTTGTTTGGGAGCAGTTTCAAATTGTGCTAGACACAAAGCTAACTGCAGGCTAAACAGCTTTACAGGCAGTGAGTTCAGGGCCTGAAGCTACAGGAGCTAACAGTTAGCATCTTAAATAACAAGCTACGAGGTGGCGGCACAGAATCATTATTTTGCCTCTTTTTGAATTTTCAGCGCTTTAAAAACAATAAGCACCGTTTAGAGTTTGTTACTCACCGTGTCTGACATGCTTTTTCTGTGTTTTTAATGTTAAAATTTAGTGAGAAAAGATGAAGCGAACGTTAGCTTTCACGCGCAGCTGTAGCTTGATGTTGTGAGAAATTGCTAATAACTGGAAATGACGCAGCGGATGGTTTCCTTCAAAGTAATACGTCTCTAATTAAAAGCCCGTTAACGCGAAAGTGTCGAGCCCAAAACCTTTTTTTTATTGTTTGGCGTGGTTTCTTTTCGTTTAATTAGCTGTATGTGAATAAAAAAGTATTCTGTTAAAAAATACCATTAAACGACCAGGGTAAAAAAAAAACAAAAACAAAACATTTTAACATTCCTAATAACATTCCTAATTCCTAAAGATACATATTTTGAAGATTATATATAATTCTCTGTTTATTAATTGATAATTTCAGCTTCCTGTTTGGCTATTAAGCGATTTATTAGGCTCTCAAAAAAAGTGCAATTACTGTTATGGGTTATTTTTTCCTACGTATTCTGTTCATAAAATTCGCCTTCGTTTTGCTATTAAACATTAACAAGTCCATTCCCATCAATACTTTACTCTGAACTGAATGGAGACTTGTTTTTGCAACACTTAACCTTGCAATATTCTTATCAAATCCTCTTGGCTAAACAATTTTAAATGTTTTAATCAATACCAACAGTTGCCATTAATCCTCTAAAAATGTATTTAATTATATATACATGTCATGTGTCTGAAGGATATCCCTCTGACATCACAGGTTGTGTTTTTGTTGGACTCTTCCAACGAGGTTCTGGGGTTAAGACCTGTCAAGTGTCTCAGAGTGAAAAGATCCCTTCTGGTTACTGACTACCAACATAAAGTGGAGAAAAATAAATGAGTGGGTTTTCCTTTCGGGGAAATGCTTTGCTTTTAACTTGTAGGCAGAATCCCTTGACTTCCTGTGAGCATCTTGAACGAGCTGTTAGCTTCACGCAACCAGGGGCAACAGCGAGCGAAGCTACCGTCAACCAGTCAGCAACAAAATGAGAGCTGTGGATTAACTCTGCTCGGTTTAACTAACGGACACTGCAGATCGTGGTTAGATTAACCATTACAGGGTCATCTGTCCACCTGGATCCATCCCCTGGGCCGATCTGACAGCCACAGGGCCTCGTCGTCGTGGCCCAGCAGGACTCGAGTGAAGTTGGGAGCTGAGGACCAAACTTCTGCTTCCTCCAGCGTCCTCCGCAGGGCCCGGGGCTCCTGTCACCGGCCCTGTGGATGAGGGAGTGAATACAGATACAATCAGCCACCAGGTACGATGCTGAAGATGGACCTGATTGTTGTTTGATGATTGTTTGGGGCCGTGTTGTGAGGAATGGCTAAAGGCTAGTTAGCGATAGCTTAGCTGGATAACTTCCCTGGCCTGACAGCTAGCCCTACACGAACTCTCAGCTAGCTCCTAGCGCTTCATCTGGAAGAGATCTGTGTCTCTAAATGTGTGTTTTGATCTTCATTCAGAGATGTCAACTGTTCCTTACAGCACCTCATTGCGTTGCTTGCAGTGTCTCATGGATTAGCAACAGTTGTTGAACCGTTTAGCCTGCGCTGCTGCTCAGCTAACGCTAGCCTCTTAATTCAAAGCTCATCACAGACTAAATGAGGCCATAATAACCTCAGATTGTTGTTATCAATAATGATATCATCGCTGTCACTTGAAAGCTCGCTGCAGTGGCTTATAAATGAGTTATTTCATGTAATGTAATCTTAAATGTTTTGCTAATATGGAGTGTCACAGGCTACTCTCATCAGTGTGATGGATCTGTCAGATTTAGCCTCATTTGGACTCTGATGATCACAGGCTTTGATTAGCATAGGCCATCTTTAATGTCCAAACAGACTGTCCTATGTTCAATCTCAAAGATCTTTTGTGTTGAATGGAAACATTAAGAGTTAACCTTAGATAATCCAGATGTTATTTTGGGAATGAAATCCAAAGTGTGCATGCTGTCTCTGTGTTTACCTGCTGATCAAACAGTAGCTTCAGGCTCCAGCTTGTGTCCTCATCAACTTCATGTCAGGATTTATGTTGTACTTTTTCTGTTGCAGGAGAAAGGAATCCCTTTGATGGGAGAATCCTCTTTCCTGGCCTTCTGGGTCAATCGCTGTGCCATGATGATGGGTACGTGTGTGTGTGTCTGCAGATAACAAGTAACACTCACTAGGGCTTAAACCAACTAAACAGCTGTTATTTATTTCACATTAATAACACCAGCTGAATAAGTGAAATCTTTCTGCCCTCAGATGAGCAGGAGGCGCTGAACTCAATCATGCAGGACCTGGCCGAACTGCACCGCTCTAGCCGTCCTGCAATGTTCCTGTCGGACCTGGGCAAACCCAAAGCCTCATCGCCCAAGAACCAGGTAACCACTGTGTTCAGAGTAATCAGGGTGGGATGCAGGTGGCCTAGTGGTCTGGGCCGACGAGGTTCGCCCTCAAGCAGGTGGTTCAAGTCCAGCCTGTGTGTCATTTCCTACTCTCTCCACTGTCTCAACAAAGTTACTTTAAAAAAAAAACAACAACAACAGAGTGTCCAATGACAGCAGTGATAGTCCAGCTTTTATTTTCTTGGATAAAATGTCTTTATTTTTTAATATGTGGTTGCTGTCTACCTCATAGAACGACGTCAGAGTGAAGTTCGAGTTCAAAGGGGAGAAGAGGTGAAGCTTTAAGCACATCCATCACTTTGGTCTTGTCAGCTCAGTCCTGTTGCGTGTCCCGCTGACCTCTGACCTCTCCTCTTTAGGATTTTGCAGTTTCCTCGCCCTGTCAAACTGGACGACCTGAAGGCCAAAGCAAAGGTGGCTTTTGGTCAGATGATGGACCTTCATTACACCAACAACGAGGTGTGGGGCTCAAAGATCTCACCGTGCTGAAGAGTATTTTTCTGATGCTTCACTGAATGAGAATAAACGTGTCATCTTTTCCTGCAGTTGGTGATTCCTCTGACCACTCAGGACGACCTGGACAAGGCTGTAGAGCTGCTGGATCGCAGTGTTCACATGAAGAGCCTGAAGATCCTCCTGGTGCTCCAGAGCCCGTCTCAGGTCAGCAGAGGGAGAACACCTGAGACATATTTAAAATCTTAAACACTGACTCTGAACTGATTCGGTTTTGTTTCTCCAGAACTTGTCCTCCAATATGGACCTCCTGCCGTCCCACGAGGAGCTGGACAACACAGGATTCAGGGTGGCTGACAAGAAGAGCATGCTCAGTTTGATAGGTGAGATGTGAGAAATATTTAAAGTAGCTCTGAAGCTGATGAACCAGACACAAACCACAAACTCATTTATTTCTCTGACACCATCCTCAGGCTCCCACTCCACAGACCGCAGCTCCCCTCCTCCAGGATACATTCCCGACGCGCTCCAGCAAGTGGCGAGGAATGGCTCCTTCACCAGCATCAACAGCGAGGGGGAGTTCATTCCTGAGAGCATGGATCAGGTACGTCACAGACGTTCAACAACACGAAGAGTTAACAGCAGACACGGGACATGCATGGTGATGTTTGGGTTTGTCCTTCAGATGCTGGATCCTCTGTCCATGAGCAGTCCAGAAAACTCTGCGTCAGGAAGCTGCCCCTCGTTGGACAGCCCGCTGGACAGGTCAGGACCTGGGTACTAAACTCAGACCACATCAAACTGAGGGGCTTTTGTGTTTCTGATTGAAGCTTTCAGCAGATACACGAGGATGATGTGTATAAATCGTCTCATCTTGATGTCAAACTTTCTGTCTTCTGCTCAGCGACTACCCAAAGTCCAGGATGCCTCGAGCACAGAGCTACCCTGACAACCACCAAGACTTCCCAGGTAGGTAGAAGCATTTCAAACACACCTGAAGACTCACTGATGAACTAAAGAGGAACAAAATCATCAGTGAGTGATTGTTCTTGGTAATATCTGACCTGCTTTCAGAGTACGACATCCCAGTGTTTGAGAAGTCAGGGAAAGGTGGAACCTACCCTCGACGATACGGCATCCCCTTCGGCCTCCAGGATTACAGCGACGGTGGGACCTGTTCCTGAACAGTTTCTGTTTCAGTCTGGATGGTGTTGTCGTTCTGATCATTTCTTCTTCTTGTCCTCCTCTCCTCAGGGAGGAAGACCTTCCCTCGGGCTCGGAGGACACAGGTTCACGGTTTCCGTTCCCCGGTCAGCTTCAGCCCCACGGAGCAGTCGCCCAGCACCAGCAGCGGCAGCAGTGTCTTCACCCCTGACCTGGAGGAGGCCCCGGGCCCCACCAGGAGGCCGCGGCGGGGCAGCGACATCGAACCCAGTCCCAACCCAGCTGCTCCTTCAACCCTGTCTGTGATGGACATCAGCCCCCCCAGCCGCTGTGAGTCCAGCCTCCTCGCTGATCCCAGGTCACCCTGTCTGTTCACAGCCGTCTGACTCCTCTCCTCCCTTTCAGCTCCTCGAGCACCAACCAACTGGAGGCTGGGGAAGCTCCTGGGTCAGGGAGCCTTCGGACGGGTTTTCCTCTGTTATGATGCCGACACCGGACGAGAACTCGCCGTCAAACAGGTCCAGTTTGACCCTGAGAGTCCAGAGACCAGCAAGGTGAGCGTGTTCGTCATCAGGCTCTGTTTGTGGGGTCACAGGTGGAGACTACAACAGGATGTGCTCTGTGTGGTTTAGGAGGTCAGCGCGTTGGAGTGTGAGATCCAGCTCCTGAAGAATCTGTGCAACGAGCGGATCGTCCAGTACTACGGCTGCCTGCGGGACAGCATGGAGCGAACGCTCTCCATCTTCATGGAGTACATGCCTGGAGTGAGTGCTGCTGTCTGTCTGACAAACTGTCCGTCACTGACCAGGCGCTGCTCGAAAACACCTGTAAACTAAAACAGTTTCTGTTTGGAATAAGTTTCTATCCGGGTTTTCAGGGCTCCATCAAAGACCAGCTGAAGTCGTACGGGGCGCTGACAGAAAACGTGACGCGGCGCTACACCCGGCAGATCCTGGAGGGAGTCTCCTACCTGCACAGCAACATGATCGTCCACAGAGACATCAAAGGTGAGTGTTTCACCTCCTCCATGAAGAGATGTTTTAAAAACTGTCTTTAAAACCTGAAGTCCACGCCGTGACTTCCTCCTCTTTGCTCAGGGGCCAACATCCTCCGGGACTCGGTGGGTAACGTGAAGCTGGGGGACTTTGGGGCCAGCCGGCGCCTACAGACCATCTGCCTGTCAGGAACAGGGATCATGTCTGTGACCGGGACCCCGTACTGGATGAGCCCGGAGGTGATCAGTGGAGAGGGCTACGGCAGGAAGGCGGACATCTGGTGAGTCCCGCCCCTCAGCGTCTCTCTGAACGTGTTTGTTGGTTCCTGTCTCACCTGTTCAATCCTGGTTCTGCCCTCAGGAGCGTGGGCTGCACCGTCGTGGAGATGCTGACCCAGCGGCCCCCCTGGGCAGAGTTCGAGGCCATGGCGGCCATCTTTAAGATCGCCACCCAACCCACGAACCCTGTCCTGCCCGCGCACGTTTCGGACCACTGCCGAGAGTTCCTCAAACGGATCTTTGTAGAGACCAAGCAGCGTCCGTCTGCTGACGAGCTACTGAGGCACATCTTTGTACATTAACCCCCCACCTCACCCCGCCTGCCGAACAGCCAGAGATGGCCTTACCTGACAGTGTCCCTGCCTCTGAGCCCGCCCCCACCTCGGCGCTGAAACCATGTTGGACTGGGAGGAGGTGGCTGGAAGGAGTCGGGGCTTGTTGGTGGGAGCGGAGGAGTCGCTGCTCCTCCTGTCTCTGTTTTTATGAGACTGCCATAGAGGACACGAGTTGATTCATTTTTCTTTGCAAGTTGCACCTTAATGATCGAACACGGAGGAGCGGAGCACCTCCTCCTGTAACCGACTCTTTGAAAGCTCCTTTTTTATGTTTGTACGGTTTCTCTTTGGGAACCATCCAACGTGGGATCGCGTCGTGTTGTGGACCTTCAGGAGATGATGCCTGACTCTAGAGCGCCCCCTCCCCGTCTTGCTGACCTGACCCCAGAATGTAGTCTCCCGCCAAACCCCCGAGCGATGAAGACGGCGACCGCGGCCTGCTGCTAACGATGAAATGAACACTCCTGGAAGAAGCTTCCTGTCTCCTGCTCTCTCGTCTTTTCTGCTTGGCTGTCTGTGAACTACCTTCCTCCTCCTCTTCCTCCTCTACCTTTGCCATGTGCCTTTTCTGTTCTTTTCTTTGACTGCAGTCTGGTTTCTCTTGGTTGTGTTGCCTCCATGTTGAACTGCCTTCCACCGTTAGCCCAAAGCGAGCTGCTCACGGCTCGGCTTAATCATCCGTTTCTGCCTTTTCAGCCACAGGAAGTCCTGTCAGCATCCTGGTCCCCCCTCGGCTCATGTGCTGTGCTGGCCTGCTCTCTGTGCCGGTGACGCTCCTGCTAGCTTAGCTTAGCGTGGTAACTTGATGAAGAGGCGCAGGAGAGCTGTGTTTGTCCGCTGCAGACGCTCAAAGCTGATTGGTCAGAGCTCTGGCTGTATGATGCTGTTCGAACCACAGGCGTCAGACTTGAAACCTTCTCCTGGATGTTTGGAGCTGCTTGTCGTTGAACTTTCACGTTGTTTTGCTGCTGCATCGGGTACGTTTTACTGTCCTCCAGCTGAGGTTTCTCTGC
This sequence comes from Halichoeres trimaculatus, assembly GCF_033239565.1. NCBI lineage: Eukaryota > Metazoa > Chordata > Actinopteri > Labriformes > Labridae > Halichoeres > Halichoeres trimaculatus. The sequence continues at coordinate 9,275,260 of NW_027437202.1, forward strand.
AGCACTCCTGTCAGCTCCTGTTGGTAGTTTGTTGGCCTTGCATGCACTCCTGCACACTCACATTTGAAGGCGTTTACAGTATTCACAGCCTTTTTTTTAACAACAACAAGCAGACATGTTGTTGCCAAATTCAGAATAACCTCGTCACTTTAGCCAAACCGCTCCTCTCCTCATGTTTTCTTTCTTTGAACGTCTGTTTGGTTACGATTCATGGAGCTTTCTAAGCATCCACCTCCCTGTACGCAGCAGAGTCTAGTGCTGGATGGGTTTGGGTCTAAAGGTACGTTTAGTGCAGGAAGGAGAAGCTTCTACCTGAAACACTATTTCTATCAGCTCGTAAAGGAAGAGCACTTCTTACTCCTTACAAACGTGGTTCTGAGTTGGTACACACTGAACCTTCGTCACGATAAGTGGTTTCTGTAAAAGCACTTATTAACTTTAGCTGCTCTGTGTTTTCACCTGCAGGTTGTTCAAACTTTCAAAAACAAACTCCAAACACCTTCTTCACTCAGCTTGGCATCTTTAAAGCGGTACATGTCCAGAAATGCTGGAGGAAATACGTTTGTTTATTTTGTGAATCAGCCCTGTGTCATGAAATCATTCGGTGTTGTATTGAGTTAAAGGTGGCGAACAAAACAGATCAACGCCGCCAGCACTGGTACCCTTAATACGCACGACCGTTATGCACTATCTTTGACTCACTGATGCTTTCCCACCACCCCGCATCGGCTGGCCTCGTGCAGCTCAGCTCAGCCACTTTTTCTTTGCACATTTTAGAGATTTTTTACTTTGTTTCTGTGTGTGTGTGTGTGTGTGTGTGTGTTGATGACTCAAACATGAATGTAATGTCTCAGATTTTCACCGTCAGATGGCCTCGTTTATCACTGTTGATTCAGTCTTCAGTACCAGTATTTGTCACCTGCAGACGCCAAGATACACCTGTAGTTCTCTCTGTAGTGTGTAAAGCCACTGCTGCCATTCCTGGGTGTGAATGTGTGTAAGTGTGTGTGTGTTTGTGTGTGTGTGTGTGCGAGTTCAAGTTGGAGAAGTGCATTTACTGCAACTTGTACTTTTTGGACACTGCACCCTAAATGCCTTGAGCATTCTGACTGTAGGGGTCGACAACATTAAAAAAAAGAGTTTGGAAAAGGTAAATAAAATATGTACAAATGTAAAAAAGAAAATGTACCCTTTTTTAAAAACAGAAAAAAGAAAAGTCCACTTATATCTCACGTTTGGTCTCTGTGTATTGTAAAAGAAGCCATGTTTATAATTATAATTGGTTTGTGACCAATAAGCCTGTTTATATCAGATCTGTATATCAGTGGTACGCATAATTTTTTAATATATTTTTTATTTTACTTTTTTTTTAATGGGAGATTTTATGCATGGTTGGGTCCAGAGAGACGCAGCGGTGCCGTTGAATGGTTGCTGTTTTTTGGCAAAATTCTGGAGTATTGCAACAGCTCTGTGTTCATAATTCAACGATTATGACATGAAAATAAAAGATATTTATTTCACATGGATGTGGCGTTGAATCGTTTGTTTGCAGGGATATTATTCTGGAAAATAAAACCATAGAAAAAAACCCAAAAGTGTGTTTTACCTGACCTCCAGCGTCAGTCGTGGAGCTCTATCGCCCCCCGGTGGTCATCATGTAAAACTGCACCCATCTATAATAGTTAATAGTAAACCAGTTATATACGGAAGGTTTTTCAAAGTAATTTATTCTTCGGTTTTGTTTTTTTTGTGTTAATTAATTTAGTTTCTCTGATTAATATATTTTTTTATTGGTTTGTTTTTTGTTATAATTATTTCTGTTTTTTTGAGTAATTTTTTGTGGTAATTGATTTCATTTTTCTGATAGATATTTTTTAAATTGGTTTGTTTTTAATTATAATTAATTCTGTTTCTCTGAGTAATTTTTTTCCTGAAGTTTCGACATTTTTTTTTTTTTTTAGAGTACAAATAAGTAAGTAATAAATAATTTATTCTTCGTGAAAAAACGGAGTTGTTGTTTTTTTCTTCAAGTGCCACAGAGAAAAAAAATATATAAATCGTGCGCACGAAATACTTATTCTTGCGCATGATATATTAAAACGATAATTTTTTACTTGTTTTTAGATATATCTGCCAATTTTGTTTTCAATGATGTCACATTCTGGGTAGTTACCCGGATGTGCAGCCACATTGCAGATGCTCGAATGTAAACACTGAATGAACAGAGGTAGAAGTGAACTTTTTAAGATGTTTAATCCAGGAACCGCTGTAGAAAAAGACACAGAGAGGACACTGGAGCAGGACAGATGATCCACAGGTGATCAGCTGACGCCGTCATCACCTGAACACGTGGTTTCAACTCGTTTCCTGTCTCCTCTCCTCATTTCTGTCATCTCTCCATCATGTCTTGTGGGAGGGGCTGAGACAAACTGAACGACGCATGTGAAGGAAGTGAGGGTGAAACTTTGGAGCCCTGAGCCTCTCCCTAACGCCGGAAGATCCCTGCAGGAGCTCAACAAAATAAGAGTTTGCAGTGAGGAGCTGTGGAGTTACTCCCAGCATGAGTCTCCCAGCAGCTGCAGCCCAGCCTCTCCGCCTGTCAGCACTCCTAATCCGGGGACCAGGAGCAGGTCGAGCCGGTCCGGACCTCCGGCTCAGGAGGAACCTGAACATCCAGGCGCAGACTGGGAAGCTGAAGAGCATCGACGACCTGCCGGGGCCCAGTTTAGCCACCACTTTATACTGGTTATTCATCAAAGGATACGCGGACAAAAGCCACAAACTGCAGGTAGATGAAGCTCTGAGGAAGTGATCCTCTCCAAACTCCAGCCTGTGAAATAATCCACAGAGAGCAGATGATCCTCTTCCTCTAACAGTCTGGGAGTAACTGTGGTGTGATCTGGTGTTGGATCCCTGTGGGAGCAGAAACTGGGTCCTGCTGAGTGATGGTGTTGTGTAATGTTTTGGTTCATGTTGGGGCCGGTCTGAATGTCTCTGTCAGACTCAGCTGTTACAGCTTTGACTGAAGTGAGAGCTGAAAAATGTTGAACTGATCCTTTAAATCCTCTGCTCACAGGATGTTCAGAGGAGTCTGTACGGACCCATCTGGCGTTCCAAGTTTGGTCCCTTCGACATCGTCAACGTGGCGACTCCAGAGCTCATCGCTCAGGTGATCCGCCAGGAGGGTCAGCACCCGGTCCGGGCCGAGCTGCCGCACTGGAAGGAGTACCGAGACCTGAGGGGGCAGGCCTACGGTCTGCATGTGGAGTGAGTGAAGACAGACGGAGCAGGGGCTTATGGGAGATGCAGTTTCTCACTGACCCTCTCTCTCCTCCTCTCAGCACGGGACAGGAGTGGCACAGGATCCGCAGCGCCCTGAACCCCAGGATGCTGAAGCTCCAGGAGGTGTCGGCCTACGCCCCCATCATCCACCAGGTGGTTGGAGACCTGCTGCGGCGCGTGGAGCTCCTCCGGAGCCGCAGTCAGGATCAGACCACCGTCTCAGACGTGGCTGCTGAGCTCTACAAGTTCGGCTTTGAAGGTGGGTTTGAGACGACAGGTGTGACTGAGGAGTGAGGCACACGTCCACTCACCTCCACCCTCCTCCTCCTCCACCTGCAGGTATCTCCTCCATCCTGTTTGAGACCAGGCTGGGCTGTCTGCAGGAGGAGATCCCAGAGGACACGCTGCGCTTCATCAGCGCCGTCAACGACATGCTGGAGCTGTCCGAGACCGTGGTCCTCTTCCCTCGCTGGAGCCGCGGCGTCCTCCCCTTCTGGAGGCGCTTCGTCCAGGCCTGGGACGACCTCTATGACGTAGGTATGCTCAGCAGACAGATACGGGTTGGGTGGGGGTTTGGATGGTGCAGCTGACGTGTTGGTGAAGTGTTTCCTGTGATCTGCAGCTCAGAGCCTCATCAACAGGAGACTGGCTGAGATCCAGAGTCGAGTGAGCAGCGGGGAGCAGGTGGACGGGATGTACCTGACCTACCTGCTGTCCTCGGACAAGCTGAGCACAGCCGAGGTCTACATCAGTGTCACGGAGCTGCTGCTGGGCGGGGTGGACACGGTGAGGATGAGCTCTGATCTGTTTGGAGACGCAGACGCTGACAGGTCTGTGTCGTTATTTTCGTGCCCGCAGAGAACAGAGAGATTTACTGTGAGCAAACTTCCTGCAGCTCTCTGCGTCCTGCAGTCAAACGCGGGCCCTCTGAGGGACGGGACCAGCACTGTGTGTTGCTGCTCGTACGCAGAGCTGGTCTGACTGCATTCCTCGGTGAGGTTGAGGCGTGTTGGAGCTGTGAGCTGCAGGTTTAGGAAGTGTTATCTCTGCTGTAACGTGGCCCTGAGGCTCTGATTTAGAAATCACAAGCTGGAGTTTGACAGAAAGTTTGTTTTTCAGGTTTTAAAATGTTTTTATTCGTCTCTTTGTTGAGTTATTGCACATCAAACCCTCTCCTCCGTCCCTCCTCAGACCTCCAACACCCTGTCCTGGGCGCTCTACCGTTTGGCGAGGGACCAAGCGGCTCAGGATCGACTGCACAGGGAGGTGGACTCGGTGTGTCCGGACAGACGTGAGCCGACCACAGAGGACCTGAGCAGGATGCCGTACCTGAAAGCTGTCATCAAAGAGACGTTACGGTGAGCTGCAGCGTCTCTTCTCCTCTCCAGGTCGCTGTGATGTTGGGTCTGATCATCGTCTGCTTCCTCCTCCAGACTTTACCCCGTGGTCCCCGGAAACGGACGCTTCATTTCAGAAAACGAGGTGATCGTGGACGACTACTGGTTCCCGAAGAAGGTGGGCTGTGACTCCAGGTGCTTCTCACCTCTCAGATGTGACACTGATCATTTCTTCGTTTCTCCGTCTCCTTTTCCAGACTCAGTTCCATCTCTGCCACTACGCAGTCGGACACGATGAGGCCCAGTTTGTGGACGCAGAGCTCTTCATCCCTGAGCGCTGGCTCCGTGCTGAGGGGCCGGGTGGCGTCTGTGGCAGGAGGGCGAAGGCTGGCGTCTTCCAGCATCACCCCTACAGCTTCATCCCCTTCGGCGTGGGCGTGCGGGCCTGCGTGGGGAAGAGGGTGGCTGAGATGGAGATGTACTTCGCTCTGTCCAGGGTGAGTGTGGGGCCGGCACAGGGGGATGATGGGAGGGGAGGATGTGTGAGCAGTGCAGTGATTGGTGTGTGTCATCCTGCAGCTGATGCAGCACTACCAGGTCCAACCAGAGGACGGGGCCCCGGTCGTGGAGCCCAAAACCAGAACTCTGCTCATCCCTGGAAAGCCCATCAACCTGCGCTTCCTGCCCCAGGTCCAGAAGAGCTCACCGTGCACAGACGCCCCTGTCCACGAAGAGCAGCTCTGCCCTGCTCTGTAGCATAAGTTATGTCAGAGTGTGTGTGAGTGTGTGAGTGTTTCACCATCTTCTGCTGCCCTCTCCTGTCAGAGTGTCAGGATCTGGGACCAGGAGGAGGATAAAGAGTGAAAAATGAGAGTCATGAATCCATGTAACAGCTACTTCCTCTTCCTTTGCGATAAACTGCTCCAACAGCTGCACAAGTTTTTAAAATAATCAGCAGTTTAACATTTTTCAAAGCTTACCTTTATATGTTTTCTATTTTACAAACACTCTTAATGTAGTTTTTTTTTAAAAAGATGAGAGCTCCTAATGTCATTAAAACTGTTACAGATTTAATAAAGAAATAAAAAAACTGTGTAAACTTTGTTTTGAAAGGGTTGACGTCGCTCTGCTTCCTGTGCGTAAAGACGCAGAGCGCCTGCTGTGCGCACTGTAAAAAATGATCCAGAGCCGGAGCCTGTGTGGTTGTATCCTCAGCCTCCGCCTGTAGGAGGCGCTGTAGGAGCTCCTGCTTTTGACTCCCCTGTTTCCAGAGTCTGTGTCTGCGCTGCAGCCGCTCTGGATCTGGATCCGTCACTTTTTGCAGCGCAGGCCACCGTCCTCTCCCGACGCACCGTGAAGCTCGATCCTCCATCCATTCATCCATCCATCCATCCGGACCACAGCCTGGATGCTCCTGCTCCTCATCGACACCTCCAGCTCCTGAATCCGCCTCTCCTCCGGTATGTGACCGGGTTGTTGCTAATCCAGCCCGGATCGGACGCGTTCCCCCTCATGGAGGACTAGTCAGGTCGGGATCCACCGCCCTGCGCTCCGCCGGGGAGAGACGGACTCCACACCGACAGGAGCACACCCAGGCGGGGCAGAAACGGCAGAAAATGGTGGATGTTTCAGGCTCAGGAGGAGATTTCTGCCGACATGTGAACGCGGACGCGGCGCGTCAGCCTGTCTGGGACGATGGTGAGTGTCCGCCTGACGCGCACGGTGCGTCTCTTTGTCTCAGACACACGCACGCTCACACACCTGCTTTCAGAGGGGGTAAACAGGGGGATGTGGAGTCAGGTGAGCAGAGGGGGAGGCCTGGGTGGGCTTGATGGCTGTAATGGGGTCAGCTGGCTGCTGTGATGGAGGGGATGTCTGACCCGGATGGCGCATCAGGGTCGATCATGGCTCTCATCACAGCAGATGGATGGAGGGATGAGTGGATGAGTGGATGGTGTGTTTACTGGAGTAGAGGTTTGTGTGGAGCTCTGTGTGGAGCAGGGGGAGTCCCTGAAGGACTCTGAGGACCAGTTTTAGCTCAGTGTGGCTGATTAAAGCTCTCAATCTGGATTTAACATTCTCCGTGTAAGCTGCTCACCCTGAGAGGACCCACCTGTTCCTCTCACCTCAGCTCGGCTCAGGGGGGTCAGGGAGCTCTGTGTGCTCTGACTCAGGACTCCCTGAGACCTGGGACCTGTAGCTCCAGCTCTGAGCCTCATAATGGGATTCTATTTCTGGTTCATGCTCCTCCTGCAGGATGAAAACCGGATCCTCACAGATCCTGATGTTTGATCGGATCAGACTCAAAAAACCTCTGGTCCAGCACCAAGCTGAGCTCAAACAGTCTGACTCTGCTGCACCTTCATCTATTATCCAGTGTGAGTAGAGTGGATGGATGTTCCTTGGAGGACATCCCAGTGCATTGTGGGTAGTGTAGGAAATTGCTAAGTGAAGCAGAAGCAGCTTGAGGAGAAGGAGACGACAGTTTCATGAGAGGTGTTTTTCAGTGTGAAGGAGTGAGAGCAGCTGTCTGACACACACACACACACATGCACACACACTCCTGTGAGCTGTTTGTGTATTCACTGAGTGTCAGGACGCCGTCTTATCAGAGCCGCCAGGCGCCACAGCTCCAATGAAGATGCCACAACACGTTGGTTCAGATCCAGGAGTGGGTCACCATGAGCCCCTCCCTCCCTGAGTGTGTGTGTCTGGGCCTGCTGAGGGGGGGGGGGCGGCTCGTCCTCCAGCTGATGATGATGATCTGATGGAGGCCCACGCTTGTTTTCTCTCTCTAGCTGCTTTCATTCCCACATCAGGAGCATCAGCAGCGTCTGGTGGAGCGGCGGCGAGGCGGGCGCTGCGGGCGGTCCGGGCCAGATGTTGTCTCAGAGGATCAGAGCTGACAGGTGCAGGGAGGCAGACACAGGCTGCAAACTGTTGCTCTGTCCCGCTGTGGAGGCCTGAGAGGAATCGACCCCCTGCTGAGAGGTCACAGAGAGCATCATGGGTAATTCCTGCACGTGTCCGGCATTGATCAGCCTCAGTGAACTGGTCATGAAGCAGAAAGATGTTTGAGCCGATCAACAAGTCCAGCTCCCCCGTCCCTCCTCCAGGGGAGCAACGCTCATTGGTATTCCTGAGCGGCTCCTGCAGGAGGAGTGAGCCGGTCTGGAGCCGCTCGCTCATACTGAGCAGCAGGATTAGGCCAGAAAAGAGCTCTTTGTTGTGAAGGTTTGGGGTTATGTAAGTCTGTTTTTGCTCGCTCTGAGTCCTCAGACGGGCCGCTGCAGGTCTGGGGTCACCTGGCCCCGAGGGACCGTGAGGAGCCGGCTGTTAATCCAGCGCTGGTCTGACCCCGTCTCCAGCCGCTCGATTGAATCTCATTATCTGTGTATGAGCGGCGAGCAGACCAAACACGGCGGGATTATCAACGCTGCTCAGATGAAGCACGGGATGATGGGAAGTGATCAGAGAGAGGATGTCTCCAGGCCTCAAGGGAGGAGGAAAGGAGAGGAGAGGAGGAGAGAAGGAAACAGAGACTGAAGCCTGCATGTGGAGAGGAATAGGTTTCCGCTCCTGCTGATTCCTCCTCCTCCTCCTCCTCCTCCTCCTCCTCCTCCTCCTCCTCCTCTGACATCTGTTGTGTGGTTTTATAACGGAGCAGCTCATTCACTCAGCGCCTTATGTAACACTGAGGAGGTGTGAAAACGCCTCGGCCTCCTGGGCTCCGGGTGTTTGTGGGTGAGAGCTGCTGATGGTTGGTCACATGACGTCTTCATCTGGTGAAAACAGGGTGAGTCACTCCTCCCTGACGGGTGGAGGAGAGCCTGAGAATGGCCGTTCATCCATTCATGAAGTGATGGAGAGTTGGAGGTATCAGATCCTGGTCCCTGTGTCACGTTCCCAGCCGTATCGATCAACATGTGCAGGGTCATGGCGTTTGTTATCGGCGTGCCCATTGACGCCATCAGCCCCTCTTTCCCGGAAGCTGACACGCAGTCTGTGACACTCCTGGCCTTCCTGCGAGCGACGGGATCCTGGCAGCTCGCTCGCAGCCCGTCATGAGCGGGCCGGGTCCTGGCAGCGCTCCCAGCAGCCTGTTACCTTGGACAGAGAGAGGTCTGTCTGCGTCATGTGCTGCGCTTCATTTTCTCATTAAGCTGCTGGAATTCAGGGAGGCCACATCAGACCGGCTCAGGTCAGTGATAGGGACGGGGTCCAGGATCTGTGTTTGAGTCCTGTGAGTCAGGCGTCAGGAGGAGGTTACGTAACGCCGCACGGTGGGAAAGCCACTGGCGTTTGTTGTCTTTTCTTCCTCTCTCCTCTCTGCCCTCGTCCTCCAAACACAGATAGGAGAGGAGGATCTGGAGGAGGACAGAGACAGAGCTGGTGTCTGTTTGAAGGGGAGGTCAAAGGTCAGAGCTGGGGATGGAGGAATCTGTTGCACAGATGGTTCAGACTTTTTAAAAAGAGTCGTTTGCAGATGCACTTCTCCGACTCCTCGCAGCAGGAGGTGCAACCACATTTTCTGAGCTGCATCATGTTCACAGCATCAGCAGCCGACTGGATTAGCACAGCTGGGTGTCAGCCGGTCTACATGAGCCCATCATGTCCCTGATTGATGCTGTTTGAGGAGAGGAGTGAAACACGAGGTGGAGTGAGTCACAGGGCGATGAAAGCTGAAGCTAACATCACTCTTTCTGTCTCTTTTATGAGCGTGTGTTTGGATCCAGCGTAAGACATCCAGAGTCCACATCCAGGAGGGTCTGAAGCGGTTTCTGTGCTCTGCGTCTCCTTCTTGACCCTGTTTGTGGGCCCCCTGCTGCTCCCCTCAGCAAGGAGCAGGAGGGGTTTGATTCAGAGTCGCTGAGTGTGAGGAGAAACCTTCAGGAGCATGTTTCACACACACACAGGCAGAGGAAGAGACGAGGCCTCTGATTGGTCCTCCTGCTGTTGCTATGGAAGTTTAAGCAGCTCCTCTATTGGTCAGACTTTGGACCGGAGCCAACTGTCGGCTGTCTGTCAGCATCCCTGGGTCGTCATGGCAACAGACAGGAAGCAGGCCGTGATGAGGGGGACTGTGTTGTTGTTGTTTTGGTTGCTGCAGCTGATGAGAACACAGGAGGAGGAAGAGGAGGAGGAGGAGGAAGAGGAGGAGGCTCCTCTCAGTCTGATCTTTTCAGAGGATGATCTGTTCTGTCTGCACGTTTGATCTGCGATCACAAAAATGGCTTAATCTTTACACACACACACACACACACACACACACACGCAGGAGTTCAGTCGGCCGTGACCCGTTAATCCTCCACCCAGAGATGATTATTAATACGACATGTTTGGATGGAAATGCGGATAAAAGAGTGTGTGAGTGTGTGTGTGTGTGTGTGCAGACATTTCTCAGGCTTTATTGACGTTTTTTTCGGCCTCCACGCACACACACACACTTTAACACTCCAGTTTGTTTTCCTCAGAAACGCTCGAACACGCAGGACCAGTTTCAGCCCCCGTACCTGACACAAACAGACGATTATCCAGGTTGATGAGTCAGGAAACGAGGAGGGAGGAGGAGGAAAGTAGGGCAAAGGCAGCGTTTGAGGAAGAGTAGGAAGGATGTGTGACAGAAGGACACAAAAGAGGAGAGAAGTGAAGAGAGGAAGGGAGCGATGGAGCTGCTGAAAGTTCCCTCGACGAGAGTTGCATAAGAAAGTTTGACCCAGAAACCTTCAGAGTCAGACTGAACCGAGCTCACCCCGAGAGGGAGGAGGAAAGGAGGAAAGGAGAGGAGGAAAGGAGGAGGAGGAGGGAGTTTGGTTCCTGCTTTTTATCTTTATTAGCATTCATACAGAAAGGGGATCTTCGTGTGTATCAGACGTCTCATGCATACAAACATCAGCCGAGCAGAAAGAGCAGCTTGTCCTCATGTGGCTGTTAGCAGGAGGAGGAGGAGGAGGAGGAGGAGGAGGAGGAGGAGGAGGGAAACTGACTGAGAGACAGAAACAAAGAGGAGGAAACGAGGTGAATGGAGGTGAAATGAGGTGAGCTGCAGCCTCCGTCAGATGGAGGAGGAGCAAAGTGAACAAAGGAGCTCAGAGGAGCTGAGGTGAGGAGGTGAGGTGAGGAGCTTGGCGAGCGTTTAACCTTAAATCTCTTTCTCCTCCTCCTCAGGTGAAACCGTGCGGCCGGCTGCTGCCCCGTAGCCTCCCCTGCCCCTCACCTCCCACCTGATCTCCTCTCCTCCCTCTCGCCTCCTGGTCACCATGACGACCACCCTGGATACGATGCTGGCCCACCCCGACCAGGAGCTCAGCCCCGAGCGGCTGGACGGCTGCGGGGACCCGGGCGGACGCTACAAAGTGGTTCCCTCGGTGGTCTGCTCCATGTGCTGCCTCTTCGGCATCATTTACTGCTTCTTCGGTAAGTCCTGGTCCCAGAGGGGGCGGAGCCAGTAGCCAGCAGCCGGCGGAGGCCTCACCCCTCTCCTGTCTGTGTTTCTGACCGCAGGCTATCGCTGCTTCAAGGCCGTGATGTTCCTGACGGGCCTGATGTTCGGCTCCGTCGTCATCTTCATGCTCTGCTACAAGGAGCGCGTTCTGGACACCCAGCTGAGCGTGGAGGCCTCGGTGGGCATCGGCCTGGGCATCGGCACGCTCTGCGGCCTGGTCACCATGCTGGTGCGCAGCGTGGGCCTCTTCATGGTGGGCCTGCTGCTGGGCCTGCTGGTGGCCGTGGCCACCCTGGTGGGCATGGAGGAGCTGTCCGACAGCCCGCCGCGCTCCGTCTGGGTGCCTCTGGGCGTGCTGCTTGGCCTGGGCATGCTGTTCGCCGTGCTCACGCTGCAGTGGCAGCGCCTCTTCACCACGCTGTCCACGGCCGTGTTCGGCGCCGCCGTCATCACCGTGGCCGTGGACTACTTCGTGGAGCTCTTCGCCCTCGTGCTCTACATGTACGAGCGGATGAAGGCGGCGCCTGGGAAGCCCGTGTGCTGGCTGACGTGGGTGGTGCTGGGGGTGTGGCCGGCGCTCACTCTGCTGGGGGTCATCGTGCAGTGGAAGGTGACGGCGGAGGGATACTCCCACACCAAGGGTGAGGAAATGTGGCTCATGTAAGCCTTAAAGTGTTGTTATTAACCCTGACCTTTGACCTGTGACCTCTGACCTCTGCAGTCATCATCAGCCGGCAGCAGAGGAGGATGCAGGTGATGCGGATCCGTCAGCGGGACGACCGTTACCGTAAGAAGAAAAAGAAGCAGCAGCCAGGCTCCGCCTCCTCCCAGCACCAGGCCAAGCAGCTCCACGCTGAGCCCGCCTACCGCCGCAAGCCCAACCCCATCCGCCGCTACGACACAGACGTCCTCTCGCCGGTGAGGACCCTTCTTCCTGTTTCCTGTGCTGATGTGTTTTTCTGTCCGTCTCATGCGTCTCCTCCCTCCACAGAGCTACATCCAGAGCTTTAGGGACCGGCAGGTGCAGGGCCAGCCCTTCCCCAGCCGGCTGGTGGGTGGACCCCACTCTGTGGTGGATGTGGGCTACGACTGTGGCTCCACAGCACCGCTCACCGGAGCTGCAGGGCCCTCACTACGAGTCTGAGGAGGAGTTAATTTACGGCTGGATTTTCCTAAAATGTGAGACGTGTTTCTTCTCTGTTGGGTCATAAAGCTCGGCTGGGTTCAGCGCCCCCTGCAGGAGCCCTGGATGTGTTGCCGAGGTTTGTCTGTCACAGATGCATGCACGCACCAACAGCAGCGCTCTGCAGGAACCTGCTGCACCCGGCCCAGCGTTCATGACTCCAGTCCAACCATCAGGGATCACAGCCTCAGGTCCAAACAGGCGCTGGAGACCTGAGCCCAGCTGGTGTGTGTGAGATGCTCGGAGACCTTCAGAAAACCAGGACCTTAGATTCTCTCTGTGCCATCTGGACTACAAACCTTCTCATGTTTTTAAAGATCTCTGTCGCCCTCGGTGCTGGACCATACGCCTCTTAACGTGTGCTCAATGGGTGCCTTGCTCCTCCTGGACTGAACCACTCAGCTGAGGAAGAGGGGTCACTGGCAGATCCCACGTGGCGGCTTGTTTTGGCATTAAACGTAACCACAGAGGGATTTTAGCGTGTAGCCGTGGAGCTACAGGAAGCAGGGTAAAAACAGTCGTCTTGGCTCGTGGACGTCTGGATCGGCTCAGAGCTGACCGTCAGAAAGCCATATTTACACAGCACTCAGCTGAGATACACACACACACAGAAAATAGGTCTGAAGGTTTCCTGAAATGTGAAACGTTTGCTGCTGTAAATACGGCTGATCAGGTCTGAACGAGGAGGAGGAGGATGAAGGAGGAGGAGGAGGAGTCTGGACTGAAACCACTGGTCCTCCCAACGCGTGCTTTGTCTCTCTTTATTTAGGACAACGAAACATTTCTGTCACCTGTGAAAATGTGAATACTTTGTTATCTTTGACCTTTTTAAAGGGACAGAGCAGATTTTGGGGGGAGGTGGGTAGATGCTCCATTTTTAATCATCAGTGCATGACTCCACCCCCCTCCGTCAGCCCTGTGTGGCTCCGTTTAGGCCTCCACCGAGCACCCCCACCCCTTCATGTGCATCGATGTGAAACGTGTAGATAAACACAGCACTTACTGAACTTTTTGTTGCTTTTATTCATTTTTCTCAGACATGGAACTGAAAGGAGACGGGGTCTGTTCCTGTGGGATGTATTTATGGGCGGAGCTATTTATTTTCTGTAAAGGAGAGTGCAACGTCACCACTGTAGGCCAGTAACTCCATGCTTTTCTACTGACTGAGTTATGATCATTAAAGCATGTGTTCCTACGGGCCTGTGAGCATCAGAGCGTCTGAGTCCTCTTTCTGTATCTTCACACCTTCTCATCTCCTCCTCTTCCTCTCTCCTCTCTCTGTTTTCTCTGTCAGGATAAAAACACCTAAAGAAAAACACCGTCCTTTAACTTTTTATTGTTTTTAAACTTGTCTTCTTTCTTTTTCTGACACCAGTCCGTCTCAGGCGCCGTCTGCTCCTTGTTACATGATGTCCTGCTGGTGCTGCGTCGACTCGCTGACGACCTGCGGGAGGAAACAGAGTGAGAGTCTGAGTACAGGAACTTTATCTCAGCCGTCACAGTCTGGATCAGGATCAGGATCTGGTTGTGATATAAATCAGATTGTACTGAAAATAAAAGACCTGCCTCGGCTCGTCTGGGACGTATGTTTACCAGGAGGCTGAGGGTGAAACGTGCTCCAGACGTGGCACGCTGCGGACGTGTCGCTGCATGTGTGTGTAGGTGTGAGGAAACAGTGTGGTTTTATCTGAGGAGGGGTCAAAGGTCACGCTTTTCATCAGCACCACAGCTCAGGATGAGGACTCTGTGTTTACCTCTCCGTCCCGGGTCTCGATGGTCTTGATAAGAACCGTTTTCTTGGAGTGCGTCTCAGAGGAGCGCTGCTGGTGCTCAGGGCTGGTTTCTGGTGGAGCAGACAGAGCAAAACAAAGTTTCACCACCTGAACTTTCACTAAGAGGATGATGATGAGTCTAGAGCTGCAGTGAGCACCCTCTAGTGGTGTGTTTGGACAGCTGCATCTTACCCCTGAAGCTCAGCGTGGAGTAGCTCTGCACAGGCATGGTGATCCTGCAGGGTCAGACACAGCAGGGGTCAGAAACCACCTCCTTCATCCCATCATCATCATCATCGTTTCCGTACCAGCCTCACCTGCTCTCCTCGCCCTCCAGCAGCTTCCTGTAGGTGGCGATCTCCACATCCAGAGCCATCTTGATGTTGAGCAGGTCCTGGTACTCTCGGAGGTGGCGTGCCATCTCATCCTTCATGTTGGAGATCTCCGCCTCCAGGCGGGCGATGGTGTCCTGGAAACCGCCCGCATCACGCCCGTGGCGATCCTCCATGTCCCTCATCTGCCTCATCAGGGACTCGTTCTGGATCAGGAGTCAAGAGACAGACTGTAGGAGGATGATGATGATGAAGAGTGTGTGTGAAGGTGTGTGTGTGTGAGAGACGTACGGTGCCTTTCAGGGAGTCGATCTCGCAGGTGTAGGCCTGGATCTGGTGTCTGAACTCCATGGTCTCCTGCCGCGCCTGCTTCAGAGCCTCGTTGTTCTTACTCACGGCCTGGTTCAGGTCAGACACCTGGAACAACAAAGGTCAAAGGTCAAAGGTCAGGTCTACTGTTGTCACTGCCATGTCTCCTTGTCTCCATGTCTCCTTACCTTGGACTTGTACCAGTCTTCGGCCTCTGCGATGTTCTTGGCGGCGATGCCCTCGTACTGGGCTCTGATGTCTCTCAGCGCCGCCGTCAGATCCGGTTTGGACATGTCCATCTGGATCTGCACCTGAGTCTCCTGCATCTGAGTCTGCAGCTCACGGATCTCCTGCAGAGGAGAGGAGGGAGGAGGAGGAGAGAGGAGGAGGAGGAGAGGGGAGGTCAGGGGAGGTGACCTTCACTGTGACCCTAAAACCTCTTCTGTCCTGGAACGCGACTGTAACAAGCCTTCATTCATAAATCTGTCAGCTTAGACACACACACATACACACACACACACACACACACACACACACACTTGTAACAACAGATGCTGACATACACACACTCACAGCCCAAACAGAGAGTGATCTAAACGGACAGAAGGAGGAGCAGTGACGAGGAGCTGTGAGGAGGAACACAGACCTCTTCATGGATCTTCTTCAGGAAGGCGATCTCCTCCTGCAGAGTCTCGATCCGTCTCTCCAGGTCCAGACGGGCCAGGGTGGCAGCGTCCACGTCCTGCAGGGGAGATTTCAGAGAGTGAGGAGAGCATGGAGGAGAGCATGGAGGAGAGCATGGAGGAGAGCATGGAGGAGAGCATGGAGGAGAGCATGGAGGAGGTGATGAAGTGAGAGATGAAGGAGTGTCGGCTCACCGCTCTGAACGCAGCCAGGCTGTTTTCTGCTTCTTCTTTCTGGAGGATCTCCTCCTGGAGTCTGGAGCCACACACACACACACACACACACACACACACACACACACACACACACACACACACACACACACACACAGAGGATAGCAGATCCTTATATAGAAGAGCTCAGTGTAAACATTCAGTCTGTGTCACACACATCTTCTTAAAGAGACACACACACCCCGCTAAGCCCCTCCCACCTGAGTTTCAGCTTGTCCAGGTCGTCAGCCAGGTTGTCCCGCTCCACCTCGATTCGTGACCTCTGATTGGACAGGATCTCCACCTGCCTCCTCAGCTCGCTCATCTCCTCCTCGTACAGGTCGGCGATGCGGGTCGGCTCGCGCCCACGCAGCCGCTCCACCTCCACCGCCATGGCCTGGTTCTGCTGCTCCAGGAAGCGGACCTTCTCGATGTAGCTGGCGAAGCGGTCGTTGAGGTGCTGCAGCTCTGCCTTCTCATTGGTCCGTGTGGTCATGAACTCCTGGTTGAGGGCGTCTGCCAGGCTGAAGTCCAGCGTCTCGCCAAGGCCGGCGTAGGAGCGGCCGATGGAGACCCGGGAGGACCCCAGAGGCTTCCCGTAGTGGCTGGAGGAGACTCTGTAGACTGGTGTGGAGCTGGTCCGGGTCACCTCGTAGACCCTAGAGGAGACATGACCCCCACCCCCAGCCCCGTGGCCCAGCATGGACCGGTTGAGGGAGGGTGAGGCGTAGCCGCCGTGGCCGAAGTGTCTGCGGTATGAGGAGGCGGTTTGAGCCGAGGAGGAGTAGGACGCCATGTTGGTGCAACAGAGACGAGGACTGAGGAGGAACCTGGTCCCCCTTGCTATTTGTAGTTCCCCCCTCCCCTCACTTTCCCCTCCTCCTCTCTGGGACCTCCCCCCCCCCTCAGCCTCTCTACGTCTACGTCTCTGTCTTTTCTCACTCTTCCTCTCCCTTCATCTTTTCATCTTCCACCTTTCTTTTTCCAAACCTCCACTTTTCTTCTTCTTCTTCTTCTTCTTCTTCTTCTTCTTCTTCTTCTTCTTCTTCTTCTTCTCCTCTCCATCCCTCTTCCTTTTCTTCTCCTAACCGTCCATCAGAGCGACGTTCAACCACAGGAAAGTCCCCTTCTTCCCTCCTGTGACCTCACCACATAACGATGCGAGGATGCAAGGATGGATGGCGTCCTTTCCAGCTCCGCCGTCCTCACATGGTGAAGCTGTGCAGGTTGTTAGTGACAGCATTTGTTGGGGAAAGCGTAGACCGACCTGCCTTAAAAAGGAAAACTATCTCATCCTGGACGCAGAGGAACAACATGTGCCTGTGAGCGTTCCCACAGCAGAGAGCTACAGCCCCAAACAATGAGTGTCACTGATGATGAGAGCAACACTGGAGAGCTTAAAGTGCTCTGGGGTTAAAACTGTTTGATTTTAACAGGCCAAAGTCAGCAGGTTAGGAAAAACAGATTTTAAACCAAAAGACTCCCAATGAGACGGTTTAAAATCTAATTATATTATAATCTAATCTCAATAACTTTAATGAGTTAAATTAAAATGAAACAGTGTCTGCAGACTGCTTACAGGTGATATGAGAGGCAGTAAACTGCTGATGTTAACAGACAAAGTCACACTCTTTCTCCTCTAATAATGTCTGTTAGTCCCACACTATTAATAGAGATGTTTAAGTGTTTTTTTAACATGTGTGTGTGTGTAAGTGTGTGTCGTCCTGGGTTTCTTCAAGAGCAGGAGCACCTCTGTGAGCTGACACTAAAGTAAACACCTCTTCATCACTTTCAGTCTCACCCTCCTCCTCCTCCCTTGTTGTTTAGAGCTATATAAGGCTGGTTACTCTGGTCATCCAACCTTGATTTATGACAGGCTGAGTTCACCTGAAAAGTTACTTCCATATAGTTAAAAAAAAACACTTCAACAAACAAATAGATTATTATTATTTTTTACTCTTATTCATCCCACATACTTATTATGAGAGAGAATAAAAGAGAAACACAGACTTCTAGCATCACTGTATTGAGAAATGAATACAGCTTGTAGTTCCACCGCCTGGCCGCTGGGCGTCGCTGTAGCCCCGTGCTTGAAAACAACAACCTCCGGCTAATCTGTTGTTACTCTGTCATAACTGCTCCGTTTCTTCAAGTTCAGGGGTTAAAAGTCCATTTAATGCAGGTAAGAGCCATAAAAATAAACACTGACAGTGAGATATGTATGGTGTTGTTCTTTAGAGCTGCTTTGAGTTCGTCTGACAGAGGAAGAGGAGAGAAGAAGAGGCAGAAAGCTGTGCAAGCTAGCTAGCGAAAGGCTAACTGCCCGGTGCGTTAATTATCGGACAAGCCCAGATTTAAAGCATAAATAAAGGTTTTATTTTACTTTTTACCTGTTGTCAGGTGGCTGCTTGGACAAATAACATCCTCTGCTTATCAGAAAATGTTAAAGTATTAAAAATAACGGCTTAAGTTTGGTGTTAAGAGCTATAATAAAGAGGGGGTAGCTTCTGATTTGGCTGTAAACTTTTGTTATTGTGACTTTTCACTGCTCTTGAATCCTGTTTTCTGTGTTTTTTTCTCCAGAATTTAATCATGAAGAGCTCCAAAGAGGCCGTGCAGTCTGCAGCCAAAGAGTTTCTGCAGTTTGTCAACAGAGGAGTGTCTCCATATCACGGTACAGTCTGAGAAATACATCAAATTTATGCAGAGGGACATATTTCCTCATGCATGCTACTCTGACCTGATTACATAACCTACTGTGGCTGTTAAATATTTACACATGTTTAAATTGTTCATACATGATCTACAGATGTACTTTAATATCAGCATGAACATGTTATGAACAGTTCTCTTTTATTTGACATGTTTGAATAATTTCTTTAAGGATACAAGACAAAGTAGCAGGTTGTGTTTGATAAGAAAGACTCAACAACCTGATAGATATTTCATCTGAGAGTTTCCAGTGAGATTTCCATGACTCAGCACTGAGACAGTCCAGGTTATCAGATGACTTTGAGCCTGAGATTAGAAAGAGTCTGTGTAGATGAAGCAGATTTCTCGCTATGTTTCTCACCTTTGCCCTTTTGACATCTAATTAAGTTGCCCTTCATATTTTATATTTCAATCAAACACATCCTGCATCTCATAAAAGAAAACACACAACTTATATTTTATTTTCCTTTTTGTCTTTCCAGTGGTTGAAGAGTGTAAGCGACGCCTGTTGGCTGCAGGCTTCATCGAGCTGAAGGAGTCGGAGAAGTGGAACATCGAGCCATCTAGGAAGGTTTGTACTTTCAAAGAGTGAACAAAAGGTAACAAGAAGCTACAAACTAAAACATAATCTCCTCTGTGTCTCTGCTCCCTGTAGTATTTTGTGACCAGGAACTTCTCCAGCCTCATCGCCTTTGCTGTGGGTGGACAGTTCCTTCCAGGAAACGGCTTCTCCATGATCGGAGCCCACACCGACAGCCCCTGCCTCAGGGTGAGGAGCTGCATCCTTCCACCCATCAGTCACAATCTGCTTCTTTACTCTTCTGTTTCATCTTTAAGAAGTTTATCACGCTGTGTTCAGGTGAAGCCAAGATCTAAGAAGACGAAGCAGGGCTGTCTGCAGGTTGGCGTGGAGTGTTATGGCGGTGGGATCTGGAACACCTGGTTTGATCGTGATCTGACGGTTGCAGGCCGCGTCATGGTTAAGGTAGATTTTCTTTCTCTTCAGCAGTTTTAATGTTTAAAGGGGTTAAAGCAGATGTTTCCCTCCTTCTCATCGTCATGTGTGTCTGCAGAGCGACGACAGGCTGCTTCAGAAGCTGGTCCACGTGTCCAAGCCTCTTCTCAGGATTCCTCACCTGGCCATCCACCTGCAGAGGGACATCAACGACTCCTTCGGCCCCAACAAAGAAAACCACCTGTCAGTAACAAACAGGAAGTTAAATCACAAAGGTTTTCATTTCTGATCACACACATGGAGCTGTGCTTTTCTGCGTCCTTTCTTCAGCGTGCCTATCATCGCCACCACCGTCCAGGAGGAGCTGGAGACCGGCTCTGCATCCAGCGGAGACGCCTCCTGTGCCACCACCACGGTATGACACAAAGCTCCAGTCTTTTCTGTTTCTGGCCTCTTTATCCTTCAGTTTGATACTTCTTCCTCCCACACACCCCATGGCCTCACGAAGCCAGGAATAACTCAGCAGATATTTCTGCTCCGGGAACGTTGGAGAAGGAGGAACTCAGATCTGAGCTTTCATGTCTCCATCCCCAGGCGGAGAAACACCACCCAGCTCTGGTGAAGGTGCTGTGTTCAGAGCTTAGCGTGGAGCCTGAAGCTCTGCTGGACTTTGAGCTGTGTTTGGCTGACACTCAGCCCGCGGTGAGTCTCTGAGTGAAACATTGACTTCCTGTCTCCTCTTATCGTCCAGGTGATCCAGCTCTAACACCTGATTCATGCTGTTCATGAATAACACAGATGGTTTAACTCCTGTGTTTCTATCTGCAGGCGCTGGGAGGCGTGTATGAGGAGTTCATCTACTCTCCTCGTCTGGATAACCTCCACAGCTGCTACTGCGCCCTGCAGGTCAGTCCGTCACTTCCTGCTCCGCTCTTTCTTTGTCTGAGATCTTCACTTTCCCGCCTCTTTGTCCCAGGGGCTGGTGGAGTCCTGCTCTGGAGACACTCTGGACAAAGACCCCAACATCAGGATGATCACCCTGTACGACAACGAGGAGGTGAGTGAGACAGGAAGTGAGCCGCTGTGTGACGAGGAGCGGTTTCTGTGTCCGACGCCTCCCAAACAGATGTTAGCTTGGAGGCTCCATTTATCCCGTGTGTGTGTGTGTGTGTGGCAGGTGGGATCAGAGAGCGCTCAGGGAGCTCAGTCCAACCTGACGGAGCTCATCCTCAGCCGCCTCGCTGCCTCGCCCTCCAACCTCACCGCCTTCCAGCAGGCGGCGCCGCTCTCCTTCATGATCAGCGCTGACATGGCTCACGCTGTGCACCCCAACTACATGTCAGCACACACACACACACACTCTGAGCAGCTGCAGCAGATGATATGAAATATAACACATCCTCTTGGTTTATCTCCACCTCAGGGAGAAGCACGAGGAGAACCACCGCCCAGCCTTCCACAAGGTGAAACCTGTTCTGAGCACGTGCAGAAGTGACCTACTGAAGCAGAGTTTAACTAACATGCTCGTTAATTTCCTTTCAGGGCCCAGTCATCAAGTTTAACAGCAACCAGCGCTACGCCACCACAGCCGTCACCGCCTCCCTCATCAGAGAGGTCGCCACCCGGGTCGGCGTGCCCCTGCAGGTACAGTGTGGGTGTGATTAAAACCGGGTGGCGTCTCATTACTCGGTCTTTCTGAGTTACTCAGCAGCGAGCAGAGATCTCCTAGCAACCTGGAGATGTGCTCCAGGACGACGGCGAGGAGAGGAGAAGAATTCACGTGTGCCCGTTTCTCCTGCAGGATGTGATGGTCCGTAACGACAGCCCGTGTGGCACCACCATCGGACCCATCCTCGCCGCCCGCCTGGGGATCCCCGTGATGGACATCGGGGCGCCGCAGCTCTCCATGCACTCCATCAGAGAGATGTGCTGCACCTCCAGTGTCCTGCAGAGCACCACCCTCTTTAAGGTGACCCCGTCAGCGAATCAAACGCACCAATAAGCGTGCGTCAGGTCACAGATGCTAACTCCTGTCTCTCCTCCTGCAGGGTTTCTTCGAGCTGTTCCCCTCAGTGAGGAGCACGCTGGTTGTTGACTAAGAGGAGCTGAGGACGGCGTTTACACGTCCGGGAAACGACACTGACTGATGCAACGAGATGAAGCAGCAGAGACGAGAGATCTCTGGAGTGGTGTTCACGTTAAAAACGTCACATTCCTCCCTGTGAACAGCTTCTCAGTCGTGTGCCTTCGTATCAAACTCCACCACCAATAAACAAACACATGAAGTAATCAAGCACCTCCTGTTTTTCTAATGAGCTGAAATATTCAGAAAGAATAAAGTCTGGAAACATTTGTTGTTGTTGGTGTCTTATTGTTGATGGCAGGAGTCTCATCCTGCAGAGGGAAGATGCCGTCACTGAGTTTAATCCCATCACTCATTTCTATAAAAGCCTGGTAGGGGCCGGTTGTGGTGTTTTGCCAAGTGTCTGGACAGTTTGTTGGCACAATGAGGCGGACTCCTGATCCACAGGAGACGCTTTACAATGCAGAGACACACAGGACTCATCCACGCTGCAAGAAATGCAGGTCTGACCCAGTCCCTCTGACTCTGAGCTGAATCATTCATCTCCAGGTGGTCGTTGGGAGAAAGTAAAGAAATAAAATCTGCTCAAGTTAATATTAATGAAGCAGAAATAAAGTCTTGGGCTGCTTTAATGTTTTTATCTCTGACATAAATCCAAGGTTCAGCTCATTTCAGTCTTGATACTTTTTGCAGTGTGGAGCTTCCTCCTGTCTCCTTTCAGCTGGTCCTCCCTCCTCCCTCCTCTCTCCTCCTCCTCTCTCAGACTCTCACACTTCCTCCCCTTTAGTCTGAGCTCCAGCAGCAGCAGCAGCCTCTCCTCAGAGATGGAGAGCTGCTAGAAGCGCAGCAGCAGCAGCAGCCGCTCTCCCCCTGCTCGCTCCGGTGGATGTTGGATGTACGATGAGGTCTCCGCGGCTCTGGGCGGCTCTGTGCCTCCTCCTCACCGCCTCATGCCGGCTCTGCGCGGCCGCCCGACACGGTAAGAGCCTCATGGTTGGTCTAACACTGACGGAGACTGATGCACTTCCCTGTTAATGAAGTGACTGCAGGCTGACTGCGCGGTGCCCGGTGCGTAAATCTGCGCTTTTTGCGTTTTCTCACAGTTAGCGTCGCACTTTGCTGCGAGTTTGAAGCAGAGAAAGCTGCACTTTGAGTCAGATTTGTCAGATTTACTTTGTTTTGTCTGAATTCTGCAGTTTGCTTCGTGATGATTGGTTATTTTTCACCAAAAGTGAGATGAGAGAAAATGTGCGTTTTTATTTATTTATTTTATTTTATTTTATTTTATTTTATTTTATTTTATTTTATTTTATTTATTTATTTAATAATTTTATTTCATTTTAATTTATTCATTTTATTATTTTATTTTATTTTATTTTTTATTATTTTTTATTATTTTTTTCATTTTATTTATTAATTAATTTATTTTTATTTTTTCTGTTGACCTGTGCATCATTTAAAGATTCCCACAGCAAACAAAGACAGGAAGTGTTAATTTGCAGGATGAAGGATTTTTTAATTCTCCTTTTTGATAAACTTTAATGAAAAATACCATAAAATGAGCTTCCTCATCTCCTCCTCATCATCTGTTGCTGTCATGCTTAAATTCTTGGGCCTTGAAGCAGCCTCACAGGACACCGTACTCACAGCTATGACTCATGACTGACCCTCAGCTCCGTCTGCTCTCAGTTACTACAGCCACTTCCTGTCTGCGTGATGCACCTAACACAGTTTGGAGTTTCAGCACCACGGACAGCAGACCGGCTCAGTCCCAGTCCTCCTCACCTCCAGCTGGAGGATGAGAGCTGGGATGAAGTTGGATGCTGCTCAGACACATCACACACACACGCTCCACGCCTCTCCTCCACCCTGGCTGACTCATTCCACCTTAAATATCCCCCGCCAGCCTGCAGACCAGAGGACGAGCCACAAATGCCATCAGAACCATTACGGGAACGACACTGGATCCAATCTGGTGGGAGCTAATGGAGGATAAAAGCGACACACAGAGACTCTGATGATGATGATGGTGATGGAGGAAGGCTGGAGTGTAGTTTGAGCTCTGAACATGAGTCAGCCTGATTTCTGTATACCCACTCTTCCATGTGAGACACGTCTCAGACCCTCAGGGAGGTTTTCCTTCAGCATTCCTCTGAGTTTCTGCTCAGTGATAAAAGTCTCTGTGAGGGGATGGAGGAGAAACACAAACCTCCAAACTCTGATTCTCTCAGATCTAAACTTCAGGTCCAAGAGGACGTGGACACTCTGTACCCAGCTGCTCATTTCAGCCTGGATCATATCAGGCCGGTGTGTAATCAGGGGTGTGTGTGTGTGTGATTGATTGTGAAGTGAGGGATGACAGTGAGTGACAGTCTGCAGGATGACTTTAATCATCTGATCATCCTCTGGAAACAGACAGAGGAGAAAGAGGAGACAGAGATAACACGGTGTGTGGGTGGAGGAGTGAGGACAGAGATTAGTCATCATGTGGAGTTTGGACGGAGGAGGCGACGGGTGGATGGAGAATCTCTCTGCTGCTCTATGTTTAGCTGCGCCGCGCCTCCCTGGCTGCATGGAGATCCCCTCTCTGATAGCTGCAGCAGCGGCGCTCGGTTTGTGTCGTCTGAGTGGGTTTCAGAGGAAGAGGAGATAAAGTTCAGGTGATGTTTGTCAAGCAGAGAGGATTGTGGGTGTTTTTAATCCTCACAGTCAGCAGCAAAAAAGAAAGAGTCGTAAATAATCAGACCCTTCACATCTGCTGCTGTTTACTGCCCAGCTCCACATAAAGACCTGGAAAGGTCAGCTCACACACACCAAACATTTGTTGGGGTTCCCCGTCTCGCTGCATGTGTGTGTGTGTGTGTGTGTGACGACTTTCCTCCAGCTTCCTCCTCCTCATGTGCTGTTTCCTCTCTGCAGGTTGTTTGTTCGAGAAGAAGCTGTGTCCCAGAGATCAGCTGTGCTCTGATGGTGAGTTTCATGTCTCCACACACACACACACACACACACACACACACACACTCTGTCAGGCTGATGTGGACACGTCTTCCCCCAGAGGAAGCTGGTGTTTATGGCGTGTTGAAAATAGTAAACCAAGAAGGCTCCAGCTGTGGCGACTCGCTCCAGGACGCCGTGATGTGTTTCCTGTCCATCAGACAGTCAGAGCTGTTTGTTCGTCACAGCTCAGCCGCCTGTCCTCCCTCTGTGTATTCCCTCTCTTATTTCTCATTGCAAGAGCGTGCACGAGCAACGTGCATGAGCGTGCATGAGCGTGCATGAGCGTGCATGAGCGTTGAGCCTTCAGAAGTGGCTGCATTATTGATGTGAGCTTGATTCAGCCACAGAATGTTTTGTTCCTTGTTGCAGAGACGGGAACATTCAGGGGACATGCAGTGTGTGTGTGTGTGTGTGTGTGTGTGTGTGTGTGTGTGCTCTGAGGAGTGTGTGTGAGAGTAACAGGTGTTATTTCACAGTGTGTACTCTC
The DNA here is from genome assembly GCF_033239565.1 of Halichoeres trimaculatus. Lineage (NCBI taxonomy): Eukaryota > Metazoa > Chordata > Actinopteri > Labriformes > Labridae > Halichoeres > Halichoeres trimaculatus. The sequence goes on from NW_027437202.1 coordinate 9,300,050, forward strand.
ACTTCAACCCCTCTGAGCCTGTGTTGGTGTCTCTGACAGAGATGAGTCTGTTTCATCCTCTGAGGCTGAGATGAATCCACTGACCCACTAATTAACCCACACACAGCTCGTTACTACCACTGATGATGGCGTCCACGCTCCTCAGTGTCCAAACACGAGGACGGAGGATGATGGAGCAGTGTGTGTGTGTGTGTGTGAGGAAAGTGGTCAGACGGGTGTGAAAGGTGGAGAGGCCGAGGGAAGTGCTGTGGAGTGAAAGAGAAACAGGAGGAGACAAAAGAGAAAAGAGGCAGAGAGCAGCGTAAACAAGGTCTCCCTCCGTCAGCGCTCTCTGCCAATCGCTGCCTCCCCTGGCCGTCTCTATGACAACGGTGACATCACTTGCCTGACGACCGTGTGTCTCCCTCATGAGTGTGTGTGCGTGTGTGTGTTTGATGAGGGATGGAGTGAGGCAGAGGTGATGACTCACCAAGGCCTACGCACACACACTCACACAGATTTACTGTGTGTGTGTGTGTGTGTGTGAGTGTGTGTGTGTGTGTGTCTCTGCATGTAAATGATGAAAATTCACTTTGTTGCAGATTTCTGTGTTTTCCTCCTTCACTTTAAACATCAGCAGTGTGTGTGTGTGTGTGTGTGTGTGTGTGTGTTCCCCTGCTCAGATGGTCTGTTTGGACAGTGCCAGTTCCCCCACCAGGACCCGGTCCAGTACCAGGTGTCCGTACCCGTCCTGCACAAGCTGCAGGGAGTCCTCAAAGACCTGATGGTCCAGGGTGAGTACAGGGTCTGGGGGATCAGTTCCTGCCTCAGTGGGACCTGAAAGATGACGTGGACTCTCTGTTGCAGGTCTGACCTGGAGGGACGACCTCACTCAGGCAATCATTGGCCGAGAGCTGAGCCACATCCCCACCCTCAGCTCCGTCAGCTCCTCCAAACTCCAGGAGAAGTCGCTCAAACAGTAAGACGCAGATAAACTCCTCCTGACGACGACGCTTCAGCACAATAACCCAGAGTCTCCTTCCTCAGGCCCAAACAGTCTGGACCGGCTCAGAGGAGAGTCCAGGGACCCCAGAGTCCAGCTGACCCTGAGATGATGCAGCAGTATGTGGACTACATGATCCTGGACCCGTCCCGCTCCTCCGTCCACATGCAGACGCCCCTGCTGGATCCGTACACGTACCGCCAGGTGAGTATCAGCGCCCACCTGCTCATCGTGTGATGTCACTGACTCCTGACACCTCCCGTCTGCTCCTGCAGCAGCAGTTCGGCTACCAGGACGAGGAGGAGCGCTCCCTCAACTCCCTGGACGATAATCAAGCCTTCCCGCTGCGATCCAGATCCAGAGGAGACCCTTTGGACGCAGATCGGCAGCTCCTCCAGGACTTGGTGTCATATTACCTCACCTCTCCTTCCTCCTCCTCCTCCTCCTCCTCTTCCTCTGTGCAGTCGCTCCCTCGCCAAAGAGGGCCAGGGTTTCCTTCATCGCCTTCCTCCTCCTTCTTCCCTGAGCTGGACTTTCCTTTGGACTACGGCGAGGACTACGTTTCCCAGGTGGCTCAGCTGGGGAAGCAGCAGCAGGAGCAGCAGGAGCAGGCGGAGAAGAAGGCGCAGGAGGAGTATGACTCCCTGTCAGGGCTGGATGGTGAGATGCTGAAGGAGGTTTAATGACTCCAGCTGCAGATTAAAGATGGAGTCTGTGTGACCGAGCTGTCCTGGTGTTTTTCAGAGCGCTCCGTGCAGAGGCTGGCTCTGCTGCTCAACCACTACGGCCTGGACGTCAAGGATCTGTCGCCCGAGCAGAGACAGAAGCTGCCGGCCGCGCTGAAGCAGCTGCAGCTGGACAGCTCCTACGGACACAGAGCGACCAAAGGTGGGTCTGACGGTTAGCTCCTCCCCTCAGGTCGATACCTGCTGCGAGCTTCACTGACGCTCTGTTTGTGCTTCCTCCAGAGAAATATGGAAACAGCCCCGAGAAAGGAAAGAAGGTGAGACGCTCGTCCTGAGAGTCAGGTTAGCTCCTACAGAGAGTCCAGGTGTTTCACCTGCACCTGCTGTCTGCGCTTTGAACCAGGTGACAGAAGGCTCCATGGCGTACAAGACGGCTGCTCCTGAGGCGCCGCCGCCCCCTGCTAAGCCCGCTGCAGCAGAGAAAGCTCCTCCTGCTCCTCCTGCTGAGGACAAAGCAGCCAAAGCAGACGAGTACGGATACATCGTGACCAATCAGAGGTGAATATGACTCCTTCCTGTATGTTTCAGCCAATCAGAATGACTTCCTGTCTGTGAGCGAATGTGACGTCCAAGTTAAACGTGTGTTTGTTACGTGGAGGGAGGCAGTTTATTAACACCAAACCGGATCCTGAGTCCAGCAGGAACCAGACCCTGCAGACCGCCCCTTTGTCACCAACAGCTGATTAACTTTAAAGATTAGAGACTTTGTGTGTGTGTGTGTGTGTGTGTTTGTCTGTGTGTGTGATGTGTGCGTTTTGTCACCACAGCCCCCTCAGTCTGAACGACGGGGTGCAACTGTTGGAGCGTCTGTTGGTGAAGAGCGGCCTCTCCACCGCCTCTGCCATCAACATCAGGTAACCACACAGGAAGCTCACCAGAGAAATAAGCAGACTGGAGCCAGAGTCCTGATCCTGATCCTGGTCCAGGCTCAGAGGGGGTCAGGTTTTTAGTTCAGCTCACACTGAAGGAGAGGAGCTCCCCTGTGAGTAACCCGGTCCCTGCTCCTCTGCTCTCTCTGCAGCGTGGTCGGCCCCTCCATCACCTTCAGGATCAGACCCAACTCCAGGAACCTGACAGCTGGAGCGGTGGCGGAGGCAGCAGGTACACAGGTGGATGCTGAGGCTGTACCGCACGCGCTCAGAGCGTTTGACAGGAAGCACATCTGATGTTTTCTCTCTGCAGCTGCTGAGAAGAGCGTCCTGGAGTCAGACACCGGCCTGAAGGTGCTGCAGAGCGGCGTAGGAGAGGTGGGTGATGGGAAGGCACTCCCTCTGGCCACCAGGGTCCAGCCCAGCTCCCGTTGGGTCTTCGCCACGCTGGTGGCCATGGCGTGTATCGGCAGCATCCTGGTGGCAGCCATGACCATCGCCTGCCTGCGTCACCACGCCCACCGGCTGGCGGCGAAGAAGCTGGGGCTGGGACCGGAGGGCGGCAGCTTCAGCCACCAGGAGTACCAGGTGACTATAACGACCACATGATGTCATCTGTAACCAACCGCCACACTGCGCCTCACAAACATGCACAACCCGCTCACCAGGACCTGTGTCGCCAGCACATGGCCTCCAAAGGCGCCTTCGGACGCCTGGAAGCTGCTGCCCTGGGCGCCGTGGGAGGAGCCAGCGGAGGAGCTGCAGGTGGAGGAGGAGGTGCTGCTGGAGGAGCAGGAGGAGCAGCAGGAGGAGGAGGTGCAGACTCACGGGTCAGCAGCGTGTCGTCTCAGTTCAGCGATGGCGCCCAGCCCAGTCCCAGCTCTCACAGCAGCACGCCGTCCTGGTGCGAGGAGCCGGCGCAGGCCAACATGGACATCTCCACGGGTCACATGATCCTGGTCAGTGTGAGGCGGTCTCTGAGGTCCAGACCAGCTCCTGGTGTTGGTTTTGACTCTCTGCTCTCATTGGTTTGTCTCAGGCCTACATGGAGGACCACCTGAGGAACAAAGACCGTCTGATGAAGGAGTGGGAGGCGCTGTGCTCCTACCAGGCCGAGCCCAGCGCCGTCTCCGTGGCTCAGAGCGACGCCAACGCCAAGAAGAACCGCTGCCCGGACTCTGTGCCCTGTGAGTCCAGCAGCTGCTCCTCTGTCTCTGTCAGGAAGTCAGGATCCTTTTAGAAATGACACGTTTCTGTTCCTCCTCAGACGACCACTCCAGGGTGAAGCTGAAGGCGGAGATTAACCCTTCCCGCTCGGACTACATCAACGCCAGCACCATAGTGAGTCCATCAGCCTCAGTGAGCCTGTGTGACCTTTGACCCTGTCTTCTCTCTGACCTCTGACCTCTCTCTGCAGATTGAGCACGACCCCCGGATGCCGGCCTACATCGCCACCCAGGGCCCCCTGTCCCACACCATCTCTGACTTCTGGCAGGTCAGCGTGAGACCCACATGTGGTCCATGATGGAGCGTGTGTGTCAGTGTGTGTGTGTGTGTGTGTCAGACGGTCTCACCACTGTGTGTGTGTGTGTGTGTGTGTGTGTGTGTTGCAGATGGTCTGGGAGAACGGCTGCACCGTCATCGTGATGATGTCAGCTCTGGTGGAGGACGGAGAGAAACAGTGCGACCGCTACTGGCCTGACGAAGGCTCCTCTCTCTACCACATCTATGAGGTGTGTGTGTGTTCATGTGTGTGTGTGTGTAGATTAAAGATGCAGGCTGAGCTGAGCTACCTGTGCCCCTCCAGGTGAACTTGGTGTCTGAACATATCTGGTGTAACGACTTCCTGGTGCGGAGCTTCTACCTGAAGAACGTGCAGACTCAGGAGACCCGGACTCTGACTCAGTTCCACTTCCTCAGCTGGCCGGCTCAGGGCATCCCTACCTCCACACGCCCCCTGCTGGACTTCCGCAGGTACTGCTGCTCTGACTCTCCCCTGATGTGGATCCACTGATGTGGATCTGTGAGGATCTCCTCAGAAATATCTCCCCCCCTTCAAACTGAGTATTCAGCAGCTGCTCTGCTTCAGGGCTTTCTGTCTTTCTACCTTCACCCCCTCGTGTCTCCTCACTCTGCCCCTCCTCTCCTCCCTCCCTCTCCTCCCTCCTTCCTCCCCCTGTGCGATGGAGGTCAGCGGAGCCATGGCTTTAATTTAAACATATCTGTCTGTGTCATTCTTGTGGTTTGCAGCTAGTAGTCTGGGTCCAGTTGCATAGTCACAAAAATGATCATGGACTGATGTGGCTGCAGCAGGAGGTCCATCGCCGAAACCCCTCTCACCTCCTCTTTATCTATCCTTCTATCTCTCCATCTCTGTTTCTGTGCACCTCACTGCTCAGTTTTTGGCCCACACAGAAGTTGTCTTCTCATATTTTCTCTCCAGGAAGGTGAACAAATGCTACAGAGGACGATCCTGCCCCATCATTGTGCACTGCAGGTACAGAGATCACACACACAGACACCCTCAAAAAGCTTAAATGTAGGAGGCACTCTGTTGTTGTAGTACCAACTCTGTCCACTTGATGGCAGCACAGGCTCATAAATAAATCTGACAGCAGTGACAAAGCAAAGCCAGCTTCTCTTATATTAAAGTGAAATCAGCTGATCAGTGTAGGATCATCTCAGTATGATCCTGTGTTTCATGGCTTAAAGTTTGTTCTGTTGTTTGACAGTGATGGTACAGGCCGGACTGGGACCTACATCCTGATTGACATGGTTCTGAATCGCATGGCCAAAGGTACGGTTTCTCTGGAGTTTTCACTGATTCATGTTTTTATTTTTCAGCTCTTTAAACTCATCTCCTCACGTCCTGCAGGTGTGAAAGAGATCGACATCGCTGCTACTCTGGAGCACATACGAGACCAGCGGCCTGGGATGGTTCGCACTAAGGTCACTCTCATAAATCTGTGTTCAGACCCTTCATGAGTCAAAGATGATCTAGAAACCCTGACCCTGTTTTATCCTCGTTTAGGACCAGTTTGAGTTCGCCCTGACAGCCGTGGCTGAGGAGGTCAACGCCATCCTGAAAGCTCTGCCCCAGTGAATCCGCTTTGACCCGGCCTGCCTGACCCCCACCAGACTCCTGTCCTACCTCCACTGTCTCTAAGGTGAATGATGAGGAAACCCTCTTCCTGCTGGCTTACATATTCAGACTTAACAGATATAAAAGATAACTCTCACTGAGTAACTGAGGGCTCACAGGCACAGAGCTGATGATCTGAGTGAAGCTAAGATCAGATCCTTTAAAGATCATTTAAATGGAAATAAAATCAAAATGTTTCAGATTTTCCTCCTAAAAATTGAAATTAGTTGTGAAAAAGTAAAGTAGACTCAAAGTTAAATGGAGTCAGTGGTGGAGACGTGATGTTAGTGATGATCAGATCCACTTCCTGCTTGGCCTGTAACTTCCTGTCCTCATCACATGACCAACTCCTACAGAAAATACAACCTGGCGTTTGTCTCTGTGTGCATCTCGGATCATAAGTCCCTGGATGAATATTTGTTGTGGTATCATCATGCAAATAAAAAATGAACTAAAAAAAACAGAAAAAGAAATATTCTATGAAAGAAAGCTATTTTGTATCTGTGAGACCTTAAATAAATCTTTTCGTGTCAAAGTGCTGCAATCATCCTCATGACTTCTGTGACTTTCTGTACTTAAAGATCTGAACCAGCTGCTCTTTATCCCACCGCCTGTTTAAATAAAGGTATTAATCAAGTCTAAATGAAAAAACACATTAGTGCTGTTAAATCAAACATGATAAAACACAAAATCACAGGACAAAGACTTATTTTGTTATTTTTATTAGTTTGCACATTTAAAATTCAAACAGTAAACTCATGAAGCTCGAGGAATGCATGTTTTTTGAAGTCTGAGTCCAACAACGCAGATCTGGAGCGAGTGAACATGGAACTTTCTGAACCAGTTGGACCTCAGGAAAACCAGAGCAGGATGAGGAGCTTAGTACTCCTCCTCTCCTTCCTCCTCCCCGCCCTCGACGCTGTCGGTGCCCACCTCCTCATAATCCTTCTCCAGAGCAGCCATGTCCTCTCTGGCCTCTGAGAACTCCCCCTCTTCCATCCCCTCTCCAACGTACCAGTGGACGAAGGCCCTCTTGGCATACATCAGGTCAAACTTGTGGTCCAGTCTGGCCCAGGCCTCAGCGATGGCGGTGGTGTTGCTCAGCATGCACACAGCTCTCTGCACCTTGGCCAGGTCTCCTCCAGGAACCACGGTGGGGGGCTGGTAGTTGATCCCCACCTTGAAGCCTGTGGGACACCAGTCCACAAACTGGATGGTGCGCTTGGTTTTGATGGTGGCGATGGCAGAGTTGACATCTTTAGGCACCACGTCTCCTCGGTACAGAAGGCAGCAGGCCATGTATTTGCCGTGACGGGGGTCACACTTCACCATCTGGTTGGCGGGCTCAAAGCAGGCGTTGGTGATGTCTGCCACTGACAGCTGCTCATGATAGGCCTTCTCTGCAGAGATCACTGGGGCATAGGTGGCCAGAGGGAAGTGGATACGGGGGTAGGGCACCAGGTTGGTCTGGAACTCTGTCAGGTCCACATTCAGGGCGCCATCGAAGCGCAGGGAGGCTGTGATGGAGGAGACGATCTGCCCAATCAGCCTGTTGAGGTTGGTGTAGGTGGGACGCTCGATGTCCAGGTTCCTGCGGCAGATGTCGTAGATGGCCTCGTTGTCCACCATGAAGGCGCAGTCAGAGTGCTCCAGGGTGGTGTGGGTGGTGAGGATGGAGTTGTATGGCTCCACCACAGCTGTGGACACCTGAGGAGCTGGATAAACAGCAAACTCCAGCTTGGACTTTTTGCCGTAGTCCACAGAGAGACGCTCCATGAGCAGGGAGGTGAAGCCAGAGCCGGTTCCTCCTCCAAAGGAGTGGAAGATGAGGAAACCTTGGAGGCCTGTGCACTGGTCAGCCTGCAACAGCAGAGAGGGTTCAGTCACATGATTGTGTTTGTGCATGCTCAAATCAGTTACAATAATCAGCAAATCACCTTTTATATGATGTGAATAAAATAACTCACCAGTTTGCGGGTCCTGTCCAAGACAAGGTCGATGATCTCCTTTCCAACAGTGTAGTGACCACGGGCGTAGTTGTTGGCGGCGTCTTCCTTTCCAGTGATCAGCTGCTCAGGGTGGAAGAGCTGGCGGTAGGTTCCTGTCCGGACCTCATCTGAAGGTAGACAAAGTACTGACTTAAAACAGAGCTCTATTTCACCCCTACTGCTACAGGCAGCACAAGGAGAGACGGTTTAATTCTCACCGATGACTGTTGGCTCCAGATCCACAAAGATGGCTCTGGGAACATGCTTTCCTGCTCCGGTCTCGCTGAAGAAGGTGTTGAACGAGTCGTCTCCTCCTCCGACGGTCTTGTCACTGGGCATATGTCCATCAGGCTGAATGCCATGCTCCAGACAGTAGAGCTCCCAGCATGCATTGCCCATCTGGGCTCCGGCCTGGCCGACATGCATAGAAATACACTCACGCTGTGGAGAGAAAGAGAGAAAGACAGCTGTAAGCTTTATAAAATGCCTCCTTTTTAATCACAAAAAAGTAATCAAATTACACACACTAAATAATCCACAAGGCTAAATGAGATTGAAGCCATTTTTAATAAACTTGACTGTTGGTGCAGGGGACTTATGAGGGCCCCTATCAGCTGTCTGCTGGTTGGATGACTCAGGTCATCTCAGTCACGTTGTGGATGACTGCAGACCGGAAAGGGGTTAAGCCAACCTGCCCCCCCACCCCCTCCTCAGAGTCTGCGCAGCAGCAACAGCAGATTAAAAAGGACAAAAAGCCGCCAAAACACCAGGCAGATAAGAGCATGGCCCCTGCAGCATGGGACAGTCCCACCTTTATGAACCGTTAGCGGAACGTTAGCGGACCGTTATTCTCATGGGCTGCTGATCGACGGTTTTTAAAAACCCCGCTCAAATTTTATCCATAACTTCATTTAAAAAACATGGATCGGGGCGTAAAAGTTTTCAATCTAACTCTCAAATCTCCTAAAAGTGATCTGAAAGTGAATGAGGAACTCCAGTCAGGAGTTTACCGTCTAACGGTCACTAACAGCCATTTTGAATAAACTGCGCCAACATGTAGACTCCGATCGGTTGAGAATCTACAAAATATCACTCGATCAAGACGAATATGAAGCTTATTTTACAGAATCAGGACTCTTTTTTCGTGAAATCTCAATAAAAATATTTGCAACAATCATACGCATGCTCGATTCCCCCAAATGATCCGTTATCAGCAAATTATTTACTTTCAAAACTTCCTAACGTTTGCATTTTGGTAGTTATCTGAGAAAAACCACGCACTCAGTACAATTTTCTGAGAAAAGTAGCACATTTAGCTTCGAAACTTACCATTTTTACAAGTTTCTCCTTCTTTCCGACGTGAAGAATCGATTCCTGAAGGCTGCAGTGAACGGAGCAAAGCGGTTAAGCGGTATTTGTAGTTTTTTAAATGGGTGGAGCTAACGCTGCGGTTCGAACGTCGTTTTGGCGGCACGGAACGTAAGCGGTGGTGCTTTCAAATGTAGGCCGGAATATTTGGCTTCTTACTCTTCTGCTGCTTCATTTGAAACACGTTGATTCACTTATTCCTTTTTGTTGCAGGAATAAATGTCAAAAATTCGTCACTTAACAGTATTTAATTCTTGCTTTTGCCAAGAAGTTGTATTAATACGTGTTTTCAAGGATTAAACAAACACAGTTGTTCTTTTGTGTTCACCTTTGCCTTGTGAAAAAAAAATAACCCACCTTTATAACACGCGTTCGTCTATGCAGGTTGATTCTTTAGAATTAAACACTATCCAGAGATCCTGACAAAATTTTTGGTTTGTTTTAACAAATGAAAGAGGCATAAATCAACCAACAGTCTCGTTAAGGATCGCTGAGACTCTGAGAACGGTTTGTGGGATTGGCACCTGAAGGCATCAAAAAGCAAAACAAAGAGGCGCGTCACTTTTGACCTGCTTATGACCCCTTCATTAAAAACTCTTATTTTTCGGTAATAGTTTTGTTTCTCACTGAACAAAAATCATGCTACTGAAATGATTTTACCCCAATCTTTTGAAATAATAAAATCCTAAAAATAATAATAATGATAAAACAAATCAATAAAGGTGTGTAAAGTTTATTGTTTTAAGATAAAAATTCCGAGAATAGAAAAAAAAGTGAGATTAATTTATTTTTATTCACTGTAGCACACAAGAAGCATCTGAGATTTTATTAAAAGCATTTATGAGTATACATAAATTAAAAATATCACTGTATTAAAGACACAAACTCAATATTCCTCCCCCTCCTCCTCTCCTTCATCCCCGGCGGTGTCCGTGCCCACCTCCTCATAATCCTTCTCCAGAGCAGCCATGTCCTCTCTGGCCTCTGAGAACTCCCCCTCTTCCATCCCCTCTCCAACGTACCAGTGGACGAAGGCCCTCTTGGCATACATCAGGTCAAACTTGTGGTCCAGTCTGGCCCAGGCCTCAGCGATGGCGGTGGTGTTGCTCAGCATGCACACAGCTCGCTGCACCTTGGCCAGGTCTCCTCCAGGAACCACGGTGGGGGGCTGGTAGTTGATCCCCACCTTGAAGCCTGTGGGACACCAGTCCACAAACTGGATGGTGCGCTTGGTTTTGATGGTGGCGATGGCAGAGTTGACATCTTTAGGCACCACGTCTCCTCGGTACAGAAGGCAGCAGGCCATGTATTTGCCGTGACGGGGGTCACACTTCACCATCTGGTTGGCGGGCTCAAAGCAGGCGTTGGTAATTTCTGCCACTGACAGCTGCTCATGATAGGCCTTCTCTGCAGAGATCACTGGAGCATAGGTGGCCAGAGGGAAGTGGATACGGGGGTAGGGCACCAGGTTGGTCTGGAACTCTGTCAGGTCCACGTTCAGGGCCCCATCGAAGCGCAGGGAGGCTGTGATGGAGGAGACGATCTGCCCAATCAGCCTGTTGAGGTTGGTGTAGGTGGGACGCTCGATGTCCAGGTTCCTGCGGCAGATGTCGTAGATGGCCTCGTTGTCCACCATGAAGGCGCAGTCAGAGTGCTCCAGGGTGGTGTGGGTGGTGAGGATGGAGTTGTATGGCTCCACCACAGCTGTGGACACCTGAGGAGCTGGATAAACAGCAAACTCCAGCTTGGACTTTTTGCCATAGTCGACAGAGAGACGCTCCATGAGCAGGGAGGTGAAGCCAGAGCCAGTTCCTCCTCCAAAGGAGTGGAAGATGAGGAAACCTTGGAGGCCTGTGCACTGGTCAGCCTACAGGAAAACAGAAGAATGTCACATTTTGATGACAATGCCTTAATTTTCATACAAAGCTATGCAGTGAAACCTACCAGTTTACGAATCCTGTCAAGAACCAAGTCGATGCTCTCCTTGCCTATAGTGTAGTGACCACGGGCGTAGTTGTTGGCGGCGTCTTCCTTTCCAGTGATCAGCTGCTCAGGGTGGAAGAGCTGGCGGTAGGTTCCTGTCCTGACCTCATCTGTTTTTTAGAAGGAAATTACATTATAAACCATCTGAGTTTATCTACTTTTCGAAGACCTGTTTCATTAACATTGCTAAATATGTGACTGGACCATGAAGTGATCTCACCGATGACTGTTGGCTCTAGATCCACAAAAACAGCCCGGGGGACATGTTTCCCTGCTCCGGTCTCGCTGAAGAAGGTGTTGAAGGAGTCGTCTCCTCCTCCGATGGTCTTGTCACTGGGCATCTGACCATCAGGCTGAATGCCATGCTCCAGACAGTAGAGCTCCCAGCATGCATTGCCAATCTGGGCTCCAGCTTGTCCAACGTGCACAGAGATGCATTCACGCTGCAAAAACAATTACTTCACATTTCAGTTTTTTTAAATGTCATTTAAAAGAGAAAGTAAGACACAGAAGAGGAAAATCATCAAAAGCAGTTTAAAAGGATGGAGTGTGTCATAATTCCTCCAACCAGGTGATTTGTAAAATGTGATGTAAAGCCACTCAGGTGTTAAACTGAAGAAGAATGATTTTCTCACCATGTTTTCGCTGCTCTTAGCGTTCCCTTTTCACCTGAATGAGTGGCTGGGGATGTTGAGTCAGATAAAAGTGCAGGGCGCTGTTTTATAGTGTGCTATCTCCAGGCAACCGCCTGGCATGTTTGGGTAACCAGAGGAGCTGGAGAAGCAAACATGATGAAAGATGAGGAGGAAGGAGAGCAAAAAATTAACTGGTCTGCTCTGACAAAGGCTGTCCTTACACAAATGAGTAACCACCAACAAAGACCATGGTAACAGTGAAATATGAAGCCCTTTCAGCACACCTTGGATTTTAGGCATGTGGGTCTGCTCTGAAGAGCGTGCTCAGACTTGCTCAGACAGCCTATTTTTTTCCAAAAAAACTCCTTTTTTGTCTGCAGAGAGGTTTATGTACTGAGTTACACATAATAAAAAGGTTTTACATTAAATTAATCCAAAGTGGGGCCTTGGGTTTGCTCAGCAATCAGCAGCTATTAGAAACACCTGTGATTCCTCCTCATGTAACGGCAATCAGCAGACAGAGTACAGTACATTTATTTTCTTCAAAATCACCTTATTTCTCACCTGAGCTCCTCTTTCCTCACCTGGTAGAGGAAGGAAACAGATCCCAGCAGAGTGACCCACATAGACTTCTGTTACACATAATTATTGCATCAACACTGGTCTTGATTCATTTGCAATGCAAAGCTTTCCTGGACACAGCTGACACACACTTCTTTAAAGACATTTGAGCTCTCTGTTTTATTTCACATCAGTGTGTGTGCCATGAATAAACCCGCTCTGTTTTATTCCTTCATAGAAAGAGAAAATGTGTCTGGAGGTCACAGTGAGTGAGCAGGAGATTAACACAGTTATGATTTCCACTCTGTAGAAATCTGTGGAGATCAACAGTTTGACCCCCCCCTCATAGGGCCGGCTGAGCTGCTCTGTTGTGTTTCCACATGACTGCGTGTCCTGTTGTTGTAGAAACAGTGGAGGTCACACTGCAGAGCTGGTATGAAGCTTTAACCGTCAGCAGAAACGTAGATTAACAGAACAATAATGCTGGAGGTCGCTGTGATCTGGGGTTTGTCAGCAGGGATTCACAAACCGGTGCAGGGCAACCAAACCATGTGATACTGGGCTGGTGCATCAAAAACACGTCCCTGTGCACGGATACAAAAGAGGAATTTCTGCAGTGGATTGTTTGTTATTTTCGTGCAAAATTAAAGTTTAACTCATTTCAGTAACGAGAGTTAATCATCCCATCACACTGACAGAGCAGGTGTTTCATTCATCTTTAATGATTGATTTGATCCAACACATGGTGCATCAGTTACCACATGGACTTATTCCTTTCTTATTCATTCCACACATGTAAAAATACTGTTTGCATGGGGTTTCTCATGTACTGCAGGATGTTTAGTCAGAGTTAATCCCAAAGTAACTCTGACAGAAATGAAAAAATGTTCCCTCTGATAATCCCATGTGTAAAGAAAGTGAGTGCACGGTGTCGCCCTGCAGACCAACACCTGTCAACACCTGCAGAGTTCCCTGCAGGTTTAAACCTGGGACACCTGCACATTTCAGAGCTGGGCCTCCGCTCACAGTGTTTGGTGTGACAATCAAAAGTCTCATGCAAGGAACTGAAAAAAGTCCTCAAAACATAAAATGATTCAACGCAGAGTAGTTTGACATTCATACAGTACATCATGACGTTTATGTGTTTGTGTTTAGTTCAGGAAATGAGAAAGGAAGCAGGAATAAGCTGTGGAAAAATGTCAGGAGTTTAATTTGTGATTTTATTCGATCACTTTGGTGTTGGGCTGTGTTCAAACGTCGGCTTCGTTAGCTTAAATGAGTCTCTCTGACTGGCACTGTTTAAACTGCATAAATCATGGGGTGGCAGCCAGTCAAGTGTGGACGTATGTGTGGATGTTCAGTGACAATTCGACCCAGTCTTTATCACTCAGAGCTATCTGACAGGAGGGGCACAGGAGAGGGTCTGATCCTTTGTTTGTGGCCTGAGCCTCAAACTTTCTGAGTGAAGTTTTCAGGGAAAACTCCTTTAACTGAAATATCTTTGTTCTGCACCCAGTAAGACTCCTTCACCCCCAGGAGCCAGCCGTCGTCCTGCAGGGAGACAGAAAACAATCATCACGGAGAGGCTCAGAGGAGTCAGACAGCAGAGGAGAGGAGATGGTTTCAGTCAGTGACCTGTTCATCGGGGTTGTCAAAGGCCAAAACAAGAACGACATCTCCCATCTTCAGCTCCAGCTCGTCACCGTCGGTCGCAGTGTAGTCGTGAATGGCTTTCACCTGGAGGACAAACCAAGAGAGAAGATCATTTAAAGGAACAAACCGCTTTAATCTTGATGTCTGTCAGGAGGATTTAGAGTTTCTGACCTTGTAGACGAATCCTGGAGGGAGGTCACCACCCGAGCCGTTGGTCACCGCACTCTGCACCAAAAACAGCAGAAAAAATCCAGCAGTGTTATCGAGAGAGTCACAGGAAAGTTTCATGTTGTGAAGAAGTAGGATAGAAATAAAGAAAAAGAGAGGAAGGAAAGGGGGGATACTTTGTCTCCTTCGTTTTCTGGTCAGAGCCACCCTACCGTACCTCTCCATCATCGCCCCAGCCACCCTGTCCCCCCTGAGCGCCGTCATCGTCCCAGCCGGGCTCTGTGTACGTCTGAGCTGTGTATCCTCCATCATCATCCCAGCTCTCCTGAGCCTGAGCTGCTTCTCCATCATCCCAGCTGGGCTGCGTGTAGCTCTGCGTGTTGCTCTCATCGTAATCCCAACCACCCTGGGCCTCCTCTGAGTACGGCTCATCGGCCTGACCGGCCGGGTTCTCCTCTTTCTACAGAAACCCAGGATTTATGGAGCAAGTTTTGGAAGCAAGAGGAAATGTTGGTAAAGGAAGAAAGGAGGAAAGGAGTTCGGTGCCAGGAGGGAAGGAAGGAAACGAAGGTCACGTCCAGGAGGGTTTGGGACGACGTGAGAGAAAGAAGGAAAAGGTTGAAACAAGAGTTTTCTGATCTCTCTGAGGATGAGGAAGGAGACGGAGAGGAGGATTTCTGTGGAGCTCAAGCTTACCCAGGAGTCCCATGAAGGAGCCTTCAGTCAGCATGAAGAGACGAGACAGAGAGTGAGACACAAGCGCTCGGGAAGAGGTCTTCAAATCCCAATGAGCCGCAAAAAATCAGGTTTAATGTTTTTTTGTGTTTGTTTTCTGTTTGTTCCTGCAGATTTACTCCACATGAATCTGGAAACATGCAACAAACACTGACATGCAAAGAACAGAGCCATGCATATTTATGTAAAGGACACACACACACACACACTCACACACACCCCTGACCACCACCCACCTGAGGAGCTGGACCCGTGCTGGGCTGTAAAACCTCTACATCCCAATCCAGCAGGTTCATCCCTGAGTGGAGCTCACTCTGCTTCACACACACACATGTAAACACACACACACTCGTTCATACACTCAGGTTAGGACACACAGCTGTCTCTATCCTATCAGTGACCCCCCCACGCTCCAGCAGGAGGACGTGTGCTCTGACCTGCTGCGTGCTCGTGGAGGTGTAGTCTGTGTTAGCGTCAGCCGCCTCGTCCTCGTCCTCTAACGGGCTGGCCTGCTGCTGTCTCTGGTCTGGAGACGGTGTTAGTCTGGGCGGGGGGCGGCTGGGGGGAGGACCAGGCCTCTGCGCCACAAACAGGGTTAGACATCAAACAGGGAGCATGCAGGAGCAGGACACGGACGACACACTCAATGTTGTGGCTCCAACAGAGCGTTAGAAAATTAAAGCCAAAAGGAAACAGACGGACACCTGTGCTTTTTTTTTTTTTACCTTTGGTGCTGAGCTGGCTGATTCACTGTGGTTGGCTTCCTCACTTAGAGACAAAGAAAAGAAGAGATGGGAATGATTTAATATGAGAATAAAGATAAATTTGCTGAAAAAGGCCAAAAAAGGCCTGGTAAATAAAGAGACAGAGATAAAAAACAGAGGTTGTGCACATGCAGTTCCTGGCCTTGTCCACAGGAGAGCGACATACAGCTTTACATAAATGTAAGCAGGTCTAATCATAGGGGAGATGGCACACATGCAGAGTCATGGGAATTTACTGTCATCCTCTGCAGCTCTGACCTTCAAATCTTTGCAAACTCAACCTGCATGCTGCACATTTTTACCTCTTGGCACCATCTCCTGACTTTGCTGCTGCAGTACCACCTTTTCTACATGAGGGGGCAGTATGAGGGGCATTGCATTACACATTTTTACACTTGACTTCAAAGTGTGTGTGTGTCTGTACTTAGTGACTTACTTGAGCTGCCGCTGCTCGTCCAGTTTGGTCATGATGTCATTCAGGTTTTGGCTGAGCTGAGGAGACGAACAGAGGAGACGATGACCTGAGAGACATCGACCAATCAGGTGATTACAACACTCTGATGTTCACGTCACCAGCTCACCTTGCCCATCTCCTTGTGAAACTTCTCCTGATGACTTGCAAGACCCTGGAATGTGTTAACATAGACGCCAACACGACTGCACACACACACACACACCGACACACACACACACACATTTAGAAAGAGTCATCACTGAAGGTTTCACAGGTGGAGAAGAAGGTGTCTCACTTGTCAAACAGCGATGGGAGCTCGTCTTGTAACTCCACGTTTAGCTCCTCGTAGATCTTCTGAGCCCGACCCAGCTCCTCTTCAGCCTACACACACACACACACACACACACACACACGGATTTAAAATCAGTCCACACACAGCGATCAGTCTTACAGAGTTTTCTGAGCACACACACATGCAGAGGGCTCAGGCAGGGTTTAATAACTACAGACATGACAAAGCTGTGAGCATCCAGATCAAAATAAAGGGGACGTTTCATTTACTCATAGCTGCATCTAGGGGCGGGTGGAGTCAGTGATGAACCAGAGTTTCACCTGGTTGAAGGAGAGGTTAGTCTGAGCCACCTGGTGGGCTGATATCAAACCCTGAGCCCAGCTGGGAGCCGCCATCTCCAACAGGGCTGCTGGCTAACCGCACACAGCATGCAGGAGAGAGGAGGAGGAGGAGGAGCAGGAGGAGGAAAAGCAACCAAGAACAATTCAAGACAAACAGGTTAATTCAGTCAGCGAGTCGATCAGTAGCGTTAATCACACACTCATTAACTCACACACACTCAGTGCGGCTTACCTTGGCGATCTTGGCCTCGTCCTTCTTCTTCCCTTTCTGTAAGGAGGCGAAGTGATGCCTGGCGCTGTCGAAGTCCACCATCTTCCTGTCACGCTTTGCGATACGAGCCTGCAGCAGATCACACCAGAGATTTAACAAACCGCTCATAACTCCGCGTCCCCTCTCCCTCCTCACAGGAACTCACCTTTATATCAGGAAACTGAGCCAGATACGTGTCCAGGGTGGCCATGGATTTCTCTGTGAGGCTCTGGTGATAGTCCAACCACAGGGTGTCTGTGTCCTGAAACACAGAAACGACATGAAACACAGAATCCTGATCCTCCTCACAGGCTGCTCTGCGCTACATGAACCTGGAGCCCGACTGTGTCTGCGCTTTACCTCCAGGTTATTGTCCATCTCCTTCTCTATCATCTCCTAACGCGCATGCAGTTAGAGAAACAAAGACAGAGTTAGAAGAGGAGAAAGGAGGTGTTTCATGCTGGGACACGAGCAGGAGGAAAACGAAAGGAAAGAAGACACAGACGACTTCCCATGATCCTCTACTGCTGCTTCCTCTCACCTCTGCCAGTGTGTCCATCTCCTCCTTCCCAAACCACTCGGGCTCGTACATGTCGGCCAGACAGTCCTGCAGCCGCCGGGACGCATCGTGCATGGCTGAAAGAGAAAAACCAGCGCAGCAGGATGAGACATCAACACGAGCGTCAGAGGGAAGTGTGTTTACCTGCTGCACTCACCTTTCACCGCCGTCAGGTAAGCTTTGAGGTCCTTCTGCAGTTTGGTGCCTTCAGTCTGAGAGGAAACAGGAGGATGAAGAGGAGGCACATGGAAAAATCAAACCATGACAGAGAGAAACAGGAAGTAAGAGGAGGAGAAGGAGGAGGAGTGTTTCTGACCATCTGCTTGTTGAAGTTTGTCACAATCTCATCGAACGCAGCGTCCCGGGTCTCATCAGCCTTCCCCAGTTTTTGCATCACCTGCAGAGGAGGCAGCAGAGATTAACACACTCATCTGCCTCAGTCTCATTTCATTCATGGAGATTTATTCAGATCAGTGTGTGGAAACGTGCGTCTGTCTGCTCTGTGTTTGGAGAAAGAGCAGAAATGAAGACATTTGATTTCCTCGCTGCACAAGGTCACAGCTAATCTGATCTAACCCCGAGCGCCGACACCACCAGCACCACCTGCTGCCTAATCCTGTGACAGATACACAAACCAGCAACAACACCACAACGGGACTTCCCCACACACACACCTGCTCCCTGAGAATCCACACACTCACACACACACATTCACACACACATGGTCAGAGGATCAGGCCTGAGCTGGTCTGTCTCTGTCCTGCAGGAGTTTTCATGCTGCTGCACCGAGTTTCCATCCAACACGCTAAAGGTGCAGAGACGCAGAATGCAGCACAAGTTGTTTCTATCAAACTCAGATCTATATTTAGCAGACACACCTGGTGTATCCTTTACAGCCTCAGTGTCTGCGCCTCATTGTGCAGCACTCAGATGTCTCTGCACGCATTCAGGGATTCTCAGAGTCTGGACGGGTCAGGTTACCGGCTGCTAACGTGGAGAAAGAGCGGCTTTACTGCTCACTCAGGTACAATAGAAAACTCTTCATACGTGTGTGTGAGTGTGTGTGTGTACGTGTGTGTTCACTGTCATCCAACAAGTGCTGGTGTTCAGTTTCAGCTCCCAAAAATACACGGGTTACACACAGCAGCTCTGCGAGGTATTAAGAGAAGGCCCACAAGAGTTATAGATAGATACACCCCCCTCACTCACACACACTCTCACACACATATCTGAGCCCCGCCCACAGCAGTGAGGCATGCTGGGAGTCCAGGAAAGGGCTGGGGTGAAGGGGGAGACAGGTGTGCAGGTCTGATCACTCTGGATTCAGGAGGTATAAAAATAGGAGCTCTTATTCTGAAAGGTTTCCTCCTTAGTCTGACTCCTCTGAAGGAGAGGGGTCAGAGGTCAAAGGTCACAGGCCTCAGTGAGCTCTCCTCCTTCCTCTGTGATCCCACTCATCCACATTTCACACATTTCACACATTTCACAGAGGAAAAGTCCCCAGCAGCTGCCTGCTCCGTGATCTGGTGGGATTACGTCACCCCGGTCTCCAAACTGTCCCCTACAGACAACGATGGACCTCTGAGGACCCTGTGGACTCTGTGCAGGTCTTCAGCAGCCTGTCACTCCCTCTCAGCGCCATGGACACGCAGAGGAGTCAAACATAGAGGGAGCTGGAGGGTGGAGGGTGGAGGATGGCGTGCCAGCAGACAGCTGAAGCCGGCGCTCCCCTCCTCCACCTCGGCCGGCCTCAGGAGGAAGATGATACCCTGACCTTCCTCTTTACCCCCAGAGCTCAAACCCAGGACTCGGACTCACCTCAGAGTCTGAAGCTCTGAGTTTACTTTCCTCTCCCACAATGCACTGGGTGATCTTCACTGATAAACGTTAAATATAGATTTCATAATCTGAGAAACCAGCTCTCAGGAACAGGAGGAACGTGTGACACGGATGCTGTTTCATTCAGCAGCAGCTGCTGAGATGATCCATTAGCTCTGTCTTCATGCTAAGCTACGCTAACCCAACCACCTCCCAGCCCCAGCTAACTGCACGCAGACCAACCAACCCCTGCAACCAGAGTCCATTTCCAAAAACACCACCTCACAAACTGAAGTTAGAGACCAGCAGAGAGGGCCTGACCCCCCTCCCTCAGAGGAATGTGGGGGAGACCGGGGCTCAGTGACGAGTCCCGTTAAAGGTTATTCACCAAACACAGACTTTAAAAGATGAAGATGAAGACAGGGAGAGGGAAAGGCGTGCGGCTGACTGACAGCGCTCCTGCTCTGAGGTGATTAGAGGGTAAAACCCCGCAGGCTTAAGCAACAGGAGTGATTAGGACAGACAATAATAACTCAGACGGTGAGCTGGACACAGACTGTTGATCAGGTTTCAGAGCTCTCTGTATCATCCAGCACTCACTGTAAGCTCTGACTGTACAGTCAGGAGCTGCAGGAGCAGACGCTGATGAGCTGAGTTACTCAAGTTCACACTTTGCTGCACTTCCTGTCAGACTCAGCCTGAATTAAAGTTTGAAAAGCCTCAAACTGGAGAAACTAATGACTGTTAGAGCTGCTGTGTGTCCATTAGATTAGTGTGTTTGCTGTGCTTTCAGATCATCCCTTAATTCATCTGTCAAACCTGCACTGTCCTCTCCTGACATGAAGTCTCCACCTCAAACACTGTCTCCCTGTGGTGGTTAAAGGTGACATGCTCAGAGAGATCTCACTGAGTTTTCTTCTCCAAACTCTGACAAACAGGACACATGTGAAACAAAACATCTGAATAAACCTCAGCTCTCAGGGTTGACCCCACAGGTGTTGCTCTACCCTCCTTGACATGGAACCTTCCACAGGTTTCCAGGTGAGAAAACTCCCCAAAGAGGTTTTCCTAACGTGTGGGTGAGCGCAGTTTAAAGTTGAACAGTTGGAGGATCTGGTTTCAGAGAGACAAGGGGACATAGTGTCCCGCTGCCATGCGAGCCTCTGATCAGCTGAGAGAAAAGTCTACCTTCTCCTGCGCTCTGGTCAGCCTCTTCTGGACATTGATGGCCAGTTTCCCGGCGGTGACCCCTTTCCCTGGCTCGGCCATGTCGCGCAGCGTGGAGGCTCCCCGGCGGTGTCAGGACCAGCGAAGCGGAGAAGGCACAGAGGGCGCGCTGTCGGTGAAGGAGACCCTTCAGTGGTGCGTAAAACCCCTCCGGAGGGCGACCTGGCTCACTACGGGTAACTCTAATCCCGGTGACAGCTTCTTAAAGGTGCAATGCGTAATTTAATCCGGGTTATGTGCGGCAAAACAAAACAAAGCTCACACAGAAACTCAAAAACCAGGCGACGGTCGGTTGGGTTCAGGGGGACTGATCCAGATATCGTCCAGTTTTCGCTCTCACTCTTAATTGATGAGGATTTGAGCTGGATGTGGGGAGATATTAGGTTTCCTTCTCAGTCATCCTCTTAAAGGCGCAGCAGGTTGTTATTATTAGCCGACATCTGTTGCATACATGCAAGTGGTGCGTCGCTGCTTTTACGCACGGATATATTTGTGCGCACAGAGAGGTTCAACAGTCAAATGGGGGCTAAATCAGTCCATTCCCTCTCTGGACACACACACACACACACACACACACACACACACACACACACACACACACACACACACACACACACACACACACCTCAAGCACAAACATGAGCCAATAGATGCCAGTAAGTCACAACTTACATCACAGATAGTTGAAAAAAAGAGACACAGAATTTAATTTCTGTATAATTTAATGTCCAAAAATAAATCTTTAAATATCTTTTCCCACAACAGCTTCATGAACAGGAAGGAATTTATGTAAACAAACAAAGTTAAAGAGACTTTTCTCAAAGTTTGATGTCAGATCGGAGCTCAGCATCCCTGGAGACAAACCCCTTCATACTCACCTCAAAGCTCCAGAAACCAGACCTGTCCATGAGTCAGACTACAGTCAGACTGGGTCCAGAGCAGGATCCAGGATTTAAAGCTTTTTCTTTGAGTAAAGGGGGAAATATCTGATATCACAGTTTTTATTTACTGAATAAGAATCCTGAACATCATCATCTCTCTGCTCCTGAAAGGTTTGGACCTCTGACGGCTTCATCCTCAGACGTGGTGAGATGAACCCTGAAGGTGCTCGGTGTGCCTCTGATGGAGGCGTTAAGGGTCTTACAGTGTTTGAAGGAGGAGTCTTTCCTCTTTATTTCCTGTCCACGTCGAGTTTTGAGGAGGTTCGTTGTTGCCAGCGCTCAGTTTCTGTCTGACAGAGGAACTCCCATCATGCCTCAGCAGGAACCAAGTGCTCAAAGTGTCTCCCAGTGTCACCTGTGGCCCTGCCCTCACCTGTCACCCTGAGCTGTGCCCATTGGGTGGAGGCGTCCTGAGTCCAGCAGCATCTTCCCCAGCCAGTGTAGAAGCTGGGCGTACCAGTGGACCCCGTCTCTGTGGCCCCCAGGGGACCCAGTCCAGCTGTGGATCAGGCGGAGCGGGGCAAAGGCCCAGTGGGCCAGAGAGTGCTGGTCCAGCACCGCGTAGCAGGACGCCACCACCCCGTCCACCACCAGCGTCCCCTGCTCAGTCAGCGGGGCATACACCCCCCTGCTCCTCTGCACGCTGACCCCGGTGATGTGAGACAGGCGGCCCGGCCCGGCTCCGCCCTGTGACACCAGCACACACTGTCCTGGCTGGGCATCACTGGCGTACACAGTCCTGAGGGCTCCCTGGGCAAGCTCCGCCCCCTCTGAGCAGTTCCCCTCTGTCACAAACAGGAGGTGGGCGGCAGTGAGCGACAGGCGGGCGCCAGCTTCTGTCTGCAGGGTGTAGAAGAGCTTCCAGGTCACGGGGTCACGGTCCAGGAAGGTCAGGACTTCAGTGTACACCAGGTCCCCGCCGCTGGCTGAGGCCAGGACCCGCTCACCAGGCTGCAGGTCCCTGATGGACTTGAGACCGCCGCCCTCCAACGTGACCGAGGCCTCGCCGGGGAAACAACCTCCAGACTTGGCTGCCACTGAGTGATCTGAGGAGACAAAGGCAAAGAGAGTCAGAGCGGTTTCCTGCAGCCTCTGTGGGGTCCTGCTGCTCTGCTGCCCCCTGCTGTGCCCCTCCCCTAACTACAGGCTGCCTGCTCAGGCCTGACTGGACTGATCCCTCCACTTTCATGTCTGTCTGCTTTGGGAGTTTGGAGGAGGAAACAGGAGTAAAAGACAAATCAAAAACATAAAAAATACCAACTTGATTGGTTGCCCGTCTGATCAAGTCAAGGACTGGGCCCTCGCAACCCGATCTGGGAGGGAAGGAGAGGAGATGAAGGAAGGGAAAAGAGGAACAAAGGAGAAAGAAAGAGGGGAAAAGAAAAGTGAAATCTCGGTTACCACTCAGTGTAAAATGTCTAAAGTGGGTGTTTGAGCTCTGATGACTTTTTACACGTGTGTGTGAGTTATAGCACGGCTGAGAGTCTGTGTGTGTCAGACTCAGAGAGCAACAGCTTAAACAGTCAGCTTCAGGTGGAGTTTTAAACTCTGAGACTGATTTTTTTACCTGAGCAGCAAAGAGGGAGCTGTGCTTACCTCCTTCAGTTTCTCTGACCTGACCTCAGGAAACATGGGGTGAGTGGCAGCTGAGACAGAGGAGGGAAAGAGGAGCAGATGCTCTGATTGTCAGGATGCAAGTGATGAAGAAGTGAAGAGTTAGTGATCTGAGGAAGAGGAAGTAAAGAAGAGGGAAAGAAAGAAGGCAGAGCGTTTGAGTTTTGGGTCCCTGTGCTGAAAATCTGCTGGATTTTGAATCAACGTGTCAAACATGTTGGATGTTGGGGATGAGACACCAGAGGACACCTGGTGAGGCTGCTCTCA
Organism: Halichoeres trimaculatus; assembly: GCF_033239565.1. Lineage (NCBI taxonomy): Eukaryota > Metazoa > Chordata > Actinopteri > Labriformes > Labridae > Halichoeres > Halichoeres trimaculatus. Next base: position 9,323,407 of record NW_027437202.1, read on the forward strand.
GTTTGATTAGTAAAGGTGAGTAGGAGCATCCCCTCCTCTCTGTCCCGGCTCACCTGACTTGACGCTGCAGTGGATGTGGGCCTTGGACTCGTAGTAGACCCAGTCAAATCCGGCCTCCACTGCCAGCCTGGCCAGCATGGCGTACTTGTTCCTGTCTCTGTCCGAGGTGGTGATGTCCACCGCCCGGCCCTCGTAGTGCAGAGACTCCTCAGAGTGATGGCCGTCCTCGTCCCAGCCCTCCGTGACCCGCAGCCGGACCCCGGGCCACAGGTTCATCACAGAGATGGCCAGAGAGTTCAGCTTGTCTTTGCAGCGCTGGAGGAAGACAGACACAACATCTGAGACCTGGAGAGGAGAGATCTGCTTCTGCCTGATCAAACCAGACTTTCTGCTCAATTAAAGGTCAAACCTGAGCGTTACACTTCATTAAAGCCTCACTGAAGCTTGTTGCTCCTGTTCCCCCTGACTGGCAGGCCAAATAAAGTAAATCAACAGCCACCAAAGCCTCATTAAATCAGGGCAGCAGGACTGCAGGACGTCTTGTCATTTCCCAGCAGCCCCTGAAAGCGTCTCAGTGATGCAGCGTTTCATGAAGCTCAGCCTCTCGCAGTGAAAAGTGGGATTAAACTCTATAAACGTCTCTTTCCATGTTGCCTGTGATAAGAATAGCTCGTGGTGTGGTGGCCACAGATGCCTTTTCACAGTGTTCACTGTGAATTTCACCGTCTAATGTTTTCTCTCTGCGGTCACAGCAGCGAGCTGGACCCCATAAATCAGACGATACATTTTGTTGGTTTACCTTTCAAGGTACACAGATCGACGGGGGTTTCTGTAGCAGCGGTTTGAGCTCGAAACCACTGGCTGCACAAACATGAGACGCACAGGCTGACTACATGCGACTATGCACACCTTAACGCTGCAAGAAATGTCCCCTGGACCGGCGCTGATGTGTTTTACGCAGTGATCAGGGACGTCGTGCCACAGAGTAAAAAAGTAGATCAGTTCCTGAGGATTTCTAATAACTTTGTTTGTTTTGAAAATGCTCTGAAATCAAGAACAAACTTGAGTTCTTTAAGGGAGCATCCGTGTGCAGCTCGAATCAACTTTTACGCACCGATGAGAGAAACGAGTGAAATCCACTAAAGGACCAAAAGGATGTGAGAAAATAATCTTGCAGCTCCTGGGATTCACGCACAGTTATAAGAGGAAACTTGCAACCAAAGGGTCAAATAAAAAGTGCAGAGTGACACTTTTTACAGCGTGGTTTCCCTCTCGAACAGACGCGTCTGTATGCAGCACGGAGCGCCCAGGAAAAAGCGAATAAAAAATAAAGAGTCGAGAAAAAAAGTGTATAATTAAGGCTTCAACACAAGTGAAGTGGGCTATTTCTGCACATGTGCGCTACGAAAACAAACAAAAAGTAACACGGAATAGTTAAAGACAAACAGGAGGCTGTCTGCTGCGGCTTGGAGCTCATAAATTGTGAGCAGGGATACGGCTCAGGCTGCGCGCTGCAAGAAAACAGCTCTGATGGAGCAGAAAGATGACTGAGCTTTTCATTTCTCAAGATCAGTCAGAGTCAGAGGGGCTGGTTTCACCTCCTTTAGCTCTGTTGTTTCAGGGTAGAGACACAGAAAGAGACTCAGAGAATCTGTTTAGGAGGTGGAGGAAAAGTGATGAGCTGTTTTTCTCTGTGCATAGATTTGATTTGACCAAACCCCAGCTGCAGCCTGTGTCTCCTTCCTCCTGGCATTTCTTGCAGCGAGCACAGCGCGGCGCAGCGAGGTGACAGCTCCAGGCTGGAGCGCACGCTTTCACTCCCCACGTGGGTCTGTGGACACAAACGCTGCTGCTCAGGGAGGAAGCCCGCGGTCACCAGGGCCAGATATAAATACGTTATTCCTGGGGAAATTGGGAGTCAAATAAATTCCACACGGGGCCACATCAATGACGGTGTCGTAAAAATTTCTGACAGTCCAAAAGGCGACTGTTAACTCTGACCATCGGGGCTAAAAACGAAAACGGTAAACATGAGTACACGCTTGACCCGAGCTCTAACCAAATACGACTTTTGGCTGTTTTTCCACCAAAAACATGATGTAAAACAGAGGACATAGTGTTTTAATTAAGAGCGACCGCTTTTCCAGACATTTTTAGAAGGGGTTGCCCTCTTTACGCACGAGCTGCCCACAGTGAACCTCTGAGAGTCCACATGGAGACGAAGAGGAGAGCTCTGATTCAGACAGCTCACCTACACAAGCCAGAAACAGACTCTGCTGTGTCAACAGCTGCAGGCAACAAGCATCTAACATCAGCTCCAGAGAGAGGCACCTTCAGACTGACCTCAAGTGAGAAACAGAAGCATCACATGTTGGTACTGATCTTTGAAATTCTCTTTAGGAGTTGTCATAAAAACAGTTTGAGTCTGAGCTCTCCGTCAGCAGGAAAAGCTGGAGCAGATAACAGCCTCCACGCGTCTACACCGCGGCCAAAGTGCACCCGGAGATGCGCTGGAATCAATAAACTACGGCAGCCCGGAAGGTTACCTGAGTCATCATGCGGTCTGCACCTGTGTTCTCCTCATCCTTGAAGATGATGTCGGGGTTGTAGTTGGGGGTCAGCTCCTTGAAGCGCTCAGAGTTCCGCGTAATTTTCCCTTCGTACCTCCCGCTGGCTCCCAAAGTCTTCTCAGCCACGTTTGGGCTGAACTGCTTGTAGGCAAGAGGCGCCAGCTTCCGGGGCGACCTCCTCTTGCCGTAGCCTCTACCTGGCCCACAACCCTCGCTGACCGGCGAGAGAAGGAAGGCGCATCCGGCGAGGCACGTCACCAGCGTCTGGAGCAGCATTCCGTCCAAAGGCCGGTATGTTCCCCCGGCAGGTGCTCGATAACTCCCCACTGCACTCCTCTAGGTGTGTTCCTCCACCAGCGTGGGTCTCCTCTCTTACTTTAGAGGGGAGGTGGAGCAGGACTCTTTCCCGGGTCCCCGAAAGTTGCCATTCCCAGCGCGTAAAAGTGGCCCGTGCGCCACTGGAGACGAGCTGGACAGACGCGAACCTGTCCTCTGAGCTGCTGACACCCTCCTGTCCCGAGTGCAGTCGGAGGCAGGGGCATAAATAGGCGAGGTGAGTTTATCTTGGCAGGTAGGTTCAAAGCTGCTCCTCAGTGTCGGAGCTGTGAGAAAAAGCCTTCAGACAGACACGGAGGCGCGCGCTGCGGAGTCTGGCTGCGCCTGTTGGCCACGGCGGTCAAAGGGTGTCCCCGCAGCGGTTTGTGCCTCTGGGGTTTGTTCTCAATGCGTCCCTGTGGCGCAGGGCTGCTGGCAGCAGTGGGAATGGAAGAGGTCCTACTACGGTACAGATGAGGTGCTGCGGGAGAAGAAGGAGACCGCGCCCTGCTGGACCTGCCTCCGCCTCGTCCTCTCCTCCCCTCGGGGTGGCACAGGCCCCGCGGCCGCCTTCATCTGTTTATTGTCAGTGAAGAGGACAGACAAACACCACGAGACTGACCGGGAGGCGCGCTCCCGATACCGCTCTTTGAACCCTGGATTCCAGGTTAAGGTAGACGGGAGCGCGCATGGAGACCTGTGCGCTCAACGTTCTCACCTGAGGAGTTGGACTGTTACTGAGTGACATAAGAGTCTGTGCTGCAGGTGAGGAAATAACAAAGCTCTGAGTTTAGTCTCAGAGCAGCTGGAAACACATCCAGACTTTAACTCACAGGGAAAACTCTCTGAAACAATCAGCTGACAGTCTCTGAGGGCCAGACCTCAGGATGCACAGCTCTAAGCTGACAGCTTCTCTGGAGACTTTAAAGGAACATTATCAGGAAATAGGATTAATGATATTTGGCATTTTGAGGCAAATCTGTCTTTATTTTGCTGCTCTGTCTGGACTCACTACTTTGTCTCCAGAAATGTCCAACCCAAGGTACCACACCTCAAGGGCCTCAAAACAAAAATAATGAGAGATAAACTAACATTTCACTACACTGAAATTTTGTAAAACTCTATTTAGAGTAAAAAACTTGAAAGAGTAATTTTTTAAAGTTGTCATTTAACTTCTTAAGAAAGATATCAGCTCCAACCATCGACCTCCTCCACCACTAACTATCGGTACGGGCCCTGAAAAGACTCTGATAGTTTCACGTCTCTGACTCCAGCCCTCAGGAACATTTGTCACACAGAAACTCTTAAAATCTCACAGACAAACAGAGACTTTTCAACTCTGACTTCAATAGCATTCCCCAGATGCTGCAACACCTTAAGTCAACATCTCACCGAGCTCTGAAAGAGCAGAGCGCTCGTGTTATCGACCACCGTCTGCTCATTATTCCCCCTCTGTCTGAGATCAGGAGGAAAAACCAACGCAGAAACCTCAGACTCTCTGGATTCAAAGAAAGAAACTCTGACAGAGAGCTGTGTGGAAAAAGTTTATTTCTGTCTGTGAATTTCAGAGTTGTAGTTTTTTTGTAAAAATAAGTCAAACGCAACCTTCAAAATTAAATCTACACCTTTAATCAGCAGCTTAGTAAGTTCCCTAAAACATACACAAATCCAGACTTGATTAAAAAAACCTAATTTATAAACAGTCAGAATCTTAAAGCAGGTAAAAGCAGCTCCACAGTCTCAAACTTTAAAATCTGGCCTAAAAGCAGAAGTTAAAAACTTGGGAATGGTTTTTAAGTTGAGCTCGTTTCTCTCATCTGAACAAACCCACTTTCTTCTTCTTTGGTTTGGAGGACGGACGCTCAGCAGGGTCAGATGAGCTCGGTACAGACTGCAAATCAACAAAAAGGATTTTTAAGTTTCTAACAAACTGTTAAATATCAAAGTTTTGTTTGAAGCCGTCCAAAAATCCCTGAAGGCCTTAAAACCTCAGTCAGTCTGATGGTTGGAGTGTGTTTTTAGGGGATGGAGCTGGTGTTTCGGTGTTACCTGCTTCACTGAAGCTCTCTCCACCGTTTCAGAGGCTGCTGCTTCCAGATTCCCGTTCTGGTTCTGGTCTTTGTCCTCACCTGGGTCAGTCTGGACTGATCCACCTGAGGGACAAGGACACAGAGGTTTGGACTCAGTCGGAGGGGCAGAGGAGCTTTTAGTGTTTTCTCAGACACTCTGAGCGGAGGAACAAACCCTGACTGGAGGTGAGGCCCGGCTCCTCAGGAGGCTGCTCCTTCTCGGACAGTTTGCGTTTGCGCGTGCTCCCATGGGTCACGATGGCGGTGTACAGGTGTTGGAGGTCAGTGTCAAAGCTCAGCGCGTGGTGCTGCAGCAGAGGGAGGGTCTGATGGGGACACAGACGGAGGAAAGGATCATTAGTCATCTCAGAAAGTGTAAGATCAGTCAAACCTCCGAACACCTCCTCCCTGAACGTTTGGGAGCAGTATTCAACATGAAAGTGTCCCTTTGACGCGGCGCCGTGCGTTGGGTTGGTTTGATTTACGACCCTGCAGCAGGAGTCACATGTCCGAGGTGTGATGCTGGGAGTGTCGGGCTGCGATAAGCCTCTAATCAAAGCTGCATTATTGGCACAGCTGACCGCAGGTAGACAACTGATACACACACACACACACACACACACACACAGGCTAACCGCAGGCCTGACAGATAAGGCTGCGTGTAAATTCCTGCGACATTATGCAAACGCACGGTGGACTGGTAGAAAAACACTCACTGTTCACTAAATCCTTCTTTCTGCCCGTTTGGACAAACTCTCAGAATTAGCTCCTCAAATATTGACCGGCAGAAATTGGTGGTCTCCCGCTCGCTGTCAGGGCAGAGGGGCTCCTAAACACACTTTGGTCAGGTTTGGAGGTTTTGCATTGATTTATTTTTGTTATTTGTTTGTTTAAATATTGTAAAAATAAATGGAAATGCTCTGCTGAGGCTTAGTTCTGCTTTGGGCACAGAGAAACCAATGTGCTGAGGGGGACAGAGAGCAGCAGAAAGCCCACCTTATTCTCTCTTTTCACCTCCCCCACCTCCTCCTTTTGATGGCTGCCAGCTCACTTCACATTATTTGATCTGAAATCTCAAAAACCGTGGACTCAAACTACCAGGCTCGTGGGATTGTGGGAGATGAAGTCTTGTTTTATCTGCTGCTCTCACCAAAGAAACACCAGACCAGGAACAAAAAGGTGCGTACAGGTCGATGACCTCCAGACTCTTCTGTCGCTGCGCCCTGGAAACTTCCTCCATCAGGGAGCAAAGTCTGAGGAGGAGGAGGAGGAGGAGGCCTCACCTGGCGGCCACGCCTCTGCACGCTCCCTCCTGCCCACAGCAAAGCAGCGCGTGTGGTGGAGGTGATGAGAGGAAGGTGAGGGGAGGAAGAGGAGGGTTTCTCTATTATTAGCAGGCAAACAGCTCTGCTTTTAGACGCCTGCTCCTTCTGTTGTTGTTTTTGTTTTCAGACGGGGTTTTGGTGCCAGTGAGTCTCCCTCTCACCTCCTCTCCTCTGCTGACCCCATGTTTGCTCTCCCTCCTTCCTCTTCCCTCACTTTTCCCTCACTTTCTTCCGGGGCGACCTCAGGTTCCCGCCCAAAGTCCCGCTGACCTCCAGAGGCCTCGAGGTCACGGCCTCGGAAAAAAACTGGAGGATGCAGAAGGATCCGTCCCCTGGTCTGGACTCTGAGGATCTGGTGTGAACCTGTCCGGCTCCATCATGAGTCATGGAGTGAATTTAGCTGCTAACGCCGTGTAAACAGAGCAGAGACGCTCTGACGTGAGCAGAAATGTGTGATGCAAAGCAGAAAGGTGTTAAATCTCCCATGATTCTCTCTGCTGACGTCGTCACCTTCAGCTGGCTCATCCCCCCGCAGCGTCGTGACGCAGAGAGCTGCTCTTCGACCTTTGCTGAGGTCCCACTCCATCTGACGCTCACGTTTCTGACTCTCAAACGTTGTTGTGGCCGTCTACCTTCAGCCTTTAAAGGTTTCAGCGTCTGCTCCACAGGAAGTTTAAGTGTCACAGATAAATTACTCACGGCGTGTTCACGTGCCGACAGGCGCTGCAGCCGTGTTTGGTGTTTCTGCTTGCATGTTGCTCACAGTCCCATGATGCCTTTGCGGGACACCGCACTCAGCCGGTCCAGGCGCGGGCTCAGTTCAGAGGCCGGCAGCTGAAGATGGGGGAGCGGCCAGGCCACAGAGGGCCTAATTACAGGCCGGAGCGGGGACAACCCTGTGGAAACTGTGTGCAACTGACAGAGGGCACAGGGGGAGGAGCCACGGGGTGCAGATGCTCTTGTTTTGTTTCTCCTTCAGGAGCGCTCTGACTCCAGCTCAAAGCTAATGATGATTAGTTTAGTCTGCACAGAGACAGAGCATCATCAGACGCTGCCATGGTTACACAGATACACTCACTGAGAGGATTTAAACCTCAAATTAAATGATTTCACTAAAGCTCTGAGTCCATCCTCATGTGTGTGTGTGTGTTAGCACCTCCCTCAGGGTGACTCTCCTCCTCGCAGCCTCGCCTTCTTTCACCCAAGTCCTGAATTCCTCAGGTATGTGCGATAAAGAGCTGCTGGCTGCTGTTTATGTGAGCAACCGTCAATGATTTACAGAAACGAGAAGAAGAGAGAATATTCTGATAAATCAGTCAGAGCGGTGGAGGAGAAACTCCTTCATCAGACACTCATCAAGAATAAAAACAATCAAACAAACAGCGTGAGCTTTCTGGACTGGACTGTCTGACTCCTCACTCTGATTGGACGCCTGGTTTTGAAACCGCTGCACCTGGCAGTGAAATAAATAATAAAACCTCATCAGTGTTTCAGCTCCTCTTCATCCTCCCCGTCCCATTGGCTGCTGACTGTCAAAGTGTATATTTTGGAGAGCGGTGCTGCTGTGGTCTGTGGATAAAAAAACTGAAGTTTCCTGCTCTGCTCTCTACTTAAAGCCTGGGGTTGAAGCAAACAGATATTAGGATGTAACTCCTCCTGTCGTGCCCGAGCAGAGCTACATGTGGGAAGCTACGTAGCATTTATAGACAGTTCCCTCACCCATCCATCCATCCATCCCAGCACATAATTACTACGGGAGCTTTCACTGCAGAAACTGTCTCTGCGCTGCAAGAAGAGACACACAGCCTCTTATTGATTCTTATTTTCTTTTCACATCTCACAACATCACACAATAACTTCAATTTGGGAAAAACATCTGGAGAAAGGAAGGCCAAAGTGGAAGCAGAGACAACATTTTGGCTGGTAGCAGCAGCCACTAATTGTCAGATGCTGTAGTGCTGTCGGGCAGTTGCTGCGGAGATGTGAAGCTGCCGTCTCAGGGAGCTCAAGGAGCAGGAAGTGGGCGACATTCCCAAACAGTGACAATCCAATTCAAAACTGACAACTGTGACGCCGCTGCATGACTGGCTGCGAGAGCGACACCATGCCCACACACACATACACACACTCACACACACTCTGCACAGAAAAACCAAAAGCATGCGTCACAGCGGCTCAGTGTGGACAGCCCAACACACCCCTCTGTCAGGTCATGCTGCTGCTGCTGCTGCATCCACCACACACACTTTATAAACCTGACACACACACACACAGATTCAGACTTTTAACCAAACATAAACGATCACTTCATTATTTCTAGACCTGTTTTTTAATCACAGATGATGTTTACAGCTTCACACAGAGGCTGGAAAATGGAATAAAGGTGATTAACGTCGCCATGGAGACAGACACAGATGGACACAAACACACACACAAGCTTGCAAATGCCCTACCCTGATCGACAAATACAACACACACACGCCAAATGCCTTCACCCTTTCTCTAATTCACACACACACACACATGCAGCGGTACGTCCTGTGTGTGATTCTCCCTTTGCTGCATCTCAGCGACTTTTTCCCAGAAGCTTTAGCTCAGGTTGGACTTTGGTCCGGAGGCGGCCTCCTCAGCTCGGTGGAATTTACCACGAGTAAGAAGACTTTGATCAGCAGCAGCTTCCTCTTCTTCTTCTTCTGTGGTGTCTCAAAGCTCACCATCCCAGTCCAAGCATGCGATGACCAACAGGCAGAAAACAGAGCCCCCACTGTGAGCCTGATGTAACTTTCCATGACTCTACCTGAGCCGGACTTAATCCACCTCCTGGTTTGTCCTCTCAGACGAACAGCGTCCACAAACACACGTTTCCTCCCAAAAACCACAGAATGATGCAACTGAAGCCCAGCAAACACCCCGTGGTTTCATCTGATCGTGTCCTCTCATGTTTAACTTTGATTTTTTTGGATCTAAATAAAAATTCAAACTAAACTTTTAAACTAAAATAGATAAGCACGTAAGCAAACATCCCCCTAAAATTCCACACACAGATCTGAAATGCCAGCTCAGTCAATCAGACACACACACACACACACACACACACACACAAGAGGTCAGAGGTCAGCGAAAGCAGAGATGATAAATTCCTCACATGAATACAGTTAACACCACGAATGTAAAAACGCAACTTTGCCGTGCTCTGATTGGCTGACAGTCGCACACATGAACCTGACAGTTTGTCATGTTGTTAAACTCATGTTCATATCTTCATATCAGGTGCTTTGCACAGGCCGTGGTGTGTGTGTGTGCCCTCTCACCTTTGCCATGAAGTCTTCTCTGTTGGTTTGCTCCTCGAAAACCTCCGTCTGCAGCCGCTCTGCATCACACACAGACACACACCAGCATCAGGAGCTCTGCCTGCTCCGTACATCCCAGCTGTGACTGTGTGTATCTTTATTTTATCACAATCATTCATGTATCCCACCCACTGATGATCACTCCTCACTCAACTCAGTATTCTCCTCTCTGGATTCATGTGTTGTGTACCTCTGCTGAGCGTGGCTCCGTTCTCTTTGTAGTCCTGGATCTCAGCATCCTTCCTCACCAGCAGACCTCCCAGCTGATCCACCTGTCGCTGCAGCAGGTGGCTCATCGCCAACAAGGGGCGCACAAGCTGGACACACACCTTTCAAAGCACATGAAGAAGTCTGAGAGGAGGAAGGACACTCTGAAATCGGAGGTTTGAACGTGGACCTTACCACAGTGACGGGCGCAGGGTTGCAGTGAAACTCCCAGTAGAAAGGAAGCCCTGCCAGCTTGCTCTTCAGCCTCATGCAAATGCCTCCATCTTCTTGTTGTGTCAGAGAAATCAGAGCCTCGCCATCGGGTTGCCTTTCACTTCCTGTTAGAGTGGGTTGAATCACCTCGCGCAGGTGGGAGAAGAACGCTTTGACCGGAGCTTGCATACGTTTGTTCAGCTCCTGAGAGAAGAGAAAAAGTTTTTATTTATTTTAATTTTCTTTGATCCATTAGTTTGTAATCCTTAAGTGTGTCTGTACCTGTGCTCTCCTCTGGATCGCTGCTGAGTCCATCCTCTCCTCCCACACGCAGTGCATGTCTGTCAGCAGGATATGATACGCTGAGTCCCCAAACCAGCTCTTGGCGAGGAGATGACGGCCACTGATGCTCACAGGGAGCCAGGGAAGCTTCAGGAGGACGTCAGAAGGATGTTCACAGGCCTCCATGGTGGCTCTGACACCCTGTAATAAACACACTGAGGAGAGGCAACATGCTCATGACAGCTGCATGTGACCACAACATCAATGTGTGCACAAAAACCCAAATAAGAAAATGTGTTCAGGGTGGAAGGTGTTACACATGTGCACAGATTATTTGGCAGTTGAGCAGACTTCTCTGCATTCCTATAAGGCTTCCTGGAAGCTGCTGCCAATGAGCACCCACACCCAAAAACATGGGGTAGTTTTCTTTTTAATCAAATGTGTCGTAGTTACTCACCTCCAAAGAATGCACCCCAAAACACTGGACTGAAATCTGTTAAAGCCGCGTTATAGTCGTCGTCCAGACCGCATGATCACCACCTTGCAGGAGGGAGACCGCAGTGACAGCTCCTGTGGTACCAGGCTCCTCTCTGCTGATCTGTAAAAGGCCTGTGTTCAGGGAATAAAACGAGGAATTTCTCGTCAGCCGACATTTAAAGCAAAGTGCACGTTTCAGGGGTGACTCATGCCAATTTGGAAATCGCAAAGATACCAAATCTGTCGCTTTAAGTGCAGGCGTGTGAAGATGAAGACGAACTCTAAAATTAAAGCTCTGGATTCAGACAAATGGTAGAAACTGCAAAAACACAGCATGCTGACTGAGAATCTGTCTAAAAGTATTGATTTGTAACGCATAATGCAACCTTCCTCTTTCTTCAACTTGTTTGAAAAGTGAAAAATGACAGAAAACCTCCAACAAATGAGCAAAATACAATTAAATAAAAGGTGATATAATAGAATTATTACTCTAAAGTGTGTAGTAAGTATATAAGAATAAACTTACTTTATTTGTTTTAAAAAGAGCCGATATCACACGAGATAAAATGAAAAAATACAACACTTAAAAAGTAATGTTTACAATTTTGCTCCTGCAGCGGTTTGTGTTTGGGGACTCGCGCTCCGACGCGAAACAACAGCGTTTCTAAAAGTTCCGCTCCGAATAAGAATTGTAACTTAAACCAAAAAAAAAAGTGAATAAAAAACATTATTTAATCCAGATTATCACCTCTCAAACTAAACTGATTTAAAATAAGCGACTCCGTTGGAAACGTTTTTTAAACCTTTAAAACTTAAAAAATAAAGAGACGTTTCATTCATTATTATTATATTAAGTAAAACACCCATGTGGGTTAATTTTTATCAATTAATATAATTATTTATTTATTTTTAGTACGTTTTAAAAACGAACTCGTCCACATCCGGTTAATGGTGACGTAGCAGGATCGTAGCCTAGGAGAAGTTTGTTTACATCCGGGTTATCAGAGTCGAAAACAAGGGGCAGAAACATCCCACGACACAGAGAAAAGCGGATTAATGTCCGTCTGAGATGGCAGGGGAGGTGGAGGACGACATCCCAGGTAAAAATAAAAATATAGTGAGCTCCTTTTCTGTTTCTGTGCGGAGTTATTCCGCTGCTGCTTGATTTTAATGTGTAAGAAAGCTGTTATAGCTGATGAGCGGACCTCCAACTGACTCCTCTTTAAGCTCTTTTATCAACTTTGGACACTGTAATCTGTTAGTAATTATATAAAAAAATATGTATCACTCATTTTCGGTTTTAAATTCTTATTATATTTATTTTTCTTGTGCATGTGTAAGAATCAGGAGCAGTTTTCACTTTTGGAAGGAGCAAATTTGCTGACAACGTCCCCAGCAAGTTCTGGCTGAAAAACGACGTCCCTTCAAAAATCGCCTGTGGGGATGAGCATACTGCCTTAATAACAAGTAAGAGGCATATTATCACACTGTAATAAAAGCTGATTTTAAGCTGCACTGATGTAAAGTCACTTTAAACTGACCCATCTGTTTGCTTCCTCAGAAAATGGGAAACTCTTCATGTTTGGTAGCAACAACTGGGGCCAGCTTGGCCTGGGATCCAAAGTGACAGTGAACAAACCAACATGTGTCAAAGGTGGGTCTTTAAATAGCTCCCTGCTCCTTTGTTGCATTGTATTGTTGAGTTGGCGCTGTCACTGACAGCTGACTGCAGAGAGGGAAGAGAGAGTACGTCTCCTCTGAGGAAGGAAAATGTATCTTAAAAGTATTCCTGTTGTTTTTGCAGCTCTGAAGTCAGAGAAAGTCCAGTTTGTGGCCTGTGGAAGAAACCACACCCTTATCTGCACAGGTCAGAGTCAGATTCTTCTTTTAATGTGAGCTCAAAACAAATTTGGAAGAATAAAGTTGAGTTCCTTTTTCCTCCGCAGCTCAGGGAAAAGTGCTCTCCTCCGGGGGGAACAGCGAGGGTCAGCTGGGGCTCGGGGACTGCGAGGAGAGGACGGCCTTCCAGAGGATTCACTTCTTCGACTCACAGGGACCAATCAAAATGCTGGCTGCAGGTTCAAACACGTCGGCAGCTCTCACAGGTAACGCTCAGGGTGAAAACTTGTCAGCTGATTGAAATGTGTGTATAAAAATAAATGTGTCCTCTTTATTTCTGATGCAGAGAGCGGTAAACTCTTCATGTGGGGCGACAACACGGAGGGTCAGATCGGTTTGGGGAAGGAAAGCCATGCAGCCTTACCACAGGAAGTCAGCGTGGGGCGACCCATCAGCTGGATATCCTGTGGATACTACCACTCTGCCTTAGTGACAGGTCGGCACAGAGAGCGCCCTCACCTGGTTTAAAGTTCTCTTTTCCAGACTTGAACTTTTATCCTGATGAAGAAAATGTTTTCTTCCTCAGCTGATGGATCTCTGTACACGTTTGGTGAGCGTGACAGTGGAAAGCTGGGGCTGGGCACGGAGCAGCTGCCTGGACACCGCGTCCCTCAGCTGGTGAAGAGCATCAAAGAGCCTGTGCTGCAGGTGTCCTGTGGAGGAGGACACACGGTGGCGCTCTCAGGTCAGAAACACGCTCCAAACTTTACAGCGACCACCCAAAGTTTGGGGCTGTGTCTGTGAACTTCCTGTGTGTTTGTGTCTTGTAGAGGACAACATGTACACGTTCGGTCTCGGTCAGTTTGGACAGCTCGGCCACGGGACGTTCATCTTTGAGTCCCGGTTGCCCCGACATGTGGAGCACTTTAAGGTGGGCCGAGTGTGTCAGGTGACCTGCGGGGAGAACCACACGGCCGTCATCACAGGTGAACACACCCCGACCTTCATCCCTCTCCATCGTCAGGTTCCTGTCTGATCCTGATCCTGTGCTCTGCTTGTTTTAAGGAAGCGGTCTGCTGTACACGTTCGGAGACGGCCGACATGGGAAACTGGGGCTGGGAGAAGAAAACTTCACAAACCAGTTTAAACCCACTCTGTGTCCACGTTTCCTCAAGTTCAGTGTTCAGGCAGTAGGTGTCTCCAGCCGAGGGTTTACAGACAGTGTGTGTTCTTCACATGTTTTAAAGACTTACCGTGGTGTGTGTGTGTGTGTGTGTGCAGGCTACGTGCGGGGGCTGTCACATGGTGGTCTTTGCTCGTCCTCGGGATCCGGCCTGTGCTGACGTGACTCTGGAAGAAGACGATGTGACAGAAGATTACCTGGAGAGGCCGTACGTGGAGCTGCTGGGGACCTCCGCCGACTCCTCCAGCCTGCAGAGGAGCCTCTCTGCTCGGGTCCGCCGGAGGGAGAGGGTGGGTACTGGGCGTGGAGGCGGAGCAGGTTAATAAACAGATAAAACTCTGATCAGGTGGTGTTTAAACCCTCAGGTAGATTCACATGACTCACACATGGCTCCTCTGTAAACACAACCAGCATCCATGCTGTCTCCTGACGTCCCTCCACAGGAGAGATCTCCAGACCAGTTTGGATCCATGTTTCGCACTCTGCCCGCCATGATGTCCGGCTGCCTGCACGCGCCGTTTCCCATCTCCAGTCAGACCATCCCGCCCAGACTGCCTCCACCTGAGCCGAGCCACAGGAAGGTGCTCAACGGCGTTCACCGACGAGGGAGTGCAGGGTCACTGCCCCGGGGTACCTACCTCACCTCCTTCTCCTCCTCCTCCTTCTGCTCCCTCCACTTTCAGACACGTCTAGTTTAACCTGCTGAAAACAAAGCGAGGCCAACGAGCTCTGTCACCATGAGAAGCAGCTTTTATGTCCAGATTTGAAGGATCTGGTTTGTGATTAATGTCCCGTCATGTCCTCCTCAGAGCAGACGGACAGCGTGGTGGAGAGCCTGACGGACACAGACAGCATCAAAGGTCTGGGAGAAACCACAGACTTCCTGAACATGGTACAGAGCCAGAGACCCCCTCCCTACACTGTGTCTGAGGAGTGATGATGATCTGCTCACCTCCTCTCTTTCTGCTCACCTCCTCTCTTTCTGCTCACCTCCTCTCTTCCTGCTCATAGACTCACGTGATGAAGATGGAGCCCGGTGATAAGCTGCTCACGCTGACTCCAGTGCAGAAGGTAACCAGCAGCCTCCTGGTAGCTGAACTTTTTAAGTCAGGCGTGATCGTAGTCTCTACTCGCTCCTCCTCAGACTGAGGTTTCAGGTTTCATTTCTCAAACGTCCACAGAAAGCTCAGACCACCTCAGATACGAAGGACTCGACTTCTCATGCATATATTTTTGTTCATCCTGAGTTCATGTCCGTCCCGTCTCTTGTTTCTTCATTCTTCTTCCTGTTTCTCTTTTTTTAACCTGCATGTTTCTGTTTCATCCTCTTCTTGCTTTCTGGTGCTGGGCACAGAGGAGGGGTGAGCGTGGTAAGACTCAAAGAGGAGGGGAGAAGGAGGAGACGCAGAGCAGTTTCTCCTCCCCTCCTTCATCACTCCACAGCAGCTCAGACCGTCCCCAGAGGCTGAAAACACGTCAGAGGAACAAGGAGAACCTGAGCACGGCTGAGCGGCACAGATCCCAGAGTACACGCACACAGCAGAACAGACCCAAGGACTCCTCAGGTCCAGGTCCTGGATCCACAGTCCCAGATAAGCAGGTTCAGTCTAAACGTGTCAGCGTGAAGAACGAACCAACAGCTGTTCAAGCTCACACACACCGTCACACACACTCTGAGAGCAACCAGGAGCCGTGTGAGGGCGACCGGTTTTCTAAGAACTCTAAGAACAAGAAAAACCACCAAGAGGCCCAGTCCATGAAGAGGTCCAAACCTGCAGAAAGGACAAAAGAAGAGGGGACAAACCTGGACCTGCTGGCCGGATCCGCCGCTCTGACGGCCGGAGCCGCTCTGGTCCAGGAAGTCCTGTCCCAAAACTCAGCGTCACCGTCCCCCTCAGAGAGCAGCAGCGTCCTCAAAGACCACAGGAACCAAGAGTCCAGGTCCTACGAGTCCAGCAGAAAACCTGCCGTCAGCATCACCCCCTCAGACCAGAGTCCAGACCACAAGACCAGTCAGACCAGTCAGACCAGTCAGACCAGTCAGACCAGTCAGACCAGTCAGGGAGACACGAGTCAGGAGGAGAGCGAGGAGAGGACAGACTCTGTGACTGACAAACAGGAGGAAGAGGAGGAGGAGGAAGGGCAGAGAACGAGTGCAGAGGAAGAGGAGGAAGATGTTAGTCACAGTGTTGAGAAAGTAGCAGAGGAAGAAGAAGAGGAAGAGGAAGAATCTCTGAAACTAGACGAAGAGCTGGAAACTGATGCAGGAAGCAGTATTAGTGAGGAAGATAAGAGCAGTGAGGAAGAGGAGGAAGAGGAGGAAGAGGAAGCAAGCGAGACGACAGGAAGTGAAAGCAAAGAGGAGACAGATGACAGGGTCAGCTCAGACAGTGATGAAGAGGAGGAGGAGGAGGAGGAGGAGGAGGAGGAGAAAGACTCAAGTCAAGAGTCAGAGAGCAAAGAAAGTAAGTCTGAAACTGAGGAGGAAGAGGAAGAGGAAGAGGAGGGTGAGGGAGGAGAAACAGAGAGTGAAAGTGAAACCTTGAAGCCGTCAGAAGAAGGAAAAACAAGTGACGAAGAGAGTGAGACAGAGGAGGAAGAGGAGGAAGAGGAAGAGGCTGGTAGTAGTGAGACAGAGGAGGAAGAGGAGGAAAAGGAAGAGGCTGGTAGTAGTGAGACAGAGGAGGAAGAGGAAGAGGGGGAGGAAGACAGCAGTGAGGAAGAAGCTAGTGATAGGGGGACAGAAAGTGAGGAAGAGGAGGAGGAGGGGGAGGAGAGTGAAAATCAAGAGGAGGAAGAAGAGAGTGCTGAGGAAGAGGCAGACAGAGAAAGTGAGGAAGAGGAAGAAGAAGGTCATACAAGTGATGGAGAGGAGGAAGAGGCTGACAGCTCTGATGAAGAGGAGGAGGAGGAGGAGAAGAGGTCGTCTGAGGTGAAAAGACAAAACGTGAACTCTGGGGTCAAACTGAGGTCAGGGGTCAAAGGTCAGGCAGCAGGAGAGTCAGAGGAGTTCTGGGACGACGTGTTGCCACAGTACCTCCACCTGAAATAAAGGCAAACTACGGAGGCCTGTAGGGACATTTCACTGTCACTGTTACCGCTGAGGCTGAGGGAGCAGCAGGACCTCCTCTCCTCCTCCTTTACTCCTCTTTTACTCCTCCTTTACTCCTCCTCTCATCGCAGCCTTCTTCCTGTGGCAGCTTCAAACACTCTGTCTCCTCTCAGCGTTCCACGTGCTGTTTTCGCTCTGTTTCTTCTTCTTCTGTTGGAAATAAAGTGTTGGCGTGTTCACGTTTGGCTCTGAGGCCTCATTCATCCTCTCACACACACTCACACACACACACACACACACACACACTCAGCCTCCGTCTCACACAAAGTTTCTGGGCCCGGCTCACACCTACAGGTGGGTTGCTTTTCTTTTTCCCATCATCCCTTGCTGCTGCAATGAGGAGCCCTGTCTTGTCCTGTTAAACCTGAAGCTCAGTTTCACACCTGTAGACCTCCTCTGACATCCTTTCCTTCTCTTTCACATCCTTTCCTCCTCTTTCACATCCTTTCCTCCTCTTACATCCTTTCCTCCTCTGACATCCTTTCTTTCTGAATCGTCCTCTTCACGCTCCCTCCACAGGACGCTCACACACTAAACAGGATTCACTGTTGGTCTGGATGTTTGGATGATGCTCTCTCTCTGTCAGGATTCAACTCATGGACTCACTCAGACCACCAGCACTGATGAGGATGAGGAGGAGGAGGAGGAGGAGGAGGAGGGAGATGTTGATGAAGAGGATAACAACACATCAGCTGATGCAGGTGCACACACCTCCACCCTGGACCACTCAGAAGGACCACATGAGCCTCAGGATCCTGTAAGCTCTGCATTTTTTTATTACTTCAGCTCCAGTCCAGCCTCAGATCTGACCCCTGGTGTTTTCTCTGCAGAAACCTGAAGAGCTGAGCCACAGACGAGTTGATGATGGAGAGCACCAGCCCCACACAGGTTGGTTCACTCAGCTGCACATGATTCATGCAGTCACACTGACACACAGGGTTCATTAAAGGTCACAGGGTCACATGATTCAGGAAGAAAGACCTGCACAGGCTCCAGAAATTTTAATAAGATTTATTCATGTTCTCATTCATTCACAGCTGAAACCGCAGAGCGCCTCAGCGCTGCAGGTGAACCACTCACATGTGACGGCACCAAACCAGCCAATGGGCTCACACACAACCAGGCCAACAGCCAATCAGTCTCCAGCAAAAAGGTAAAGGAGTACGCAGCGTCAGCTTCATCTTTACCCACTGTGCTCCACTTTGTCCGTCTCCTCTGTCACAAACACGCGCAGGGTTAACCCCGCCTCTTTGTCCTCAGCTCTCCCTCTTCAGGCGACTCTCCCTCTCCAGATCCAGGCCCAACAACCACGGGGACCAAACACCGGCTACAGGTGCAGCCGCAGGTGCAGCCACGCAGGGACAGCCTCCCTCCACTCCTGCAGCTGCCAGCAGCCAAACGGAGCCTGACGGAGACCCAGCGCGGCCCTCGTCTCGGCCCCCTGGAGCCCGGGCCCCTCGCTCTGGAGCCTGCAGCCTCCTCTGATCCCACCAGCAAAGCCTCAGGTGGCCTCGCTCGTCTGGAACCTGTGGACAAAGCGCTCGTTAGCAGCAGACTCTCACTCTGAGGGACCCCACGGAGCTCCCTGACCACACTGGCTCTGATTTAACACCTGCTGTGTTTCTCCTCCACTCACTCCGTCCCTCAGCTGATCCAGGGCAGCTTTAAAGCACCTCTCACTTTTAAACCACCATCAATTCACAAGTGACCTACAGCAGGGCCTCCTTCAGCGCCACCATCCAGGGCGGCTTGGACTCCCCCACACCTGGAAAGACTGTGTGTGTGTGTGTGTGTGTGTGTATAATGTGAGGATGTCAACAATCTTATTTATTATCTCACCTTCTTTGGGCACACTTGCACTTTTCTTCATGCTCTGTTTGTATTTTCCATGTACCGCTCCATTTTATACTCATGAGACATGAGATTCACTTTGAAATGACTCATTTTCCCTTTGACAGTTTGGAATAATTGTGATATCAATAAAGTTTTTGATAAAAAGTATGAATTTAAACATCACTCCATAAACTGGAGCATGCAGAAACAATATTCTGACATTTTATGTAACGAGATAAAAGTGATAAAGTCTTCATCTAGCCCAACAACCTCAGCTGCTACATTAACAGGGGTTGGAGGCATGATTCAGAACTTTAGATCGTTTCAGAGGGCTTAACTTACCAGAAAGACACACGATTATGGTTTGAAACGACTTTGATAAAGGCTAAATAAATTTATCAGTCACATAGTTTTACTTTATATATGAAACACAAGATTAAAACACTTTAAATCTGCTTAAACACCGAGAGTGGGATAAAACCTGCACAAATAAGGCAGAGAAAGATGGCTATTTGGCTCCCTCTTGTGGACACACATGTGAACTACAACCACACAATGATAAAGTTACAACATTTGTTTTAGAGCTGTACTTCCCGTCAATAAAGTTTAAATCAATGACATATATCAAGGACTTCTGCTTCATTTTAATCTTTTATTTTCAGGTTCATTGATCAGTTAACATTGATTCATTGATCAGTTGATCAGTTCACAATACAGAGAATGTAACATTGGAATATATATAAGTACTCAACATCCCGGATACTTATTCCGGTAACAGAAATAGTCTTCTTATGTTTTTTTTGTACTCAAAGGGTCAGGTTTCGATCGGATTCTTAAACTAAATGAAGACAAGAAGCAAAAACATGTGGAGGTCATAGATTTAGTTACGAAACAGTATCCTGGGTGCTAACATTAGCACACGTTAGGTTTTCTACCGTCATTACTTCGTCAATATTTGTCGAAATATTATATCCTAGACTGAACAAAAATTCCAAAACTATACAGTGGTCGATTTCTATCGATTCTCGCATCAATTCAAGATCATTTTACTTACAGCACCCGGATTAAATTACTATAAAACGATACAAACATCAAAAGCAGAGAGAGAAATCCTTAGCTACTACATTTACAGGGCTTAGAGGTTTGATTCAGATCTTCGGATCGTTTCAGAGGGGTTAACTTACCGGTGAGACACGCGTTTATGGCTAAAAACTACTTTGATAAAGGCTACACAAAGCTATTAGCCTCATAGTTTTACTGAATACATTAAACACACGATTAAAACTATTTACCCAGCGTTAACCCCATTAACCAATCAGGTGAGGGCTGCAACTTGCTGTGCTGTCGCTATTCCATGATTGGTCGGCTGCTCGACCAATCATGGAACAGTAACGGTAGGTCGTATCGCCGCCTTGTCCTGATTGGTGTATGAAGTTCCCGCAACACTCGACCAATCACAGAAGAGTAACGGGATACCATTTGGCTGCCTTCTCCTGATTGGTTTATGAGGTTACCGCACTGCTCCACCAATCAGGGAAGAGTAAGAGAATGGCATATCGCCGCCTTCTCCTGATTGGTTCGTTCGTTTAACCAATCAGGCAAAGGCGACGGCACAGCTAGTTGTAACCGCCACCTGATTGGTTCCTGAGGTTAACGCTGGGTTATCGTGCTGAATCAATTACAGGAGGGCGGCTGCAGTATGTTAGTAATTAAGGACCTGGGCTTTTAGATGAAAGGGGTTAGAGGGACCCTGTTTTTTGAAACGAACAAAAGAAATGGTAACAAAAAGAATCTGATAAATTAAAGCCAGTGTTAGTTTTTTAATCTGTCTTCCATATTTTAAGAATTAATGTGTGAAATAGTCTTGATACGCCTAGAAGACTTTTTTTTTTAATCCAAAAAGGAAAATAAGTTTGTTTTCTAACTTATGGGGAAAGAAACACACTTGTGACTGGTTAAAATTCCATCTTTTCTGTGTGAGGGGTTAAGCTGATCAATTCTTCATCTAGTTTTTCAGAAAACCTCAGCTACTACATTTACAGGGGTTAGAGGTTTGATTCACAACTTTGGATCGTTAGGGGTTGACCTATTTGTGAGACACACGTTCATGGCTTGAAACTACTTTGATAAAGGCTAAATAAATTTATCAGTCACAAAGTTTTACTGAATACATGAAACACAAGAGTAAAACAATTTAAAATTACTTTAACACCGAGAGTGGGATAAAAACTGCTCAAATAAGGCAGAGAACAGTGGCCATTTGGCTCCCTCTTGTGGACACACATGTGAACTACAACCACACAATGATAAAGTTACAACAATAGTTTAACTGCTGTGCTTCCAGTCAATATAATATAAAATAATGACATACATCAAGGACTTTCGCTGCATTTTAAACTTTTATTTAAACGTTTATTGATCAGTTCACATACAGAAAATGTAACATACATATCATAAAACTAATCAACATCCCACATACTCATTTTGGTAAAAGCAATAGTCTTCTTATGTAAATATTTTACTTAATGGGTTAGACTCCGATCGGATTCTTTAAATAAATGAAGACAAGAAGCAAAAACGTGTAAATGTCATAGATTTAGGTACGAAACATTATTCTGGGTGCTAAGACTAGCACACGCTAGGTTTTTTACCGTCATTACTCCGTCAATATTTGTCGAAATATCATGTCCTGGACTTCACAAAATTCCACAAAAACCGCAGTTAAATTTCTATCGATTCTCGTATCAATTTAAGATAATCATAGTTACAGCAACCGGTTTAAATGACTATTAAACGATGCACACATCTGAAGCTAAAAGACCGGAAGTCTGTTCTGGAGACTACGGATGGTTTCCAACTGCATTTCCGGTAGTATATACACACAAAAACTCATTAAAGGCTGAGTATGAATAACTACATCCCTTTATACATTAGAAGATGTAAAACTTCTGACATATTATGTAACGAGATAAAAGTGATAAAGTCTTCATCTAGCCCAACAACCTCAGCTGCTACATTAACAGGGGTTGGAGGCATGATTCAGAACTTTAGATCGTTTCAGAGGGCTTAACTTACCAGAAAGACACACGATTATGGCTCAGAACCGGCTGAAAAAAATTATTTACTCTTTCTCAAAGTACATAGTTTCACTGAATACATGATACACACGATTAAAACACTTTAAAATACCGTTTTCACCGAGAGTGGGATAAAAACTGCACAAATTAGGCAGAGATCAGTGGCTATTTGGCTCCCTCCCGTGGACAAATATGTGAACTACACCCACACATTGATAAAGTTAGAACAATTGTGATAGTACTGTACTTCCGGTCAATCAAGTTTGAATCAATGACATATATCAAGGACTTCCGCTACATTAAAAACGTTTGTTTTAACGTTTATTGATCAGTTCACATACAGAAAATGTAACACACATATTATAAAACATATTAACAACCCACATACTCATTTTGGTAACAGCAACAGTCTTCTAATGTTAATTTTTTACTTAATTGGTCAGGCTCTTTTCGGATTCATAAAATAAATGAAAAAAAGAAGCAAAAACGTGTAAAGGTCATAGATTTAGGTACGAAACAATATCCTGGGTGCTAAGACTAGCACACATTAGGTTTTCTAACGTCATTACTTCGTCAAAATTTGTCGAAATATTCTATTTAAGACTTCACAAAATTCCAAAACACCACAGTGGAAAATCTATTGATTCTCGTATCAATTTAAGATAATTATACTAACGCAAACCGGTTAAAATAATTATAAAACGATGTAAACATCGCAAGCTAAAAGACCGGAAGTCTGTTCTGGAGACTAAAGATGATTTCCAACTGCATTTCCGGTGGAATAAAAACCCAAATTCCGCCTCGGTTGTGAGAAAAGTTAGACAAAATCAAATTTAAGACTGAACAGAAAGTCTGTCCCAGTCCTATCCTATGATAGTGGCTTTGAAATGACTCAATTAATTTTTTTAACCGTCCGGAATTATGGTCATATAAAAAAAAAAGCATTTTCATAGAAACCTGATTATGAATAACTACATCCCTATATACATGAGAACACGCAAAACTTCTGACATTTTATGTAACGAGATAAAAGTGATAAATACTTCATCTAGCCCAACAACCTCAGCTGCTACATTAACAGGGGTTGGAGGCATGATTCAGAACTTTAGATCGTTTCAGAGGGGTTAACTTACCAGAAGGACACACGATTATGGCTTAAAAATTACTTTGATAAAGGGTAAATAAATTTATCAGTCACATAGTTTTACTGAATATATGAAACACAAGATTAAAACACTTTAAAACTGCTTAAACACCGAGAGTGGGATAAAACCTGAACAAATAAGGCAGAGAAAGATGGCTATTTGGCTCCCTCTTGTGGACACACATGTGAACTACAACCACACAATGATAAAGTTACAACATTTGTTTTAGAGCTGTACTTCCAGTCAATAAAGTTTAAATCAATGACATATATCAAGGACTTCTGCTTCATTTTAATCTTTTATTTTCAGGTTCATTGATCAGTTAACATTGATTCATTGATCAGTTGATCAGTTCACAATACAGAGTATGTAACATTGGAATATATATAAGTACTCAACATCCCGGATACTTATTCCGGTAACAGAAATAGTCTTCTTATGTTTTTTTTTTTTGTACTTAAAGGGTCAGGTTTCGATCGGATTCTTAAACTAAATGAAGACAAAAAGCAAAAACATGTGGAGGTCATAGATTTAGTTACGAAACAGTATCCTGGGTGCTAACATTAGCACATGTAGGTTTTCTTCCGTCATTACTTCGTCAATATTTGTCGAAATATTATATCCTAGACTTAACAAAAATTCCAAAACTTCACAGTGGTCGATTTCTATCGATTCTCGTATCAATTCAAGATCATTTTACTTACAGCACCCGGATTAAATTACTATAAAACGATACAAACATCAAAAGCAGAGAGAGAAATCCTTAGCTACTACATTTACAGGGCTTAGAGGTTTGATTCAGATCTTCGGATCGTTTCAGAGGGGTTAACTTACCGGTGAGACACGCGTTTATGGCTTAAAAACTACTTTGATAAAGGCTACATAAAGCTATTAGCCTCATAGTTTTACTGAATACATTAAACACACGATTAAAACTATTTACCCAGCGTTAACCCCATTAACCAATCAGGTGAGGGCTGCAACTTGCTGTGCTGTCGCTATTCCATGATTGGTCGGCTGCTCGACCAATCATGGAACAGTAACGGTAGGTCTTATCGCCGCCTTGTCCTGATTGGTGTATGAAGTTCCCGCAACACTCGACCAATCACAGAAGAGTAACGGGATACCATTTGGCTGCCTTCTCCTGATTGGTTTATGAGGTTACCGCACTGCTCCACCAATCAGAGAAGAGTAAGAGAATGGCATATCGCCGCCTTCTCCTGATTGGTTCGTTCGTTTAACCAATCATGCAAAGGCGACGGCACAGCTAGTTGTAACCGCCACCTGATTGGTTCCTGAGGTTAACGCTGGGTTATCGTGCTGAATCAATTACAGGAGGGCGGCTGCAGTATGTTAGTAATTAAGGACCTGGGCTTTTCGATGAAAGGGGTTAGAGGGACCCTGTTTTTTGAAACGAACAAAAGAAATGGTAACTAAAAGAATCTGATAAATTAAAGCCAGTGTTGGTTTTTTAATCTGTCTTCCATATTTTAAGAATTAATGTGTGAAATAGTCTTGATACGCCTAGAAGACTTTCTTTTTAATCCAAAAAGGAAAATAAGTTTGTTTTCTAACTTATGGGGAAAGAAACACACTTGTGACTGGTTAAAATTCCATCTTTTCTGTGTGAGGGGTTAAGCTGATCAATTCTTCATCTAGTTTTACAGAAAACCTCAGCTACTACATTTACAGGGGTTAGAGGTTTGATTCACAAAATTGGATCGTTAGGGGTTGACCTATTTGTGAGACACACGTTCATGGCTTGAAACTACTTTGATAAAGGCTAAATAAATTTATCAGTCACAAAGTTTTACTGAATACATGAAACACAAGAGTAAAACAATTCAAAATTACTTTAACACCGAGAGTGGGATAAAAACTGAACAAATAAGGCAGAGAAAGATGGCTATTTGGCTCCCTTTTGTGGACACACATGTGAACTACAACCACACAATGATAAAGTTACAACAATAGTTTAACTGCTGTGCTTCCAGTCAATATAATATAAAATAATGACATACATCAAGGACTTTCGCTGCATTTTAAACTTTTATTTAAACGTTTATTGATCAGTTCACATACAGAAAATGTAACATACATATCATAAAACTAATCAACATCCCACATACTCATTTTGGTAAAAGCAATAGTCTTCTTATGTAAATGTTTTACTTAATGGGTTAGACTCCGATCGGATTCTTTAAATAAATGAAGACAAGAAGCAAAAACGTGTAAAGGTCATAGATTTAGTTACGAAACATTATTCTGGGTGCTAAGACTAGCACACGCTAGGTTTTTTACCGTCATTACTCCGTCAATATTTGTCGAAATATCATGTCCTGGACTTCACAAAATTCCACAAAAACCGCAGTTAAATTTCTATCGATTCTCGTATCAATTTAAGATAATCATAGTTACAGCAACCGGTTTAAATGACTATTAAACGATGCACACATCTGAAGCTAAAAGACCGGAAGTCTGTTCTGGAGACTACAGATGGTTTCCAACTGCATTTCCGGTAGTATATACACACAAAAACTCATTAAAGGCTGAGTATGAATAACTACATCCCTTTATACATTAGAAGATGTAAAACTTCTGACATATTATGTAACGAGATAAAAGTGATAAATTCTTCATCTAGCCCAACAACCTCAGCTGCTACATTAACAGGGGTTGGAGGCATGATTCAGAACTTTAGATCGTTTCAGAGGGCTTAACTTACCAGAAAGACACACGATTATGGCTCAGAACCGGCTGAAAAAATTATTTACCCTTTCTCAAAGTACATAGTTTCACTGAAAACATGATACACACGATTAAAACACTTTAAAATACCGTTTTCACCGAGAGTGGGATAAAAACTGCACAAATTAGGCAGAGAAAAGTGGCTATTTGGCTCCCTCTCGTGGACAAATATGTGAACTACACCCACACATTAATAAAGTTAGAACAATTGTGATAGTACTGTACTTCCGGTCAATCAAGTTTGAATCAATGACATATATCAAGTACTTCCGCTACATTAAAAACGTTTATTTTAACGTTTATTGATCAGTTCACATACAGAAAATGTAACACACATATTATATAACATATTAACAACCCACATACTCATTTTGGTTACAGCACCAGTCTTCTAATGTTAATTTTTTACTTAATTGGTCAGGCTCTTTTCGGATTCATAAAATAAATGAAAAAAAGAAGCAAAAACGTGTAAAGGTCATAGATTTAGGTACGAAACAATATCCTGGGTGCTAAGACTAGCACACGTTGGGTTTTCTAACGTCATTACTTCGTCAAAATTTGTCGAAATATTCTATTTAAGAGTTCACAAAATTCCAAAACACCACAGTGGAATTTCTATTGATTCTCGTCTCAATTTAAGATAATTATACTAACGCAAACTGGTTAAAATAATTATAAAACGATGTAAACATCGCAAGCTAAAAGACCGGAAGTCTGTTCTGGAGACTAAAGATGATTTCCAACTGCATTTCCGGTGGAATAAAAACCCAAATTCCGCCTCGGTTGTGAGAAAAGTTAGACAAAATTATATTTAAAACTGAACAGAAAGTCTGTCCCCGTCCTATCCTATGATAGTGGCTTTGAAATGACTCATTTTTAATGTTTTACCGTTTGGAATTATCGTCATATCAAAAAAAGCATTTTCATAAACACCTAAGTATGAATAACTACATCCCTATATACATGAGAACACGCAAAACTTCTGACATTTTATGTAACGAGATAAAAGTGATAAATTCTTCATCTAGCCCAACAACCTCAGTTGCCATATTTTCAGGGGTTAGAGGTTTGATTCTGACCTTTGGATCGTTTCAGAGGGGTTAACTTACCAGAAAGACACACGATTATGGCTTAAAAATTACTTTGATAAAGGCTAAATAAATTTATCAGTCACATAGTTTTACTTAATACATGAAACACAAGATTAAAACACTTTAAAACTGCTTGAACACCGAGAGTGGGAGAAAAACTGCACAAATAAGGCAGAGAAAGATGGCTATTTGGCTCCCTCTTGTGGACACACATGTGAACTACAACCACACAATGATAAAGTTACATTTGTTTTAGAGCTGTACTTCCAGTCAATAAAGTTTAAATCAATGACATATATCAAGGACTTCTGCTTCATTTTAATCTTTTATTTTCAGGTTCATTGATCAGTTAACATTGATTCATTGATCAGTTGATCAGTTCACAATACAGAGAATGTAACATTGGAATATATATAAGTACTCAACATCCCGGATACTTATTCCGGTAACAGAAATAGTCTTCTAATGTTTTTTTTGTACTTAAAGGGTCAGGTTTCGATCGGATTCTTAAACTAAATGAAGACAAGAAGCAAAAACATGTGGAGGTCATAGATTTAGTTACGAAACAGTATCCTGGGTGCTAACATTAGCACATGTAGGTTTTCTTCCGTCATTACTTCGTCAATATTTGTCGAAATATTATATCCTAGACTGAACAAAAATTCCAAAACTATACAGTGGTCGATTTCTATCGATTCTCGTATCAATTCAAGATCATTTTACTTACAGCACCCGGAATAAATTACTATAAAACGATACAAACATCAAAAGCAGAGAGAGCAATCCTTAGCTACTACATTTACAGGGCTAAGAGGTTTGATTCAGATCTTCGGATCGTTTCAGAGGGGTTAACTTACCGGTGAGACACGCGTTTATGGCTAAAAACTACTTTGATAAAGGCTTCATAAAGCTATTAGCCTCATAGTTTTACTGAATACATTAAACACACGATTAAAACTATTTACCCAGCGTTAACCCCATTAACCAATCAGGTGAGGGCTGCAACTTGCTGTGCTGTCGCTATTCCATGATTGGTCAGCTGCTCGACCAATCATGGAACAGTAACGGTAGGTCGTATCGCCGCCTTGTCCTGATTGGTGTATGAAGTTCCCGCAAAACTCGACCAATCACAGAAGAGTAACGGGATACCATTTGGCTGCCTTCTCCTGATTGGTTTATGAGGTTACCGCACTGCTCCACCAATCAGGGAAGAGTAAGAGAATGGCATATCGCCGCCTTCTCCTGATTGGTTCGTTCGTTTAACCAATCATGCAAAGGCGACGGCACAGCTAGTTGTAACCGCCACCTGATTGGTTCCTGAGGTTAACGCTGGGTTATCATGCTGAATCAATTACAGGAGGGCGGCTGCAGTATGTTAGTAATTAAGGACCTGGGCTTTTCGATGAAAGGGGTTAGAGGGACCCTGTTTTTTGAAACGAACAAAAGAAATGGTAACAAAAAGAATCTGATAAATTAAAGCCAGTGTTGGTTTTTAAATCTGTCTTCCATATTTTAAGAATTAATGTGTGACATAGTCTTGATACGCCTAGAAGACTTTTTTTTATCCAAAAAGGAAAATAAGTTTGTTTTCTAACTTACAAGGAAAGAATGATTGGTTCCTAAGGTTAAAGCTGGTTAAATTGTTTTAATCGTGTGTTTTACGTGGTCAGTAAAACTATGTGGCTAATAGATTTATTTAGCCTTTATCAAAGTAGTTTTAAGCCATAATCGTGTGTCTCACTGGTAAGTTAACCCCTCTGAAACGATCCAAAGTTCTGAATCAAACCTCTGACCCTTCTAAATGTGGCAGCTGAGGTTTTCTCTTTCAGCTTTTGATGTTCACATCGTTTTAGAGTTATTGAAATTGGTTGCTGTAAGTAAAATTATCTGAAATTGATAAGAGAATCGATAGAAATTCGACTGTGGTGTTGTGTGGTTGTAGTTCACATATTTGTCCACGAGAGGGAGCCAAATAGCCACTGGTCTCTGCCTAATTTGTGCAGTTTTTATCCCACTCTCGGTGAAAACGGTATTTTAAAGTGTTTTAATCGTGTGTATCATGTATTCAGTGAAACTATGTATTTTGAGAAAGGGTAAATAATTTTTTTCAGCCGGTTCTGAGCCATAATCGTGTGTCTTTCTGGTAAGTTAAGCCCTCTGAAACGATCTAAAGTTCTGAATCATGCCTCCAACCCCTGTTAATGTAGCAGCTGAGGTTGTTGGGCTAGATGAAGACTTTATCACTTTTATCTCGTTACATAAAATGTCAGAAGTTTTGCATGTTCTCATGTATATAGGGATGTAGTTATTCATACTTAGGTGTTTATGAAATTGCTTTTTTGATATGACGATAATTCCAAACGGTAAAACATTAAAAATGAGTCATTTCAAAGCCACTATCATAGGATAGGCCGGGGACAGACTTTCTGTTCAGTTTTAAATTGGATTTCGTCTTACTTTTCTCACAACCGAGGCGGAATTTTGGTTTTTATTCCACCGGAAATGCAGTTGGAAATCATCTTTAGTCTCCAGAACAGACTTCCGGTCTTTTAGCTTGCGATGTTTACATCGTTTTATAATTATTTTAACCAGTTTGCGTTAGTATAATTATCTTAAATTGAAACGAGAATACATAGAAATTCCACTGTGGTGTTTTGGAATTTTGTGAACTCTTAAATAGAATATTTCGACAAATTTTGACGAAGTAATGATGGTAGAAAACCTAACGTGTGCTAGTCTTAGGACCCAGGATATTGTTTCGTACCTAAATTTATGACCTTTACACGTTTTTGCTTCTTTTTTTCATTTATTTTATGAATCCGAAAAGAGCCTGACCAATTAAGTAAAAAATTAACATTACAGAGAGTTTTGCTGTTACCAAAATGAGTATGTGGGTTGTTAATATGTTATATAATATGTGTGTTACATTTTCTGTATGTGAACTGATCAATAAACGTTAAAATAAACGTTTTTAATGAAGCGGAAGTACTTGATATATGTCATTGATTCAAACTTGATTGACCGGAAGTACAGTACTATCACAATTGTTCTAACTTTATCAATGTGTGGGTGTAGTTCACATATTTGTCCACGAGAGGGAGCCAAATAGCCACTGGTCTCTGCCTAATTTGTGCAGTTTTTATCCCACTCTCGGTGAAAACGGTATTTTAA
Source organism: Halichoeres trimaculatus (assembly GCF_033239565.1). Classification (NCBI taxonomy): domain Eukaryota; kingdom Metazoa; phylum Chordata; class Actinopteri; order Labriformes; family Labridae; genus Halichoeres; species Halichoeres trimaculatus. The sequence goes on from NW_027437202.1 coordinate 9,353,414, forward strand.
AGTGTTTTAATCGTGTGTATCATGTATTCAGTGAAACTATGTACTTTGAGAAAGGGAAAATAATTTTTTTCAGCCGGTTCTGAGCCATAATCGTGTGTCTTTCTGGTAAGTTAAGCCCTCTGAAACGATCTAAAGTTCTGAATCATGCCTCCAACCCCTGTTAATGTAGCAGCTGAGGTTGTTGGGCTAGATGAAGACTTTATCACTTTTATCTCGTTACATGAAATGTCAGAAGTTTTGCATGTTCTCATGTAAATAGGGATGTAGTTATTCATATTTAGCTGTTTATGAAAATGCTTTTTTTGATATGACGATAATTCCAAACGGTAAAACATTAAAAATGAGTCATTTCAAAGCCACTATCATAGGATAGGACGGGGACAGACTTTCTGTTCAGTCTTAAATTTGATTTTGTCTAACTTTTCTCACAACCGAGGCGGAATTTTGGTTTTTATTCCACCGGAAATGTAGTTGGAAGTCATCTTTAGTCTCCAGAACAGACTTCCGGTCTTTTAGCTTGCGATGTTTACATCGTTTTATAATTATTTTAACCAGTTTGCGTTAGTATAATTATTTAAATTGAGACGAGAATCGATAGAAATTCCACTGTGGTGTTTTGGAATTTTGTGAACTCTTAAATAGAATATTTCGACAAATTTTGACGAAGAAATGACGGTAGAAAACCTAACGTGTGCTAGTCTTAGCACCCAGGATTAAAGAGAGTTTTGCTGTTACCAAAATGAGTATGTGGGTTGTTAATATGTTATATAATATGTGTGTTACATTTTCTGTATGTGAACTGATCAATAAACGTTAAAAATAAACGTTTTTAATGTAGCGGAAGTAATTGATATATGTCATTGATTCAAACTTGATTGACCGGAAGTACAGTACTATTACAATTGTTCTAACTTTATCAATGTGTGGGTGTAGTTCACATATTTGTCCACGAGAGGGAGCCAAATAGCCACTGGTCTCTGCCTATTTTGTGCAGTTTTTATCCCACTCTCGGTGAAAACGGTATTTTAAAGTGTTTTAATCGTGTGTATCATGTATTCAGTGAAACTATGTACTTTGAGAAAGGGTAAATAATTTTTTTCAGCCGGTTCTGAGCCATAATCGTGTGTCTTTCTGGTAAGTTAACCCCTCTGAAACGATCTAAAGTTCTGAATCATGCCTCCAACCCCTGTTAATGTAGCAGCTGAGGTTGTTGGGCTAGATGAAGACTTTATCACTTTTATCTCGTTACATAAAATGTCAGAAGTTGTGCATGTTCTCATGTATATAGGGATGTAGTTATTCATACTTAGGTGTTTATGAAAATGCTTTTTTGATATGACGATAATTCCAAACGGTAAAACATTAAAAATGAGTCATTTCAAAGCCACTATCATAGGATAGGACTGGGACAGACTTTCTGTTCAGTCTTAAATTTGATTTCGTCTAACTTTTCTCACAACCGAGGCGGAATTTTGGTTTTTATTCCACCGGAAATGCAGTTGGAAATCATCTTTAGTCTCCAGAACAGACTTCCGGTCTTTTAGCTTGCGATGTTTACATTGTTTTATAATTATTTTAACCAGTTTGCGTAAGTATAATTATCTTAAATTGAAACGAGAATACATAGAAATTCCACTGTGGTGTTTTGGAATTTTGTGAACTCTTAAATAGAATATTTCGACAAATTTTGACGAAGTAATGATGGTAGAAAACCCAACGTGTGCTAGTCTTAGGACCCAGGATATTGTTTCGTACCTCAATCTATGACCTTTACACGTTTTTGCTTCTTTTTTTCATTTATTTTATGAATCCGAAAAGAGCCTGACCAATTAAGTAAAAAATTAACATTAAAGAGAGTTTTGCTGTTACCAAAATGAGTATGTGGGTTGTTAATATGTTATATAATATGTGTGTTACATTTTCTGTATGTGAACTGATCAATAAACGTTAAAATAAACGTTTTTAATGTAGCGGAAGTACTTGATATATGTCATTGATTCAAACTTGATTGACCGGAAGTACAGTACTATCACAATTGTTCTAACTTTATCAATGTGTGGGTGTAGTTCACATATTTGTCCACGAGAGGGAGCCAAATAGCCACTGGTCTCTGCCTAATTTGTGCAGTTTTTATCCCACTCTCGGTGAAAACGGTATTTTAAAGTGTTTTAATCGTGTGTATCATGTATTCAGTGAAACTATGTAGTTTGAGAAAGGGAAAATAATTTTTTTCAGCCGGTTCTGAGCCATAATCGTGTGTCTTTCTGGTAAGTTAAGCCCTCTGAAACGATCTAAAGTTCTGAATCATGCCTCCAACCCCTGTTAATGTAGCAGCTGAGGTTGTTGGGCTAGATGAAGAATTTATCACTTTTATCTCGTTACATAAAATGTCAGAAGTTGTGCATGTTCTCATGTATATAGGGATGTAGTTATTCATATTTAGCTGAAAATGCTTTTTTGATATGACGATAATTCCAAACGGTAAAACATTAAAAATGAGTCATTTCAAAGCCACTATCATAGGATAGGACTGGGACAGACTTTCTGTTCAGTTTCAAATTTGATTTCGTCTAACTTTTCTCACAACCGAGGCGGAATTTTGGTTTTTATTCCACCGGAAATGTAGTTGGAAGTCATCTTTAGTCTCCAGAACAGACTTCCGGTCTTTTAGCTTGCGATGTTTACATCGTTTTATAATTATTTTAACCAGTTTGCGTTAGTATAATTATCTTAAATTGAGACGAGAATCGATAGAAATTCCACTGTGGTGTTTTGGAATTTTGTGAACTCTTAAATAGAATATTTCGACAAATTTTGACGAAGAAATGACGGTAGAAAACCTAACGTGTGCTAGTCTTAGCACCCAGGATTAAAGAGAGTTTTGCTGTTACCAAAATGAGTATGTGGGTTGTTAATATGTTATATAATATGTGTGTTACATTTTCTGTATGTGAACTGATCAATAAACGTTAAAAATAAACGTTTTTAATGTAGCGGAAGTAATTGATATATGTCATTGATTCAAACTTGATTGACCGGAAGTACAGTACTATCACAATTGTTCTAACTTTATCAATGTGTGGGTGTAGTTCACATATTTGTCCACGAGAGGGAGCCAAATAGCCACTGGTCTCTGCCTAATTTGTGCAGTTTTTATCCCACTCTCGGTGAAAACGGTATTTTAAAGTGTTTTAATCGTGTGTATCATGTATTCAGTGAAACTATGTACTTTGAGAAAGGGTAAATAATTTTTTCAGCCGGTTCTGAGCCATAATCGTGTGTCTTTCTGGTAAGTTAAGCCCTCTGAAACGATCTAAAGTTCTGAATCATGCCTCCAACCCCTGTTAATGTAGCAGCTGAGGTTGTTGGGCTAGATGAAGACTTTATCACTTTTATCTCGTTACATAAAATGTCAGAAGTTGTGCATGTTCTCATGTAAATAGGGATGTAGTTATTCATATTTAGCTGTTTATGAAAATGCTTTTTTGATATGACGATAATTCCAAACGGTAAAACATTAAAAATGAGTCATTTCAAAGCCACTATCATAGAATAGGACGGAGACAGACTTTCTGTTCAGTCTTAAATTTGATTTTGTCTAACTTTTCTCACAACCGAGGCGGAATTTTGGTTTTTATTCCACCGGAAATGCAGTTGGAAATCATCTTTAGTCTCCAGAACAGACTTCCGGTCTTTTAGCTTGCGATGTTTACATCGTTTTATAATTATTTTAACCAGTTTGCGTTAGTATAATTATCTTAAATTGATACGAGAATCGATAGAAATTCCACTGTGGTGTTTTGGAATTTTGTGAACTCTTAAATAGAATATTTCGACAAATTTTGACGAAGTAATGACGGTAGAAAACCTAACGTGTGCTAGTCTTAGCACCCAGGATTAAAGAGAGTTTTGCTGTTACCAAAATGAGTATGTGGGTTGTTAATATGTTATATAATATGTGTGTTACATTTTCTGTATGTGAACTGATCAATAAACGTTAAAATAAACGTTTTTAATGTAGCGGAAGTACTTGATATATGTCATTGATTCAAACTTGATTGACCGGAAGTACAGTACTATCACAATTGTTCTAACTTTATCAATGTGTGGGTGTAGTTCACATATTTGTCCACGAGAGGGAGCCAAATAGCCACTGGTCTCTGCCTAATTTGTGCAGTTTTTATCCCACTCTCGGTGAAAACGGTATTTTAAAGTGTTTTAATCGTGTGTATCATGTATTCAGTGAAACTATGTACTTTGAGAAAGGGTAAATAATTTTTTTCAGCCGGTTCTGAGCCATAATCGTGTGTCTTTCTGGTAAGTTAAGCCCTCTGAAACGATCTAAAGTTCTGAATCATGCCATTCCAAACGGTAAAACATTAAAAATGAGTCATTTCAAAGCCACTATCATAGGATAGGACTGGGACAGACTTTCTGTTCAGTTTTAAATATGATTTTGTCTAACTTTTCTCACAACCGAGGCGGAATTTTGGTTTTTATTCCACCGGAAATGCATTTGGAAATCATCTTTAGTCTCCAGAACAGACTTCCGGTCTTTTAGCTTGCGATGTTTACATCGTTTGTACCCATCGTTTTATAGTTATTTTAACCGGGTGCTGTGAGTATAATTATCTTAAATTGATACGAGTATCGATTAAAAAAAAAAAGTCTGGTGGTTTTGACAGCTTTCTTATTTTAGCAGCAGATATTGATTTGAAGTACACTCCCATTTAATAAAAACACAGAAAACAGGTTTTACTGTAGCAAATTTACACTTGTGAAAATATACAGCCAACATATGAAAAAAGCTCCTCTCCCCATGTCCCAAATATGAAAGTTATTGGAAAAAAAGATGAAAATATTGATTTATTGCACTAGCCGGGGTTAAAGCCGTGACATTTTGGATTAAAATACTGTATTTTGGAGCTCCACAGCTGCTGTCATTTCACTTCAGTTTAGAAGATTTTTGCCCTCGGAATTTATTCAGAGCACATTTTACCCCCCTGTTTTCATCTTTCTCTTTTTATAGTTTGTTTAATTTGTCGTATGAAACGTTAACCATCGATATAAACACATGCTGATTGCAGTTGATAGGCTCCGCCACAGGGCGTCAGCACTGAGCGAATGGTCTCGGTGTTTGCCGCTCTCGTTCGGCCTCTCCTTGACTGTTTTGACGGTTCCCCGGAAGTCAGCTCGCCTCTGTAGTTTTTCCTCTCTTCGCTTTTTTCTCTGAACCTAAAACTGAAAAAAATCAAGAGCTCAGACGCGTTGGGATCATCTGTGTTAGGAAGAGATGGAAGAGTTTCATAACGGGAACGAGGTTTGTGCTGTAACGGCTCCTCTCATCCCTGTGTTGGGAGAAATAAGTTAGCTTCAGGAATGCTAGCCACACGAGCTAACAGTGCTAACACTCAGCAGAGCATAGTTTTAACCCGAGGTTTGATTCTTAATCCAGATTATCATCCGTATGAGACACAAAGCTAACTGATCAAACTCTTCTGTTTTCTGTCAGAGCTCCTTCAACTCAGAGGAAGCTGAGAGCATCGTCAAAGAGGTAAAGCTTCATGTTTGGTCTTCTTCAACAGCTTCAGGTTGATTCAGTGATCTTTACTGTGTAACTGAACTAAACAGGACAAAAAAACAATCAAAAGTTAAAGCTCACTCACGGTGAGGAGATTTGACTGAGTCAGAAACTAGCAGCCTGTGAAAATGTCTCAGTTTTTAAAATCAGATAAAATCAGATTTTATTTGTGTTAAAGCGACATGTTCCCAGCTCAGTCAGATGTTACTGAGAGCGGAGCTGTTTCCTCTTCTCCTCCCTCAGGGTGAAACAGCATCCAGTGACTTCCACATGACTCTGAACACTGAGCACAGCTCTCACGGTGTGTGTGTGTGTGTGTGTGTGTCTGTGTCTCTCCTCAGTGTATTGAGAACGTGGTCGGCGGCGATGACTACAGTCAGAGTCAGGTGAACAAATGGACGGCCAGCATCGTGGAGCGCTGCCTCACTCAGATGGTCAAACAGGGGAAAGCCTTTAAATACATCGGTACGTCTGGAGCGTCTGGAGCGTGTGAAAGGCTCAGCGTCAGCTCTGGGCGTGTCTGCATCCAGTAATCAAACTCTTTTTTTTTGCAGTGACGTGTGCTGTGATGCAGAAAACAGGCGCCGGTCTCCACACAGCCAACTCCTGCTACTGGGACACCACCATGGACGGTGAGCACGAGCCCTGCGTCTCACTCTGGCTCTGTTTGTCCCCTCCAGGCCTCTGTCCCTCCTCTGATGTGTGTGTTTTTCCTCTGCAGGAAGCTGCACCGTCAGGTGGGAGAACCGCACCATGTACTGCGTGGTCAGTGTGTTTGCTGTGGCCATGGCGTAGGCTCAGAGACACACACACAACCACGTCAACATGAGGAGGAGTGCAGGGTGCTCCTGTGAACAGAAGGGGGCCACCAAGTGCCGCAGAGTCCACATGGGTACAGCTGAGGAGAGGGAGCTGTACCTCCAGCCTTCAGATGCATGTCAACGCTCGTCACCACGTTCACGTCTTTCTCTTTTCCTGTCACTGCAGTGCTTTACTCTGTGTGTGTGTGTGTGTGTGTGTGTGTGTGTGTGTGTGTGTGTGTGTGTGTGTGTGTGTGTATGTGTGTGTGTGTGTGTGTGTGTGTGTGTGTTTGTGTGTGCATCCATCTGCTGCACACACACTGAGCCTGACCACTCTTCTTCTTCTTCTTCTTCTTCTTCTTCTTCTTCTTCTGTGTCTCTCTTACGTAAACCATGCCAACAAGAAAGAAGCTGAGTTTTTTGGAGCACTTTTGCTGCAGGTAAATGAAAATAAAGAGATTTATGAACGGTGGTGTTGCTGTGTTTTCTCTGTGAACAAGAAATAAACTTCTACAGGACCTTCTGTCCCTCACAGATTTCAAAGAATAAAACAGAGATGTGTCCTGAGAGATGCAGGGTTTCACCCAGAGGAGGAGGAGGAGAGGTGGACGTGGAGCAGAGCACGGGTGTATTTCCTCTCTCTGTGAGCAATTACAACTTTTTTTAACCAAATATTTACAGTGAGGGGCAGAGATAAAGTTTTAACATCACAAACCAGCTTTATAAAGTTTGGGAGTCTGTTTGGAGCCTGATGTCTCCAGTGTGACGATTCCCAAACTGTAGATTATCATTTTAACCCAGAGGTTTATTTATTTGGATCTGAGCTGGTGTTTGTATTCTCTTTATTTGTTTATTTGTACAGATCATGTTTTGTCCTTGACTCAAAAAGTGAAAAACTCATAAAATATAGTTAAAAACAAAATATTACAGCAGAAGCTCCATGTTAACAGCGTGTAAAGCTTGAACACACGGAGAGACGCAGAGAGACGTGTGCAGGAGGGGAAGTGTCTCTCCTGTGGTTCTGCTGGTACCTGCAGGTTTTAAAAGTTCTCTTTGTTGAAGATGAACTTGACGTTGGCCTCGGAGTGAGACAGACACTGCTCCTCCAGAGATTTCCCCAGCTGAGGCGGGCCACACAGGAACACGCCCACTTTGACTCTGCAGGAAGCACAAACAGGAAGTCAGACACTCAGCAGGTACAGACAGGTACACACGTCGTCTGGATGTTTCACGAACGTGTGTGTGCGCCTCACCCCGGGTGTTTTGATGCGATGTTGGTGAACTCGTTGTCCCAGTTGGGTTTCCCGTAGAGCGTCTTCTGTTTGAGTCCTGTGATGGGGTCGTTCTCCGCCTCGTGGTGAACACGGAAGTGAGCCGCCTGTTGGAGAGAAACTCAGAGAGGTGAGGTTTGACTCTCAGAGGGAGGTCCAGTCTCAGCAGACGCCTCCTGTCCTACCTCGGCCTCCTTCCAGCGCGTCAGGTAGATGTTGTAGCTGAGGAAGTCGGTCATCCCCTTCTCCGTCATCTCACCCTCCAGAGACTGCAGCAGGTCAGCGAACCACTCGAAGGCCTGCGTCTCTGGACACAGCCAGTAGAAGTAGATCTGAGGGGGCGGGACACGGCAGCAGTGAGTGAGAGGATGAAACTCAAAGCCAGGATGAAAACGAAGCTGACGCTCGTCACCTTCTTGGTGAAGACGTCCTGGTTGTTCTGGATGCGTTTGTACCACACAGACTTCAGGATGGAGGCGAAGGGCGTCACACCGATACCTGCTCCGACCAGCATCACCACCTCGTAACGAAACACGTCCTCGCTGGCTGTGCCGAACGGGCCGTCGATGGCCAGCCTACACACACACACACACACACACACACACACACACACACACAGGTTAGAGCCACAGTGGACACACTGGTTTCTCTTATTTCCTCGGCTGCTTTCACTCCCACTTTTTCCTGAAGTGACTCGAGAAACAATTTCCTCCTGGCTTTCTGAAGCCGGTTTGAACAAGTACGGAAGCCCAGAGGGTCCTGTCCCTTCATTTCCTGCTCCGTGCAGAGCAGAGGAGCCTCCAGCTCCCACCAGGAGCAGAGGAGGTCAGGGAGGCTCAGTGACCGCTCTGCTCTCTTTTCTCCCAGGGTTAAAGATTTAATCACTCCCCCTCTGAACGTGACCCTGGAGCCGGGTCCAGAGGATCTGGATCAGGAGCTGGAGGCTGTAATCGAGCGTAATCAGCAGCAATCTCTGCATCAGCCCCTCCCTCCCCCCGGGGTCATACTTGGGCAGTTTCCAGGCCTCCTGAGGCTCGTTGGAGTCCCCCCCGCAGGCCCGGTACAGCGCCTCAGTCCAGTCCCCGACGATGCGGATGTGGGCGCTGAAGTAGTCCTCCTCGGGGGCAGAGGTCAGCGTGAAGGGGTGCCACTCCAGCCTGGAGACGGACGGACACTGGATGAAGACGTACTGACCCACCTCCATGTGGAAGCCCTTCCTCTTCATCTGCAGCTCCAGGGTTTTGGACGGGTGCATCACCACCTGGGCGGAGGAGGAGGGTACAGGTACGGGTCAACATCAGCGTCTGGAAGGAGGAGGAGGAGGTGGAGGAGGAGAAGGAGGAGGAGGAGCCACACTCACCTTGGTGATCACCACCTTCTGGTGCGATCGGTAGATTCGAACGAGCCGCTCACACACGTAGAGGATCATGGGCCCCACCACCCACTTCCAGGTCTGGGTGGAGGAAGCAGAGTCACAGGTTGGAGGAAAACACCGACTCTGTGTGTGTGTGTGTGTGTGTGTGTGTGTGTGTGTGTGTGTGTGTGTGTGTGTGTGTGTGTGTGTGTGTGTGTGTGTGTGTGAGCTCACCATCGGGGGGTTCCCAGCAAACACCGGCGTGGCACAGCTGGAGCCGTTCTCCCCCCAGCTCTGGAACTGGTCGGCGCAGACCTCGGGGTTGTTTTCCTTCAGGCTGTCCGCCGTCTGCCCCCTGACGATCCTCCTGCAGACACAAACACGCCGTCAGACACGGAGACGCTGTGTCTTAAAGAGGAGGAGTCAGTTTGTGGGCCGTCCTACCCAAAGCCGTGGAACACCAGGCCGATGAAGAAGATGATGAAGAGGTGGTGGGTGTACCAGAAGACCTCGAAGTAGGACCTGCGGATGACCTCCATGGAGGAGGTGATGATGAGGATGAGTGCCAGCGTGATGGCCACGCCCGTCAGCCCGGCGATGGTGGTGAACATGACGATGGTGGGGTTCTGCATCAGATGAGCTCATTAATCATCACATTTAAAGGTCGACCCTGCTTCCTCCTCACAGCAGGCCTGGCGGCGTGCTCGCCACATCATGAGGCTGTAACCTCAAACATTTCCTCACTGTCAGGCCACCAACGCCTCTGCACGCCGTGTTGCTCAGTGACTTCCCTCTGTTTGGTCACACAATGGCCCCTCTCAGCGCCTGCTGTGATGTAAGTTTCAAAAGCCTCTGAGCGCCATGTTTAACCACGGGAGGCTGCAGGGACCAGCTCCTTCCTGTCCTCCAGGAGCACGCCTGAAGCGTCTGACAGAAGGAGGTGTCTGTAATGACCCGCTATCTGAGGACAGATCTGTCCAAAGAGGAAGTCTGCAGAGTGAGGTAACACTTGATTTTCCTCATCCACACTAAATGAAGCAACAACAACAACAACGCCACCGCCAACGCCACCGCGGGGATTTCACAGCTTTGAGCAACAGGAGGAGCAGCGACCTGAGGCTGCTGTGCTCCTCCAGGAGGAACTCACCGTCTCATTGGTCCTGATGGGGTTCAGGAAGGAGGCGTTGTCCCCGGTGCCGATCTCAGAGAGGATGAAGGGCAGAAAGCTGCTGTTGCGGTTGAGCTGAGCGTCCATGAAGTACTCGAAGTTAAACAAGTGAGCCACGATGTGCACGGCTGCAGAGACAGGAAGCAGAGGCAGAAGTCAGAGACCTGGACTCCTGTCTCCCTGAGCGTCTCCCTGAAACTCTGCACTGATGTTTTCAGAAACATACCTGTGTGGAAGGCGATCATGTACGCCACCAGCTTGTGGAAGGTGATGTTTCGGTCCAGCTGGCGAGCTGCTGTGCGGCTGCAGCACTGAAACACAGAAACACAGATCAGCATGTGTCTCCTCTGCACGCCGGCTTCAGGGGTTCAGGGGGTCAGGGTCTGGGTACCTGGATGGAGCCCCGCAGTAAGGACAGCAGGTTCCTGCAGACCGGCAGCAGGATCAGCATGCAGTTGAAGTTGAGGCAGGCGGCTGGAGCTCTGGCCCAGGACAGGGCGTGCTGAGGGGACAGGAAGCAGTTACTGTGAGCTGAGTCTGATGTGTTTTCACAGCAGAACAGAAACCAGCGCTGGAAATAATCTGGGTTTGCATCAGGCCGGGTTTTACTTCTGCTTGCTGCAGCTGTGAGCTGACACCTCCATGTGTGTTTTAAGGAGCAGTGAAAGTGAAATGAGTGTTTCTGATTGGCTGTCAGGAGCTCTCCTGCTCTCAGGAAATCAAACTTTTCCTTCAGTTATTGAGTAAAAACCTCCAGAGGTGTTTGGCGCTCTGACTCACCCCCAGCAGGACTCTGGTGTAGTACCACCGCTCCACCAGGAAGGCCATGTAGAAATGGACGAAGAGGAAGGCGTTGATCCCCAGCCACACCAGCTGAAACACAGACAGACACTCAGAGGAAAGGTTCCTACTCATCGTTCAGAGCAGATATTAAACCATCTTCACACACAGATCATCACTCTTTTTAAATCAGATCAATAAGAAATTAAACTCTGGAAATATACTCACAATGACGAAGAGGGAGAGTCCTTCATTAGCTGCAAAGTTCCCCATGGTGACTGAGCCTCTAAGGAGGTGTGTGTGAGCGTGTGTGAGTGTGTGTGACCGAGCAAACACAGAGGGAAGCAGGAAACAGTTCAGAGGGCTGATTACTCCTTTTATAACCTTCACAAGAGCAAAAAAGGGAAGTGAAGCCTTCACTGAAAGGGCGGCTACTTCCACATTCACCACTGCCCACTTTTCATTTCATCATTTTATTTTATTTTATTTTGTTTTATTTTATTTATTTTATTTTATTTTATTTTATTTTATTTTATTTTATTTTATTTTATTTTATTTTATTTTATTTTATTTTATTTTATTTATTTTCCTTTATTTTATTTTATTACATTTATTTTATTTCATTTTATTTAAATTCATTTTATTTCTTTTTTTTTTTTTTCATTTTATTTTAATTTATTTTATTTTATCCAACCATCAGCATCATCGATCAGAGAGTCTGAAGCTTTTATCATCATTAATCCAAAGACAGGAAGAGGAAGAGGATCTGGCTCAGCCCCGCTGGACGTGAAGTCCTGAGTGTCTCAACACCTAAACTCAGAGCGTGATGGAGGAACCTGCTGTGTGATGGTGTTACTGTGGACTTCAGGCGGAGGAAGTGGCAGATTTCTTAACATGAAGTAAAACAGAATCATTTCTTCATACTTCCTGTTTCTGACTTTTCAGTTTGTTTCACATCAGAGACGGGGGAGCAGGTGGAGCTCTGAGGAGGGTTTCTGGAGACCCAGATACCCCCTGTTTCAACTCAGGCTGCAGAAACCACAGGTGGTCTCTGAGCGATCTCTGAATCCATCTCTCAGTCAGGATTATAATCTATCATATCACAGCTGATTGCCAGCAGGGATTAAACCTGAATGATTACATCACTACAATCAAATCTAAACAGGGCGCCTTTAAATACACAGACCTCAAATCCCAGAGCCTGCTTCTGTTTCTGTTTCTCTTGATCCAGGAACTGGAGCGTTTTTATACGAAGAGCAGAAGTCCCAGTGAGGATGATGATGCTGACAGATCAGTGTTTGCTGAAGCATCAGATCACACGGCCTGAGACGGAGACGGAGAGCTGGAGCGACTGCAGCGAGCAGGAAACAGCTCAGAGTGTGAATGATGAGTGATGGAAACCTGCAGGCGCTCTGAGACAACCACCACTTCACTGCAAAACGCCAGCGTGGCCTCACTTATCAACGCCTCGCCTGAATCTGTCTCACATTCAGTCGTTAAGTCTTTATTTTAAGGATTGAAAGGAGAGGAACTTCCTGTTTCCAGGACAGGAGAGCGTCTCGTCTCATCCTGGTGTGTCGCTGCACACAGACGTTGTTGGAGCAAGATGGGAAAATACATAATTCAGACAGAACAGGGCTGAAGTTTAATTGCAGAGTGACAAACATGAGAAGTGACAGAATGAGTCCAATACTGCACACCACACACACACACTCACACACACTCACACGCACACACGCACAATTACACATGAAATGAAATGTGAAAAAAAAAAAACACAGATTAAAGAAGCGTTGTAATCTCTCAGCCAGCACGTGTCTGTCTCTGCACTTTGTTGTGAAGCTGATGTCAGAGGACATGTGGTGCGGGGTCAAAGGTCACAGGTTGTAAACAAACACTTGATGCATGGGGACACAGCCTGACTGGTAGTTTTAGTTTTTCAGGAGAGAAATGAAGACATCCATCATCTGAAATCCAAGCTCCTGATCCTCTCAGTCCTGTGCAGGAGTTTGTGCTTTAAAAGCTGGATCTGGACGATAACACCTCCTCCCTGCCCTGACACGGCGCCGTCAGTCCATCCTCCATCTTTAATGTGTGGCAGCTCATTCAGCCTCACGGCCCTGATGGTTCAGATGGTCTGTAAGTGGAGTCAGCTGATGGACAGCGGCGGTCTCTGGGACTTCTGAGTAAAAGCGAATGAATAGTCATGAAATTCTCCAAATCTCTAACCGGCTCTTTCAAAGTAAAGTGCTCCTGGTTTCATAGTAAATGTGTGGAGGCTTATGTTCAATAATCCTCTGGTGTAAATCAGTAACAGTCTGTTGGTCGGCTGCCGCTGACCCTTGGATTGTGCAGCTCGGCCTGAACAATAATAAAACAATCATCCCGGGCTGCGGCGGCTGCGGCGGCTGTGGCGGCTGCTGGGAAGTGGTCACCTTATGGAAAGTGTCAGAGGCGAGCATGGCGGCGGCGTGGAGGCATATGGAGGATGATGAGGCCGGGCACAGGGGGTGAAGGTCAAAGCAAAACTGTGGTGGGGAGTGTAATTTAGACGAAAGGCCTTCGACTGATTTTCTCTCCTAATCTGGGGGAAGGGGATTAGAATAAATCTGTTGCACGGCGCCTGTGACATCACCACCGACCCATTTCACAATGCATAATCACAAAGTGCTGCGCCCTGCTGTGGTTTCTCCTTCATGTCTGATCTCATGAAGCTGCACACAGCGGTGAAACCTCCAAACCCTGGACCTGGACAGGAGTCTCTGGACTCTCTGGACGCTGTAGGAGGGAAGTCCAGACCCTGAAGGTCCTGCTCATGAATAATTAGGGGGTGTTGGTCAGTTTGAGAGCAAATAGGCTTAACCTACATCCACACTGCAGGTTGATTCCTGATGAGCGATCATGCTAACACCTCCATGTTGTCGTGTTATGCTGATGATGCTACCAGGACGACTTTAACCCAGCTGCAAAGTGTATGAATGATGCATCAGCTGCTTCCTGCATGACTGGACTGCATGTTCACCACTGTACTCTTGTTTCTGTGAGTGTGTTGCACACACATCTCAGAGGGTTTGCAGTAATCTGTGGTGAGACGTGAGCAGCATTTCATTACAGCAAATCACCGTCTGCAGAGAGTGTGTGTTCTGCTCTGCTGAGGCTCATCCTGCCTCACGTTCTCAGAGGTTTGCTCTGGAAACGAGAAACAAGACGACCTTCTGAGGTGTGAGGTTCATTCATTAACCTGATTGGTTGATCCTCCTCCAGCTGTAGTTGGATTTGTTGGTGCTGCTGGAACCTGCTCCAGGACCACACAGGTCAGCACCAGCTACTCCTGGAGGCCCAAACCTCTGACTGGACCCTGACAGGACACATCCACAGGAGCTGGAGCCTGTCATGCAGCCACATGTGTTCAGTGTGTTTTTAATCTCAGTCCCCTGCCGCCTCGCCTCGCCTCGCCGCTGTGGCTCCATCCTGGGATCTGGATCTGTTTGATGAATCATTGAGGGGAGGGTGCACTCTAGCTAATTTGAGTCATGCCTCCTGGCTGCAGGGCACTGAGCAGTCACGCTGTTCTCATTGGTTAACCATCAGCGAGGAGACAGTAAAGGAGCAGAGCGACGTGCTCTCCAGGCCTCGCAGCTCTGCAGCCTTCAACCAAATAAGCTGCTGAAGAATAATCAGATTATTTTTGTCTCTGTGGGGCAGAGCTAATGCTGATCGGAGGTGACTGCTCTTTCACACATCCTCTGTGGCTGACAGAGCCGCCTGAGGATCCAGGGTTTCCTAAAAAACACCACGGCTCCCAGAGCTCCTCTTAGAAATCTGTTTCACTCACTGCGCTAAATTGACTTCCTATAGTTTGTTAGCCATAAAACTCTTTATTCTGTTTCTGCAGCACTTTGTCCAGTTATTAGCAGCACAGCAGGCTCCTTAAATGCTTGGTTAGAGGAAGAAAGCAGCTGTGGCAGCCTGCTCCACCTCACTGTGAGCCTGAGGATGCAGAAACAGAAGTTTTAGCTGTACAGCTGTACCAGGATGCAGCTCACTAATAATAATAATAATAATAATAATAATAATAATAACAACAATGATAATAATAATAATAATAATAATAATAATAATAATAATAATAATAATAATAATAATAATAACAATGATAATAATAATCATAAATATAATGAAATAATAATAATAAAAAATAATAATAAAATAATAATAATAATAATAAATAAATAAAAATCAAATAATAAAATAAAATAAAATAAAATAAAATAAAATAAAATAAAAAGTTTTCCTGATCTGACTGTTTATGTTTTTTGTGAATCTGATTTTTTCTTCTCCTGAGTTTAAACTCACTCAGGAAGTTCAGATGTTTTGTTGTTTGTTTCTGCTGGTTTTAAATCACTCTGCCATCATTTTTCTCCCATACTCTCCTCCTCCTCCTCCAAAAGGAGCAGACAGGAGGCTGGCGGAGTCCTGAGACGCATGGCTCGGGTCCAGCTGGTGTTTGGCTCGTGACGCGCGACCAGGTGGAGGGAAATCTTCTTACTGAGGCAGGCAGGAGGAGGAGGAGGAGGAGGAGGAGGAGGGGTAGAAATATCCAGCGCCGGCAGTGAACGCAGCACTCCTCTGACAGCCCACCAGCTCACAGCAGCAGCAGCACCGGCTCCGCGCTCATCCCGGGAGAACCCACGGACGACCGGCTGCTCCGCGCGTCCACGGCCGGTCCATGTCCTGGAGCGCGTCCGCCTGCAGGAGGCTTTGAAACGGCAGCAGGAGCAGGAGCTTTACTTACTTTAGAGGTAAGAAGGATCCGTGCGCTTTAATCTGCAGCTAAGGTGAGCCGGGCGCTCTGCGCAGGTGTGCCAATCATTAAAAGTTTAAAAAGCTCCATCTCCATCATGTTTGCTCAGCAGGAACATGGATCTGTCTGCAGCTAGCGCAGCTTTCCCCTCAGCATGGAGCTGGTGCTCACTTTGAAAAAGGACTGGCATGCTCTAAACTTAATCCAGTTAATCTGTGAATAATGTGTTCAGAAATGTTCAGCACTGATCTGACAGGAGCGTAAAAAGTATCCAGAGATGTCTCAGTCTGTCTGCTCTCACTGTTAGCTTCATGTTGCTGTGTGGCTGGATGGAGATCACCTGTGGGAGTCTGCTTCATGGAGCTCCTCACCTGTTGGTCTCCTCTTTAATTCACTCCTTCAAACTCCTGTTCTCACGTCTGTCAAAGTTTTATCGCTCAGATTATCGTTTAAAGAGATTTTCTGAAAGTTTAAACTCAGGGAGACCAAATCAAACATCCCAAACGTTTGTCTTTTCACTGACAATAGGTTTTGATTGGTCTTTACCCAGTCTGACCCTTTACCCCCCTCACTATCTGGCCTTCCTGGATGCCAGCGTGTTGTGACAGATAAGAGGAGTACACTGGACCACACCCAGAAAACGCTGGAACAACAAGTTTTCTATAGATTGTCTGCTTCGTGCTGGAGGAGAGGATTCAGAGGATGATTTGGTGAAAACATGTGAGTCTGACCCACATTCAGCAGGTACGGGCTTAAGCCGCTCACTTTGCCATCAGACCAAACCCTGCGGGGTCAGCGGGAGTTACCCAGGAGTCTCTGTGAGCGTAGGGAGGGTCACCTTTCTGACCTCTCTGTGGTAGGTGTACTGATCGATTAATTGATAAGATAACGAGCAGATTTATCAATTAGGAAAATGAGGCTAAATTAAATTACTAACATATGCTGCTGGGATTGAAAAGTTCTGGGAAAGACAGATACCAGGAGCACGCTGAGGTGACTCTGAGGGGATTTCCTTTTTATGAGACCGTCCTCTGATCTGGACAGGGTCTGAGCTCCGTGTGTGAGTCCACTCCCTGATGCTGATCCAGCTCCTCCTGGATGAGGTTGGAGCCACAACCTCTCAGAGCAGAGCAGGAAGTCCTGGATAACAGGAAACTCTTCGTTTGGACTCTTAAAAGTTGTAAACCAGGTCTACTCTTATTCTGGCCTGCTCCCAATCTCCATGGACTCCTGTTGGACTCCTGTTGGACTCCTGTTGGACTCAGTAATCCCATTCCCAGGCCTCATGTGGCCTTTTTGCCTGTCTTCAGACTTCACCCAGAGTCTGAATCTCCTCAGCTCATGATTATTCGACCTCTGGGGGCGGACGGTGTCAGAGCCGAGGATGCACGGTTCAGATGTTGTTGAGGTGGTTTGAAAGTCCCTGTGAGGGTCTTATAAAACCTGATCCTGGACCTGTTTACATCAGCTCTGATTCCTGTTTAACGAGGGACTCTTCTGGGACTTTCCTGCTCCTCTCTGTTTAACATTACGACCATTGTAGAGCACTTCCTGTCTGCACACATCACGCCGCAGCGGGAAATCTATTTAACGTATGCATTGGCTACAGTACAGCTCGTTTTGTGTGTCATGTGACCTTTCCATCATGAGTTCGTTAGCAGAGCTGCCAGTCATCGGAGCCGGGGAATGTTGTTTCTGAGCAGGCAGAGATAATTTCATTAAAGAGCGAACACAAGACTGGGTCTGTGACGGTTTGCTCCATCCCATCATGGTTTCCAGCTCCGCTCGCTGCTGGATCACCAGGTCTCAGACTGACCCCTCAGATCCTGGACTGGGACTCTGCAGGGTCTCAGGGATGATCTCTCAGATGATTCCTGAAACCCTGGTCCATCAGGGACGGTTTCTCCTGGACATTATATAACCCTGCAGTGTTTATGCTAAACACAAACCTCTGCTGGCGTCAGTCCCTGTGTGTGTGTGTGTGTGTGTGTGTGTGTGTGTGTGTGTGTGTGTGTGTGTGTGTGAGGCAGCAGTGCATGTGACACTGTGTGGATCGAATGCTGCTGTCTGTTCAGATCTGTGTTTCCTGTCTGAGCGGCCCGCGGCGCTCTGTGTGACCGCTGCGATGGGTGGATGCTCTGACCGGCGCAGGAATGGAGCTACAGAGCAGCAAACATCCTCCAGATAAGACTTATCGCTGCTCGATCTGCTCACGACGGTTGGAGCCATGGTCTTGGAGTCCTGCAGAGAGTCTGACACAGACGTGTTGTTTCTCTGCGGCTCAGTTTAAAGAGGAGGTGCAGAGGAGGTGACACCTCCTGGATTAAAGCTCCAGTGTGTGTTGGTTGTTCACAGCTGGATCTTTAACTTTCCTCTGTGTTGAAGCTGTGTTTCTCTGTCTGGGCTCAGTTAAAGCTGGAAAGGTCAGAGACTTGCCTGTAGGAGCCTCTCTTTAAACCTTATCTCTTTGTTTAAAAAGCTTTTTAACACGTCTCTCTGAGGAGAAATTGCTTTCCTATCTGTCTAAATTAAACACACACTCACACACACACACACACACACACACACACAGAAAGAGTGGTTTTAATTAGATTAGACATGTGTTTCGAGGAACAAAACTTCACAGAAGAATCCGGTTGTTTTCGAGTAAACGGCGGTTAAATGAGGGCGACTTTCTTATCAGGGTTGGAGCTTTGATTCCATCCACGCTGAGCGCCGTTAGCATCAAACACCGTTAGCTTTCATATCCCTCCTTTCTTCATGAAATATTCACAGAGCGTCTCAGTGTTCGCTCCTTTTATAAATCAGTAACTCCTCTGTCTGCATCAGGAACAACCTGCCTGAAAAACCCGTCTGCAGAGCGGCGTCCGTGGACCAGGCCTCGCCATGAACGCTCTCTATGACTTCATCAGAGGAAAACTTATTAACACGCTCCTAATCAATAATTCATTTGAACCAGGGCTTTAATTTCCCCGCAACAACTCTGATGAACAACATTTAGGCTGGAATTAAAAAGTTAATTGCTTCAGAAGTTGCATCATCAATCTTATGCAATTTGTTGTTTTTTTAACTCGATTTTCTCTCTAAACCAATTTCTCCTGAATGTACTGACTGAAATGATGTAACCCTCAGGATGAAGGTTTGAGTTAAAGGTGGCTTCAGTCTGAGTCTCATCATCCTGTGATTCTGTGTCTGTCTCTGAAAGGATCGAACTGAAAGCGTCTGAAAGATGAACTCTGAAGAAGAAACTCGTGGACGTTTTCAAGCTCTCACTTTTCCTCGACGCTCGATATCTGTAAGAGCGAACAAGTGAAGCCACTTAAGAGGCCTGAGTCCTGCTCCTCTGAGAGTCCTCCTCTGAGTCCGAGGAGGTGTCACCTCTCTGTGGTTACAGGACGGCTTCTCCCTGCTGCAGCCGGAGCGATGGAGACTGTTTTTATTTCTCCTGTCAGAGAGTTTCACATGTGAGCAGGTTTAAAACAAGCAAAGATGAATCCTTGACCTCATTTTCCTCAGCATCTGAATCTGTACGCATGTGTTTAAGGATCCAGACCTGAGTGTGTGTGGATGAGTGTGTGTGTGTGTGTGTGTGTGTGTGTGTGTGTGTGTGTGTGTGTGTGTGTGTGTGTGTGTGTGTGTGTGTGTGTGTGTGTGTGTGTGTCCCAGCCCTGAGGATGAATCTGTTCCCGCTCTGAAGGAGACCTTGCAGTTAGGACACAGATGCAAAGTGATCAGCTGCAGTTGTGCTTGTAGGGAGCCTGTCGTCACGGCAACAGGTGAGGCACGTGTTGCGATTGGGCCGTGAGGATCAGATAGAGAGGATGAGGCGGGAGGGATGTGGCGTTGGAGCATCAGATGAACCTTTGATGAGCGTGTTAGCGCCTCGGTGTGTGTGATGGCATTTCTCTCTCTGAGGATGTATCGGTGAGCTCAGAGCGTCGGCGCGGCGGTGGACGCTCAGGGTCCACGGCTGCTGCCTGAAGCTTCCTGTGAGGGAAGCACCCATATTTAGCTAAAGACCTGAGAAACTGAACTTCCTAAGAAAGTATTTTCAGACATGAACAAATCTAAACCTCAGTCGGGGTTAACGTCCCGCTCTGATCCTGCACAGAGCTCCTCAAATTCAGAAACAATAATTGGATCAAGCTGTGACGCAGGACGCTTCATTAAATCAAAATTCTTAAAATTGGGACAAAAATAAACTCAGCCCTGATCACGTCCTTGGTCAAACTCTGGTAACTGAGCGATAAGATTTAATCTTTGGAGGTCAACAGAAACTGGAGCTCTTTGAGACGAGGAGCCGAGCTCTGCTCCTCTGACCCACTAAACATCTTTTCACAGCCACAAGTTTCTGTTTTTAAAACATCTTTTCATGTCAGAGAAAGAGTCCTGTGCTTTAACAGGAGCAAAAAACAATCGGTTTGGTTCAGAGACAGAAAATACTGGAGTAAAGAAACAGACTCTGACTCATCCAGACTGATTTTCTGGAATAAATCAGCGATTGACGCTGAGCAGAGCCCAACGTTCAGACCCTACGTTTATTATTTATCTTCCTATCTGCCTGTCTGCAAAAACTGGAATCTTATCAAGTGTTTTTCTCTTACTTTAAGTCAAAATTGTCTTATTATACTTGATATGAGCCACATTCACCTGAAGACAAAATTTGATCTTGTGAGGAGTCAAAAAACTCAGGAGAGGAATTTGTTTGAAACTAAGAAAAAGATTTAAGAGACGTAACTTTTCTCTTTTCTCATTTTTGACTTGATACAGTAATTCAGAGCTCATGTTATCGTTAAATAACCTGATATCAGACGTTTTTCTGTGGCTCAGATTTGTCTAAAGACATTTTTTACAGAAACACTCAGGTGGTTAAATTCTCTGTGTTTTCTGGTCCTGGTCACGTGGACGAGCATCAGCACATGACGCGGGTTCAGCTCACAGCCAAGGATCCTGTGCTCGTCCTCGCTCTCATAACCACACAGTTATTCATTTAAAGAAACCTCTCTTACGTTTCATTCAGCACAAACTGTTTGCTGAGTTCATCGTGCAGCTCAAGGACTTTGTTCTTGTGATAAAAAGTTGCTTTGATAACTCTGAGATAAAGGAGCTGACGCTGGATTTCTCTGCTTAAACATTCACTTTCCCTCCTGATCCAGCTCCAGGATCTCGGTCGCTGTCCCAGCTGCAGTCTAAACCCACTCTTATGTATTGACATGTAAACAGGGAGCAGCTGCTGCAGCGTCTTTCTGAGTTTCCTGGATATTCCTCAGCTTATTTCAGCGCTGCAGGGCTCTGCAGGCTGCACGCTGCGATGGAAAAGAAAGGGCGGCTTTCTCTCAGCTGGAGGAGTCACATGATGGGGGCGGGGCTCTCCCTCAGGTCGATGCGTTTCAGAGAGACAGAGAGGCGTGAGGAGCTGATTGGATAACTGTTTGTGGTCCTCTGATTCAACATGTGACTGGTCTTAACGAGCCGCTGGCTGACAGCAGGGTTTACCCCCGCCACATCAACCCATGATCCACCCAGAGCAAGTCTGAGACCAGGTCTGAGACCAGGTCTGAGACCAGGTCTGAGACCAGGTCTGAGAGGCCCTCTCTGTTTCCTTGCAGGTGTGTGATGGAGTCTGTTGACAGGTGGTGCATAATTCAATAATTCATGGAGGAGCACTTTGTTAGTCGGTGTTTAGAGGAGCCTCTCTGAATGAATCATTGATTTCTCTCCTGACATCTGATGCAGATCTGAGCGTCATGGATCTATGTGACAGAAACAGTGCTGCACGCTCCTGGATCAGGACTCTGGGGAGACCAGGAGGTGATTGCTCCTGCAGCTCTCTGAGGCTGATGTGGACTTTATTTAATATGCATGCTCTAATGACGTCTGCAGAAAACGTGAGGAGCTCTCTGTCACCGCTCCTCTGTTTGAGTCTCTTCTTCTACATATTTCATATTTGATGCGTCTCTTTTTCTCCTATCTGTTTCATATTTCATCCTTCCTGGCAAATCCTCTTCTTGGTGCCAGTTTCATTTCCTCTTCATCTCCATCTTTGCAGTTCTGGTTTCTGTTTAGGCCTGTGGATTTGGACTTTTGGACTAGTCTTGGTGCAGGATGTGTTTTGAGGTTTAGGGTGAAGACGCAGAGCTCGTTGTTTGTGTGTCACTTTTAGGACAGTGATGTGATCTTTGTGCCATTGTCCGCCGGCCTGCTGAGTCAGGGTGAGCTGAGGATCCCAGATAAACCCGGCCAGGCTCACATTTTAATCCTCCTCCTGTAAGATCAAGGCTGGGATTACTCTCTGTGATTGTTGTCTTAGTGCTTCAGGATTGAGCGCCGCTGCTGTTTGCATGTTGCTCTTCCTTCATAAAAGCACAGAGTGAAAACCTGCTGAGCTCCACGTGGCTTCATTGCTGCATCTTTCTCTGTTTGCTCACGCTGGGCTTCGTCTTGACCCGGGGTCACAGGGAGGCCGCCGCCTCCTGCAGAGGAGCGGTCCTCCATCCTCAGCAGGGGGTAAAGCTGAGTGATCGTGCAGCTACAGGTGAACTGTCCAGAGCTGAAGAGGAGATTATGTAAGAGGAAGAGGAGAAGTAAAGATTCTGTGTGGATGCCAAGGACTAAGTTTAGACCCCTCAGGCTCCTCTTATAGTCCTTTTCTCTGAGCTGTCCCTAAATGCACCACAGACCACATTTAGACCCAGTTCAGCTCAGCCAGTGTTCCTGGTTTTCCCAGAAAAGTTGAGGATGGACGGGGTCAGCGTGTCTCTGCTCTGTCAGATTAAACCGGGCCGTGTGGGTCGATGTGGGAGGGGGATTAGGAACAAAGAGGTCACCATGTTTGATTTCACATCATCATTTCTCAAATCTCTTTTATTCCTGTGTTGTGGCGCTGCGTGAAGGCTCTGCTCCCGGCCTGGACGTGAAGTCAGGGTCGGGCTGCAGGAAGTGGACGCCGCACGCCGCCTTAATGTGGTGTGTGAAGCGTGTTTCCATGACACTTTTCCCTCACATGCCACGCTCTGGTCTCTGAGCGAGCCTGCGTGGACTAAGCTGATTAACGTAATGAGCTTCCTGCACAACCTGAGAGGATCTCTGGGCTCTGAGTTTATGGACCCTGAAGGTCCAGAGACTCCAGTCGAACACAGACTGATCTGACGACCAGCTGAGCCTCTGAAAACATGAACGCTGGAAAGGTCAGGTTTGCTTTTTCAGGGCGTGAACAAAGCGTCTGTGATCTGAAGGAGACGGATAAACAGAGCTCTGAATCAGGAGGCAGAGTTAACTTTAGTTTCCATCATGTGGAGAGGAATTAAAAAGACGTGACACTGATTTATTTTTCTTTCTGGCACAAACAGGCCTCCATACTGACAAACTGTTGGTTTATAGCTCCTCAAGCTCCCAGTCCTGCACCCAGAGCTTCAGTCTCAGTCCTGATGTGTGTGTTTCTGTGTTTCTGTGTGTGTGTGTGTGCAGACAGGTGCGCTGAAAGTGGCAGGATGCTGTGGCTGCTCCTCGCTCTGCTTCCTCTGATGGGCTGCAGCCGAACCGTCACACAGGACGCCGCCCTCAAGGACAAACACAGCCACGGTGAGTCAAGCTTCAGATCTGTCTGTGTCTACACCTGAGCGCTGCGTCACATGAGGTGTAACCCTGATGTTACCTGAGACGTTAGACAGAAGCGCGAACAGCTGGACTTCAGCTCCTCAGACTCTGCTCGTACAGACCAGAGCGTTTCCAGAAACATCCCAAGGGTCAAAGGTCAGACGGCGACCTCAGGGCGTGTTTGGAGGCTCAGGAAGTCTCTGCTTCCTTCACACTGAGTTTTCTGCTCTGGAGGAAGTAGCAGGTTAATTAGCGCCTCGTTAGCTGATTAAATCTGACTTGATCCTCTGCGCTCAGCGTGTGCGTTGATGTTTGTGAAGTTGGCCTCAGATCAAGACGTCCCTCTGCTCCACACATCTCCAGCTCCAGATGTGTCTGCTGCTGGAGCGGCGTGCTGTCCCTGATGAAGTCAGAGATGAGAGGCTGAGTGTTAAAGGACAGGTGTGTGTCTCAGGTGTGTGTCTCCCACTCCTGCTTCAGTAACTCTCCAGTAAACCTCTTGTTTTGAACTTTCACAGACTCCTTCCTCTGTTTGAAAAATTAATCCAGAGCGCTTCGACCGTGAAGCGGACGGCGCTCAGACGGCTGCCAGCTGGGTCTGCTGTTTTCTTTCCGCTCAGCTGGACGTGTTGGCGGCTTGTCGATAACCTCCCCACTGAGCTCACAACACAGACGACTTTTATTACCTTCTGAGCTTCTGCTCTTTTCCAGACCAGAAAACACGCTCTGCGCCCGCTGAGCTGCAGACTTTCAGGGTTCAGGGAGAAATTAAAGAACAAACACAGGATTATTCAAGTCTCTGAAGCTCTGATTCATGCTTTTTTTGAAGCAAACCTCGGGCTCTGGACTGATCCTCGTCCATGCTGCTGGAGCTAACCTGCAGACAGCCTGGTGCTGGAGGGAAATGCTGGACTGCTGCCATAGAAACACACGCTCAGGGACGGTTTCCTGCAGCAGCTCTTTGTGTGCACGTCTTTAAGTAAAGAAAATGATATCAAACATGTGACACGGTGTAACAGAAAGAATCTGCTCCGTATTTCCCCGTCGCTCAGCTGACTGTGTGGACGTGCAGCGCCTTGAAGCGCCAGGAACTACATGACTAAACATTTCTCAGTATGTTAATTTCAGGAGAAGAGAGGCTTCTGGGAAAGAGAGCGGTCTGCAGAAGCAGTGGGGTCACATGACTTCATGGTTTTTGCAGCTCTTTGTAGTCTTCACATTAACTTTTAATCCCTTCAGCAGAAGCTGAGTGGGCCGTGTTTTTGTTGGTGAGTCCTTTTTACTGTTTTTATTTTCCACCTGTGGCTCCGAGCGTCTCCTGCAGGCCCCTGCTCCTCTCAGGTCTCTGTGCTCACTCTGCAGGTTTGACTCTGTGAGCTTTATGGCGTCTCAGCGTGCCGCCGTCCCTCCTTCCTCCTTCCTTTCTTTCTTTCTGAGAAGTGGAGCTTGTTGATTGGAAGGAGCCTGCAGCGCAGCTCCCTGAGCTCCTTACAGCCGGCACAACGGGCCTTTGTTTGCGCGCTGCCCGCAGTCTGCAGCTTCATGCATTCTCTCATGGATTACCGCCGGCCCCCCGCCGCTGTGATCTGTGAGGGCACATGATGTCTGGCTGCTTTCCTGGGCGCCCCGCGGCGCTCTCTTACATGATAGCCGTGACATAAACCTGGCTGTGTCTTTGAACCTGTCCCTGTTTTACCCAGAAACCATCTGCTGTCAGAGGTCAAAGGTCACTGTCATTGTTCATGTCTTTATGAGAGAAGTAGTTTCACGCCGCGGCTTTTAGAGGAGGTCGTCCTCAGACTCAAACCTGCAGGAAACACTTCAGATGGATGAAAAGTGAGAGTGTTCAGAGGAGCTCAAAGTTCACCTCCTCCTCCTCCTCCTCTTCCTCCTCATGTCTCCCTGAGTTCAGTGCACTCTGACTTCCAGCTGTTTCCAGACTCTGATCAATGTTTCTCCCAGGACCAACAGTCGATCAGACGCATGTGTGTGTGTGTGTGTGTGTGTGTGTGTGTGTGTGAAATTAGGAAATGGATTTTGTAGAAGTGACTGGGAGGAGAGATGACAGTCAGATCATCGATTGGCCCTCTGTGTTTGTGTGTGTGTGAACTTCTACATTGTTTGTTTCCTCACAGTGGACGTTGCCGTGACGACGAGGCCTCACATCTATTACTGCCGCTCGCCCAACATGGAGGACTTCAGCTGCTGGTGGCATCCGCTCGACAACCTGACGGACGGCGAGCAGGTCACATACGTCCTCAGCTACTCCAAAGAGTGAGCACACACACACACACACACACACACACACACACACACACACACACACACACACACACACGAGGAGGACTCGGGTCTAGCAGGGTCCCCCCTGAGAGAAGTGGGACGTTGGGAACAAAGCAGAGCCGTGGTTCTCGGCTCCTTGTGTTTGATGTGAGCAGAAAAACAGCCTCAGATCAAAAGTTGACGGAGGTTTCTGGGTCGTGTGAGTGTAAATCCAGTTTGATTTGTCTCGCTTCAACGTGAAGCTTTTAACACGTCGATACGTGAGGCCCTGAGCGCAGCCTCACGTGTCCTCCGGCCCATGCCAGCCTGCCCACATGGCACATGCAGCGCAGGAACCGCTCGCAGTAATCAGGACAAATTGGATTGTTACTTTGACCCGGCACACCATCGCTGCGGGCCCCGTCCGCTGGTGCTCCTGCAGGAATTTGGTGGCTGATGTAAATCTGGGATTATGTGGGACAAAAGCCGCACAATAAATGAACAGCTTGAAAAGTGAGAAAAGAGCTCAGTGTTTGTCCGAGTTTGTGATTCAAATGATTAGATTCAAAAACAGTAAAGGGTTTAGGATTTTCACAGTATTTAGATTTTGCTCAGAGCCGTGGGGTTTATCAGGAGAAAGAAAAACGCTCCACATCTTCAAGGAATGATTACAAATCTCTGAAAAACAAGCTGCAGGAGAAACACAGCAGAGTCTGTCTTCAAGAGACGTTTCCACAAATACTGAGAGAGATCAGCAGAGTCCGGCTGACGCGGAGCGGCCTGCAGCCCTCCCCGGGGCGCTGACCCATTTTAAGATAACACTTCAATTTATTTCACCAAATACAAACTGAAAAACAAGCAGAGCACGCAGCGTCTAACGTGTAAAGCATCATTTCAGCGCAGACTGGGCTCATGAAGTCTCTCCTCCTTACAGTAAAGGACCCAAACACGAGTGTCCGGACTACGTGAGCTCGGGTCCAAACAGCTGCCACTTCGACAGCAGCCACACGTCCATCTGGAAGATGTACTGCATGAACGTGGTCGCCGTCACCGCCCTCAGGAACTACAGCTCCGAGGAGCACTGCCTGGACGTGGCAGACATCGGTAAGCTGCTAACCTGCTCCTCCTTCATGAGGAGGCTCTCACAGGGCTCCTCTTCCTCCTGAATTCACAGAGTTTGGCAGCTTTTCTCTTTCTCACTCTTGGATGGAGGATTTACCGTCCGCTCCTTCAGTGAGAGTTATTTTTAAACAGTTAAAGAGATTTGAAAGCATCTAAATCCCGCTTTTATTTTGAAAGGGCCTCTCCTCCTAAATCATCACATTGTTTTGAAACTGAACGGCTCCTATCACCCAGACTCTGCAGATTCAGGATCAGCAGAGAGAAGGTTGGCTGTGTGTGTGTGTGTGTGTGAGTGTGTGTGTGTGTGTGTGTGTGTAGCAGCCTCGTGTGTGAGCCCATGTGACCGCTTCAGTGATCTTTTGTTGGTTCTCAGATGTCAGGGACGTCGCTCTTGTCACAACCCCCGCCTGCAGATAAAGCTGTGTGCAGGAAGCCGTAGCACACACACACTCACACACACTCACACACACTCACACACACTCACACACACTCACACACACTCACACACACTCACACACACTCACACACACTCACACACACTCACTGCTGCTCTAACTGAAAGGTCAAACCTCTGTGTCAGAGCC
This sequence comes from Halichoeres trimaculatus, assembly GCF_033239565.1. Taxonomy (NCBI): domain Eukaryota; kingdom Metazoa; phylum Chordata; class Actinopteri; order Labriformes; family Labridae; genus Halichoeres; species Halichoeres trimaculatus. The sequence continues at coordinate 9,380,736 of NW_027437202.1, forward strand.
CGTTTACGCTCCAAAGTCAGAGACGCTCAGCTGGTCCACACAGGAACACGTCTCTCTGAGGTTTATCCAGGTGATCAGTGTTTCCTCTTCCACACACACACACACACTCACACACACACTGATGGATGCAGGAGTCTAACAGGTGGATGAATCATCCGTGGTTAAACCTCAGACCAGAGCGAGAAACCAAACAAGTGTCAGCTCGTGGCGCCGTCGTCGTCCTGCTCCTGATGAGCTCAGAGTCAGATGAAACTTTAACCAGAGGACGTGAGTGAAAACACGCAGCACATGAATAAAACACGCAGCTCATGAAAGTTGAATAAAAACCGCAGCATGAATAATAAAGAGTGTGATCTGACGACGAGCCGAGAGCTGCTTTGTTTCACTCAGAGTCATTATCCACAGGATGAATTAAAGATGGAGTATGATCGCTGTGAATTTATTCAGAGACGATCTTTGACCGCTCTGTTTTCCTCCTCTGTCGTCTGTCGGCGTGTTTCATCCTCTCTGTTTCTCCGTCTGATGTTCCAGTGCAGACCGAAGCCCCCGTGAACCTGACCTACGTGCTGAAGGACGCCGGCGGGGACGAGATCGGACACAACGCGCTGCTGTCCTGGACGTATCCGGTGCCCTCTGACCTGAAGTACGGCTGGATCACGCTGGTGTACGAGCTGCAGTACAGACGCGTGACCGAGCCCGACAACTGGAAGGTAGACACACACACACACACAGAAACACACACACACACACACACAGAGGGGTGGTTGATCTGATGGTCTGCTGCGTGCAGGTGAAGCACCCCCTCAGAGAGCCCCACGTGGAGCTGCTCGGCCTCCCCATCGGGGACTACGTGGTCCGAGTCCGCTGCCGCTCACACAACTACGGCCTGTGGAGCAAATGGAGCTCCACGCTGCTGATGAGCATCCCCACCAGGCCGCCTGCAGGTACGTCTCACCTGGAGCTGGATTCATCCTGAAACCTGCTCCTCACGTGGTCCTGATGAGGTCTCTGTGCTGCCCCCTGCAGGTAAACTCCTGGTCCGGATCCTGGTGTCGGGGGTCGGAGTCGTGGCTTTGCTGGTGATCGCGTTTGGGGTCATCCCACAGAGCAAGAGGTGTGTGTGTTTGTATGTGTGTGTGTGTGAGTGTGTGTGTGTGTGTGTGTGTGTGTGTGTGTGTGTGTGTGTGTGTGTGTGTGTGTGTGTGCGACCTCTCTAACTTCCTCTCGTCTCCACCCTCAGAATTAAAGACTACTTCCTGCCGCCAATCCCAAAGCCGAGGATCGTCGGCATCGACCCGCTGCTGCTGAAGGTAACACACACACACACACACACACACACACACACACACACACACACACACACACACACACAGGTGCAGTGTTTCCGGGTTGCTAAGTGACACTCTTTTTCTTCAACCTTCCTTGTTTCCTTTCCCACCCCTCTCTTCACCTCCTTTCCTCACTCCCTCTCTCCTTCTGTGGGTTCCTTCTTCTCTTCCTGACTCCTTGCTCCTCCCTCCTCCACCCTCCTCCGCCCTCCTCCTCCCTCAGAAGGGGAACTTGGATGAAATCAACCGTCACTTCAGTAACTTCCACAGCTACCGTCCTCCCAGCTACACCGAGGACGTCTGGGACCAGGTGAGCGCAGACGACGTCTACCTCACCACGCCCCGGGACCGCTACATCCCAGCCGCCCCCACCGACCGGGAGAAGGACGCCCTGATGGTGCCCAGCGACCTGACGCCTGTGACCACCCACCATCCGTTCACGAGCCAAAGCCAGCCGCCGTACGTCCAGAGCGTGTCGCCGTACTGCTCCTCGCCGCCTGAGGCCTTCGCCCCCGCTCTGGACGTCCCCTCCCCGTGGCCCCGGCCTGAGATCGTGTCTCTGCCGGGGACAGAGTACAGCGTGATGGGACACCCCGGCCTCCCTAACGTGTTCCCAGCTCCTGACGCCACGGCCCCCTCCACCCACCGCACGCCGCAGGACTTCTACACCTGCGTGCAGCTCATGAACGACAGCGGCCAGGTGCACCTGGTGCCCTGCCTGCCGCCGGCGTACTGCCAAGAGTTCCCCTCCTTCCCGCGGGTCAGCTCGGACTCAGAGGAGAAGAAGAAGAAGCTGGCGGACTACCAGGCCAGGTCGATGAGCCGGCAGAGAGACGGCGGCGAGAGCGACCGCAGCGAGGCGGCGGATCCTCTGCTGCCGGTCTCTGTGGACAACAGGGGCTGAGACACAGGGACTGGGTCCACGAGAGACAGAGACTCTGCTGCTGAGACCTGCCCCCCTCTGAGGGTCCTCCACACAGTGTTCACTGACAGACAGGAAGTTCATCTGAACTACTTCCTGTTTCTGAAACTCACCTGTTCAGAGACAGTCTCACCTGAGGGAGCAGACACAGACTCGTGCTAAAGGCCAAAAATGATCGCTGTGATAACCGTCTGTGTTTGGAGCCGCTCCATGGCGCCTCCACACGTCCAAACCTGGACCCAGGTGTGTGACACCTGAGCCGGACTCTGAGAGATGAACTCCTGCCGTCAGCGAGTCTCTTTATTTCTGAGAAAACTTGTTTTCATAGGACGTATTAGCCCCGCCTCCTCCTCGTTGACGTGTTTGTGAAACACGGTTTTTATTTTATGATCCACGCTTTCATTAAACTCACGGCTCAGTAGATTTAATCCACTTATTGACGTGTATCAGCCCGTCTGACCTCTGCTGAACAAACTCTCTGAAAATACGTTTCATGATGGTTTATTTTCATCCTGCTCAGAGCTGGATGAAGATGTTTAATGTGTAGATGAGATATAAACATTTAAATAACTTCACAGCCAAATGAAGCTTCTCTGTGTCACTGCTGGAGCCTCTGACGGAAATCTCTGATCTCACAGACGGAGCGACTGTAGGGATGGATGAAGACGACTTAAAGCTCTGGATAAAGAGCAGAAAATCAGAGATTAAAGGAAAAGTTTCAGTAGAAACAGCCAAACCTGTACGGTGTTGTGTTTGAGCGCTGGAGGGTGGAGTAGTTCCTCTTGTTGCCAGAAGAGGGAGACAGAGCTCTGCCCTGCAGGTTTAACCCCACACTGAAGTGTTTTTGTTTGAGCTCAGGTGATCTGTGTCTCAGTTTGGATCCTTCCTGTCCCTTTAAACACGCCAAAACTTTCACGCTCTGTGTCCACGCTCTGTGTCCACGCTCTGTGTCCACACTCTGTGCTCGCCACCCTGCCGTCCCTGTGAGCTGTGAGTCCAGGAGGAAACAAACTGAGACACGGTGAAAGTTTTTCTCTGTGAATGAAACAGGACCAGCGTGTCTCACCCAAAAATCTGCCACCAAACTTTATTTTTGAAAGAATAGCTCTAAGTTTTTTTAATCCACAGAGATATACGTATATATATACATATAAATATATATGATGGTGTTTATGAGGAGGATTTAAAGGAGCAGGGAGCTCGACCTTTAACCCTGAGGGAGGCGGCCTGCTCTGTTATAACACCGCTTTTGTCTGTTGATGTATCAGCACCTCCTCCTCCTCCTCCTCGTGCCCTCCCTCTCCTCTGACTCTGGAGGCTCTGGCAGCACTGACGCCGCCGCCATGCCACCGTGTCTAGCAGTCAGATGTGGTCGTGTCGTCTCTGCTCGTGTCCGTACGTGCCTTCTCTCACAGAGCAGTATCTGTTTGCTCTTCGTTCTGTGTCGTGTTGAAATCTCAGCCAACGTGCCGCTCCTCCTCACCTGGAAACACGCTGAGAGGCGGGACTCTGTGTTCACACACACACCTGTGCGTACGTTTTCACCTTTTATTGTGACAAACTACTGATGTCTGACAGGAGCACTTTGGATTCAATGCAATAAAAAGTGAAAAGACAACAGAGCTGTGGAGTCATCATTTCATGATCCAGATCAGCCTGGTCCAGATCAGCCTGGTCCAGAGGTCTGGGTTCTGGTTCAGACTGGAGTAAACAGACGGATGATGGAGGCAGTTGGTGGAGCATCTTTCCCAGAATCCTTTTCTTTCTCCTCAGCCTCAGATGAATCAACCACACACATGAAACAAAGTGACCCCACATTAGTGTGTGTGAGTGTGTGTGTGTGTGTGTGTGTGTGTGTGTGTGTGTGTGTGTGTGAGACCATGTGACTCCGAGCTGCATTCTCAGGTTATAAATAGCAGAGTTAATTGTCAGCTGACTTTAGATAAACACAGAAGCTGCTTTCAGGAGCTGGAGACGCTCTGACGTCGTCGACATCTGATTCAATAAGAGGAGATCTCATCACTTTGTTTCCTCCATCAGCTGTGAAATCAGCTGATTGTCTCTCATAAAAATCAGACTCTGTCTTCTTTTTTAGGTCGTTAAAGTTAAACACAGGTTTTCAGTCAGCTTCAAGTGGATCGAGGCCTCAAAAGTTTTTGGTTCAGACCGGATAAAGGATCATTAAAGTCCCTGAGTGTCTGTTAGATGCAAGGTTATAATAGTTAACCAAAAGTAAACTAAAACTGTATCTTGTGTTCACAAAACTAACTGAAACTAACCAAAATTAAAGACAAAATGTCCTTAGTTATCGTTTCTGACAATATTAACAGCCTTTAGGATTTAAATCAATTCCACACATTTTCCCAAACAATTTTACCACAGTTTTCAGCAGTTGTCAGCGCCGTACAGCACCATCATAGCAACATACTGGGACGTGCTTGTTTACTGCACTGACTGGCTGTGCAGAGCATCTGTAATAGTTTAATTTCATGTGAGTCTGACTTAATTGTTACAGAGTCCAAGTTTCTAAATATTAAAGCTCATATTATATTGTTTTATATAGTTTATGTTTTTATATTATTTTTATTTAATTTATATTAACATTATTTTATATAGTTTAAAGTTATATTATTTTAATTTAATTTATATTAACATTATTTTCACACAATTTATATTTATATAATTTTTATTTAATTTATGTTAACATTATTTTTATATAATTTATTTTTATTTGATTTTTATTTGATTTATGTTAACATTATTTTTATATAATTTATAGTAATATTATTTTAATTTACTATATATTAACATTATTTTTACATAACTTATGTTTTTATGTTTTATATTAAGTTTAATATTTAATATTATTTCCTTGTGTTTAAGGCAGCAGCCAACAGTTCAGTATCAGCATTGACTGAGCAGTGAGCTCTATGTTGGATTACAAAATATTTACTCTGAATCCAGCACCTGGTTAATAAGGAATGAAAAATTGAAAGTAAACTAAAACTAAGGCTTGTTGCAAAAATAAAAACTAAATAAAAACTAGAATGCCCGCTCTAAAACTAATGAAAACTAGACTATAATGACAAATCCAACACTATTATAACCTTGGTCAGATGTCAGCTCTCTGACAGAATCTGTGTTTCAAAGATCATCAACCGAAAACTGGAAAAACCTCAGAGGATTGAGCCCAAAGTGACACAGACGTAAGAAATGACTCAAACAGGCGGACACCTGCAGCCACAGTGTCGGGTATCAGGGGCTCAGCAGGGGGAGGAGGAGGAGGAGGAGGAGGAGGAGGGTGAGGAGGGGGAGAGGGTCTCTCTAACTTTAGTGTCAGTCTGTCAGCCATCAGAGTGAGACCAGCCCCACAGAGAGACGGCTGCTGCCAGCTTTGAGGTAAGAACACACACTCACACACACTCACACACTCTCTCTGTCTCTCTCACACACACACACAGATGTGAGGTGTGTGTTGAGGCCTGTTTCTGATGTTTTCTCGCTCTTTGTGGCGTTGTTTGGAGCTGTGCGGCCTCTCAGTGACGCTGCTGCTGCTCAGGCCTGACAGGCTCCCAGGCAGCTGTCAGCCGCTTAAAATAGACCTGCTGGAAGGCCCTGTATCTCACACACACACACACACTCACACACACACACACACAGCATATTACTCACTTTAACATTTGTGTGAACAGGCTCAGTAAACCCGGCCTGCTCAGCTCAGGGTCTGCTCTGTGGGAGGATGGAGGTCTCTGCTCATCGCGGACACGTCACCTCCGTCATTTCTCCCTTTTAGCTCCTGACAGCTCACTGTTTCACCTCCTCTAACCTCTGACACACTCACTCATCCGTGTTTTCATCTGGAGCCTCTCAGCTGGACCTAAACGGTCTCGATGTTTCTTTAGAGGGTCTGTGTTGAGTCTAACACTGAATCCTGTTCCTGATAGATCCAGAATCCAGTTTCTGAGTCCTCTGGAGGATCCCCTTCGAGGTTGACATGGCGTCGACAGAAGAGAGCGGAGATCCAGGCGATCAGACGGTCCCTGATGGAGAGGAGGAGAGCAGCGTCCAGGGGATCCAGTCTCGCTACCTTCGCTGCCCGTCGCCCAGGTAAGAGAGGAACCAGCAGGTGAAGCTCTGACACAGACTGAGACATCATGATAACGTGTTAAACTCTCTCCTTTCAGCTTCTCCATGGCCTCAGAGTCCAGGTTCTCCATGATCTCCGGCTCAGACGCCGCCAGCATCTTCATGGAGCCCATCCACCTGTCCTCAGCGATCGCCGCCAAGAAGATCATCAGCGAGGGTGAGAGGAGGCGCAAACTTTAAACTGAGTCACTGGGATCAGATTAGTCCAGGCTGCACGCAGACTTCATGAGGCTCATCTCCTGTGTTTGAGAGATGATCCCTCATTCATCAGGTCTAATCTGGGAGGAGAGGACTCCAATCCTCCTCATTTTCAGGGCGTGCACGTTGAATTCATGCGCTCATTAGAGGAAGCAGAGACACAGACGCTCTGAGCGAGGAGCTGCGTCCTGCTGATTGAGTGAATCAGCTCCTGCATCACATCTCTCCTCCTCTGAACATTAAATCAAGTCAGAGCGCGCCTCCACACGCTGCTCCTGCAGAGGAATCCTTGATGTCACTAACCTCCTCCTCTCCTTTCCTCCTCTCCTTTCCTCCTCTCAGAGCTGCCTCCTCGAGGCCTGCGCACAGAGTCCATCCCTGAGTCCATGCTGGAGACGGCTGAGCAGCTGATGGTGGAGGACCTCTACAACCGGGTCCGGGACATGATCGACGACCGCAGCCCCTACAACACCCCCTGCGTGCTGGACATCCAGAGAGCCATGGTGCAGGAGCGCCTGGAGGCCCCCAACAACCCGGTGGACGAGGTGTGGCCCAACATCTTCATCGCTGAGAAGTGAGTCCAGACTCTGCTGGTCTGAGGGATGGTCTGTGTCCACATCTGTCCCCTGATGAAGACTCTCTGTCCTTCCTCTTGGTTTCTCAGGTCGGTGGCTGTTAACAAAGCGCGTCTGAAGCGGATGGGCATCACACACGTCTTGAACACGGCTCACGGCACAGGTGTGTACACGGGCGAGTCCTTCTACACGGGCATGAACATCCGCTACATGGGCATCGAGGTGGACGACTTCCCCGACGTGGACATCTCAGCGCACTTCCGCTCCACCGCCGAGTTCCTGGACGAGGCTCTGCTGACGCACAAAGGTGAGGCCTGTCAGACCATCGCCTCCGGTCTGGGTCTGGATCCTGGTGGTGTTTCCCCAGACCACAGAGGGCTCATTCACTGATTCACTTTAAGATGACTTTACAGGAAAAAGACACATCAACATCAGCTGACGCCGCCGCAGGGACATTTGTGAAGGGTCGTTAATAACTGAGCTTACACAACAGCAGGATTCTCAGAAGTGCGGAGCAGACAGAGGAGCTCTGTGCTCCTGCAGCGAGCTCACGTAACGCTCATAGCGTCCTCTGTCTCTGTTCCCTGAAACGACGGCTGATTTATCAAAGTGTTTCCTGTAGACGTCAGGCCGCACTGTGCTCGCCACTGTCTGTGGAGCTGTTTCAGCCCGTTGTCAGTTTTTATTTGTCAGCTCACAGCGAGCGGTGTCAGCTGACTCTGATAAAGAGGAGAGATTCAGGATGAGGAGGTTTAAAATGTCCAAGGTCGTCTGAAGGTCGCTCCATCTCTGTCTGTCTTACAGGAAAGGTTTTGGTGGTCTCCATGATGGGCGTCAGCCGCTCCGCCATCATCGTGGCGTCCTACCTGATGATCTTCCAGCACATGAGCATCATGGAGGCGCTGACCTCCATGAGGAAGAAACGTCCCATCAACCCCAACGAGGGCTTCCTGAAGCAGCTGCGCGAGCTGAACGAAAGCCTGATGGAGGAGCGGGACGACGACGACGACACCCTGAGCCAGTGCTCCGTCATCGATGCGCGGACACGTGCTCGCATCTTTGGCGAAGGCGGGGACGATGAGGACGATGAGGACACTGATAAGGAGGAGGAGCAGAGTATGGTGGAGGTGAAGGCACACTCCATCATGATGGAGGAGGAGGAGGATGGAGAGAGCGTGATGAGCAGCGTCGCCTCTTCTGCGGCGGCGGCGGCGCTGAAGAGCGGACTGACCAGAGCTCAGAACGGACCGGACAACCACAGGACGACGCTCGATCAGGAGGACGTGGCTCTGCCTGAGCAGGAGGACGGAGACGACGAGGACGGCCTGGACAGCATGATCCGAGACTGGCAGCGCAGGAACGAGAAATACCAGAGCGACGACTGGTGGGAGGCTCAGCTGAACAGCGACGGCGAGGACGGCGAGTCGGTGGTGGAGGGTCGGCCGAGGAGGCCACAGGAAGGGGACGTGGACAGCGTCACCAGTGAGGACGTGAGAGCCGTGAAGGAGCGGTTAAAGAGGAGGAGCAGGCGACCTCCCTCTGACGCCGCCTCCACCTCCAGCTGCACCAGTTACTCCGACCTGTGGAGGCAGAGGCTGAAGGAGATCGAGGAGCAGGCCGCCGCTCGCTACCGCCAGAAAGACCAAGACCAGGACAGTGAGAGCAGCACGGCAGAAGGCGGAGAAAGATCCAAGAAGACGATCGATGACGACGTGGCGAGCATCCTCTCCGACACCAGCTCCATGTACAACTTCTGCCAGAAGAACAAGGAGAAGATGACGCCGCTGGAGCGATGGCGCGTCAAGAGGATCCAGTTCGGCTGGAACAAGAAAGACCGAGAGGACGGCGAGAAGAGCTCAGTGGGAGACGGAGAGAAGGGGGAGGGCGAGGGCGAGGCGAAGACCCCCTCCTTTGAGGACGTCAACCTGACGGCGTATCAGTCGTGGAAACTCAGGCAGCAGAAGCGATACGGCGAGGAGAACACCGACGAGATCCTGGAGCTCAGCCGAGGCGAGGACTCTGCGACCGCCAAACGGAGGCAGAGACGGGAGGAGCTCCTGGAGCGCTCCAAGAAAACCCTGGAGGAGAGTCAGTCCATGTGTGGCTGGGAGGCAGAGAGCTGCGTCAGCGGCGGGACCATCCCCCTCTCCGCCTTCTGGGCCGGCGCCGGGGTCACAGGTCCTCCAAGCGTCGCCAACGACGACACCATGTCCATGCTGAGCGGGAGATCCTCGGTCATATCGTCGGTCTCTCAGCCCCGCAGCACCAGGTCTGCTCTGTCCGCCGTCCCAGGGACCCCCCTGCAGCCAGTCCCCCCCATCGTCCCTGTCCCTACAGTCCAGGGTCCTGGAGGTGAGCCCATGGTCAACCTGGCGAGCATCCAGAACTGGATCGCCAACGTGGTCTCTGAGACCATCAAACAGAAGCAGAGCGAGATGAGCCTCCCTCCCCCGTCACGCGCTGGCTCAGAGGTGAGCTTTGGGGGCGCAGGGAGCGTGATGTCAGGCCGTGGCGTGGACGATGACAAGGCCTCTCTGCTGAGCGGCTCCTCCTACTTCAGCGCTCTGACTCAGGGACGTGGCAGAGCGGCGTCCGTCCTCTCAGGAGCCGGGTCCAGCAGCATCTCGGGTCTCACTGGAAGAGGCTCCGCCCTCGGCTCCACGCTGGGCTCCACGCTGGGCTCCACGCTGGGCTCCACGCTGGGCTCCAAGAAGAACAAGATCACCACCACCAGCGTCCCCCTTTTCAGCCTCTTCCAGGACCAGGTGGACATGGGAAAGCTGGACGCCATGGACAAGGAGATCAAGTCCGAGATGAGGGGCAAGATGGCCACCTACGAGAAGAAGAAGATCCTGGAGGACAACAAGCGCAGCACCCTGTACAAGAAGAAGAAACCAAAGGAGGACGAGGAGGAGGAGGAGGAGAGGAAGAGGAAAGAGGAGGAGTTCCTGGAGGAGGCGAAGAAGAAGGAGAAACCTGTGAGGAGCTACGGCCTCTCAGGGTGTCTGAATCTGAACCCGGCTCTGGAGAAAGACAAGAACACCAGCATCGACGACTGGCTGCAGAGCGTCAGACCTCCTCCAAGAACCCCGGCCTCTGGACCAGGATCTGGTCCATCAGAGGACCCGTACGACGACCTGGACGCCTCAGCCTCAGAGTTTGACTTCTCGAGCCGCCGGGCCTCCTACGCTGTGGAGGAGGACGAGGAGGAGACCCACGGTGTCCCCTCCAGGTACCGGTCCAGGCTACGTGAGGATCCCTCAAATGAGGACTCTGAATACTCCTGCAACGGGTTCTCACAACCCCACAGCTACAGGCAGACCAGGAGGCCGTACGGCGCCCAGGAGGAGCCGGAGGAGGGCCCAGACAGCTACGGAGACCTCTCCACGAAGAGGAGGTTCACTCACAGGAGGGAGGAGGCCGAGCAGGAGGAAGAGGATGACATCGCCACCTTCATCGCCCAGACCAGACAGAGGGTCAGAGCTCGGGCCGCCGCCGGGGCCGAAGACGACGAGGTGCTGGAAGCCTGGAGGGCACAGCAGGAGGCCAAGTCACGGAGCAGGAGTGAGGCATAGAGGAGGAGGAGGAGGAGGAGGGGGTTTCTGTGGACTTTTAATTTGAAAATCTGCTCCTAGAAATGTTTAAAAACTGGTCGTGACTCTCAGTGTGAGGGTTTTGTTTGCACCGCTGAATGATGGAGGTCGTAGAGCTCATGTATTTTCACAAACAATGAAAACAAAGGGAGAAGTGTGTGTGCTGTTATTTTATTTATTGAGATTATTACAGAGATTTAAATTAATCTGGAGCTTTAATTGAATGTTTAAATTAAGATTAAAGAAACAGGAATTAGCACAACAATGAAATGTTGCTGCCATCTAGTGGACATGCTGAGTAGTATCCACTTTACTCTGATAAATATTCAGATTATCCTAAAGCGTCTTCCTCTGTGCAGACTGTTTCATCGTCTAATCTCTGTTTTAGCTCACTCAGCTCGTTCCTGGAGAGGAGAGAGAGGAGAGAGGCTTCGTTGTGCGGCGCTGATGTAAACTGTGATGTATTTCACACACATGTGAGACTTTAACATGCTCTGCAGCTTACTGTGCAGCTTTCTGCGCCTCAGAGGAGGAAAGCTGGATGGGAATGTTGATCTTAAGCTCCAACACTGACGCACTGTCACAGAGGAAGGTGTCCTCTGAGTGTGTGTGTGTGAGTGTGTGTGTGTGTGTGTGCCATCACTGCTGCTGCTTCAGAGAGGAGCTCTGTCAAAGGTCAAAGGTCACACACACACACACAGGGTGGTTCAGAGAGAGGTGAGGACAAAGTGGGTCGAGGAGAAAGAGGAGGTGAGACAAAGAGCTGAAAGATTAAAGTATTACGACCTCGGAGCGTGAACGTGGCCCCTCGCTCTCGGACTGTGGACTGAGAAACGCTGTGTGCCGCCTTCCTGCCAATCAGTATTAATATAAATCCCAGAAAATCTAAATGCTTTCATAACATGGATGAGTGGTTCGGACCTTTCCTCGCGCTCAGCAGCACGGTTTCTTTCCTCATGACCAGCTGGTGGAGGTCCTCAGACATGACCCAGGACCTGGACCTGGAGGAGAACCTGGTGGTGTCTCGGGTGATCCAGGCAGTCGGCCTGTTCGGGGACATCCTGTCCATCGAGGACACGATGGAGCCGTTCCTGTCTGAGATGAAGAGAGAGCACAGAGATGGAGAGACCACCGCAGGAGAAAGACAAGGAGGGAAGGAGACTGAGGACACAGGAGGAGAGGAAGCTGGGAGAGATGGAAGTGATGGAAAGGAGGAAGAAAAACAAGAGAAAGAGGTGGAGGAGGAGACTGAAGGAGAGGGAAAAGAAGAGGAGGAGGGAGGAGAAGAAGAGGAGCATCCTGAGTGTCTGAAAGAAGATATGAAGACTGAAAACCAGGAGAAAGAAGAGACGAGTGATGAAGAAGAGAAGGATAAAGAGAAGGATTCAACAGAGGAAGAGAAAGAGGAGGAGAGGATGGAGATAGAAAACCAGATGCAAGAAAAAAAAGGGGAACAAGAGACAGAGACAGAAGGCCAGGATGGAGGAGGAAAAGAGGAAGAAGAAGATAAAGACATGGATGAAGAGGAAAAGCAAGAAATGGGAGACGATGAGGAAAAAAGACATAAAGAGAAAACCGAACACGAGGAGGAGGAAGACAAACAAAAACAAAAACAGATTGATGTAAAGGAAGAAAGAGAGGATGAGAAAGAAAAAGAGGAAGAAGTAACAGCTGGGAAAGCTGAGCAGGAGGATCAGACGGAGGTTGGAGGAGAAAAGGAGGGAGAGGAGGAGGAACCGACAGAGGAAGGAAAGGAAACAGAGGAGGAGAGCAAACAGCTGGTTGGTGAAAGAGGAGAAGAGATGGAGCCAGACTCCCTCAGATCCTCCTCCCCACCTCCTCTGGACCCTGCAGAGCCTCCAGGAGGTGATGGAGCAGAAACTGAACCTGGAGCTCAGAGGGATGAGACCAACAACTCAGACGCTGCCAAAATCCACAACGGGGACATTTCTCCCACATCAGCAGGCAGAGACAAAGAGGAGCAGGAGGAGGTGGAGGAGGAGGAGGAGGAGGGAGTGGAGCCACACGGGGTCTCTCTGACAGACATAAATCTACCGTCTGTCCAGGCCGGTCTGAACCTGAGGTACCTCACAGACCAGGAGATAACGCGTCTGGAGGAGCGCTCTCTGGCACTGTCCGTGACATCACTTCCTGTTCCAGAGGAGCAAATTGAGCTGGCAGAGGAAGCAGTGGACGAGGACACCTGGGAAATCATACCTGATCTGCAAACAGGTAAGGTCCACATTCCTCTTCCTGTAGACGCTTTGTTTCTCTCTGAAGGTCAGACCTTCATCGACTCACGAGTTTACAGCAACACGCAGAAACTTTATCAGAGAAACTGAGCCGTGAAGGTGCATAAAAGTTAAAATAAATGTTGGATTCACAATATTTCTGGGTGGAAAGTGTTATTTATTCACTCCCTCTGTACTTTGGCTTCATTTTAATTTCCAAAGCTCACCTTGTTTGTGGCTGTGAGTATTAAAACCTGGCCCCAGGCTCTTACTGAGCTCTGCTGTGCAGCGTTCAGAGGATCTTACATAACTGCAGCTTTGATTGGCTAAAACACAATTACTCACAGTGAAGATTCAGGCCAGAGACAATTCATTCATTATGAATCTAATTAAAATTCCACAAAGAGGACGTTCACTGACTTGCCAAGAGCAAATGATAATTTAAAGCCACAGAAATCTCATGCTATAACCTTTAAAAACTGAAGTAAACACACAGTCTCATTAAATGTCTGCACTGCAGATCCACAGGACTTGGATAACAGCCTGTCAGTGTCGATGGAGGCAGGAGGAGCAGAGAGCAATGAGCCCAGTCCAGCCCAGAACTCATCCAGCACAGAAAACTCTGCCCCGGACCCAAAGGAGGACAACGAAGAGAAGGTGGAGGGGGGTAAAAACTCTCAGCAGACACACTCAGGAGCCGATGCAGCAGACGACAAGAAGAACGGCAACAACAAACCATCAAAGTACAAAACTGTGTCCTACAGGAGGATCCGGAGAGGAAACACTCGGCAGAGGATTGATGAGTTCGAGGCCATGATGGACTCCTGATCAGGCCCTGAAAATGTGCTCTTAGTGTTTGCTTCTGGTGATCAGGTAGCTTTTTGAGCTGTTTTAGCAAATAATGATCCTCTGGGTGTACATAGAGAAATGTATAGAGAACAATAACAACTGTGTGGCACATCATAATGAAAGTTTATTCTGTGTAAGACATGAGGCAGGTCTGCTGTAGTCTGTGGGTACTCAAGTCATTCAAGGTCACATGCAATGATTGGATGCAAACTTTTCTCAACTATCTGTTAATAAAGTAAACTCATGTACTTTTTTCTTTTTTTTTGCAGATTTTGCATGTAAACATCACACTTTAATAATCAGAACTGTATGATATTTATATTAAAAGATTTAATAAACATAAAACAGCATCATTGTTTTTTTATTTTGTGTGTGGTGCATCTCAGAGGTACTATAACAAGTATTAAAACCTCAGTCTCTCTTCTTTCACTTTATTTTGTTGTTATATTATCAGCATTATCTTTAATTATTCTATCAAAATGTGCCCCAGAACCTTCAGAGTTAAAATTAACAAAAAAAACAACAATTTAATAAAAAAAAAGAATTAAAAAAGCATCATTAAACAGGCGAATACTAAAATAATCCTTAACATTGTTTACTACTACAAGTCCCATAAGCCCTCCGCCCCCTCAGTGACGTCATTCAGAGCCCGGACCCGGCGTACCCCAGCCAGAAGTGGAGTGCGTTTGTCAACAAAAGAGTGGATTTTAAACAGTTAGCCAAACTTTAACGACGAAACTATTCAGTGGAATTATTCACAGGTAGGTTTTAAACTCCTAAAATCGACAGTTTGTGGATTTTATTTCAACTTTTCGGGTCAAACGGCGGGAATTGTGCGTTCGAATTGACCGGCTAGCTAAGATGCTAACAAGATGGCTTCGTCTATTTACTGCCAAACACAAACAAATAAAGACCCAAACAAAGAGAAAGAGGCCGTTTTTAAAGGTTGTTTTCAGGGAACTGGGTCTGGAAACATGTCATAAGTTTTAACTTTGTTGAGTTTATTCGTGTCTGTGGTTGTTCAGCCTCTCTGTAAGGCAGCAGCTACTCGGGATGACACCACCACCGTTAGTGTCCGTTGGAGGAAGAGGAAGAGGAAGGAGGTGATGATGATGATGATGACATGCAGTTAGCTGGCTGCCTGGCTGGCTGACGGACAGTCGGACTCGAACCCCCTGTGAGTGCGGTGTCACCTTCACCGGAGCCGGACCTGGGACCAGAGAGGCGAAGATGCCACGGAGGAAACAGTCCAACCCTCAGCCGGTGAAATGTGAGTTAATCTACTTCTTTACAGCTGTTTTGATTTGTATCATGTGTCAGTGTCTCTCTTAACAACTCTTAAACTAATGTCTCACAAACAAAGAGCTGGTTTATGTGTTCTCTACACATTAAAGTTAACCTTAAAACACCTTTTGTAAAGTTTTCTTTAAGTCCATGAAACAGCCTTATCAAGCGCTGCCTAACTGGTCTAACATATTGACTTTACAGGCTGGGTCTCTTCCTCATTGTGTGTCAGGGAGGAAGACTGCTGGAGACATGTTTGTGTGTTATCTCATCCTGAATGTTCTCAGTTGGACTCTCCACTTCCCCTCTTCCTCCTCCCTGCTTCTGTTCTTGACTTCCTCTTTGCAGGCCCGGTACCTGACCTCTCTTTGCTCCCTCCTCTTCCTCTCATCAGTCTTCCTCTCTTTTTTTTTACATCGTTTCCTGTTTGACTTCAGTCTCATTCCCTTTCTGGAGACGTGTGCAACCTCACGTCACATCACTCTCTGTTTGAAAGTCTCAGCCCTAATTATGTGTCTGTTTTGGCTTTGTGATAACAGCTGTCTGTGCAAAATCAGGCAGATAACCATCATTAGCAGCACTATTAAAAGTTCAGAAGCACTTTCTGTCAAACAACTTATCATAAAACGCTCTCATACTGTCATGTTTTGCAGTCAGGTGTTTAAAATCGACGGCTTTATAAAACCCAGGTTGTTTTCTGTAGTTTGAAAATGCCAGGAGTCATTTTCTTTGTCCCTTTCTCATCCCCTGGTTCTCGTCTTTTCCTGTTCCCAACACTCCCTGCCAACTCTTCCTCCTCCGCACTTATCTCATCCTCACTGACTTCCTCTGCTTGTCGTCTCTTCACTTCACTCCACTCCTTCCTCCATCCTCTTTCCATCCTACTTTTTTAGAAGAACTAAAAGTAGTTTCTGTGTGTTTTCAGTGGAGTCGGAGGATGGGACGGTGGTGTGTGAGCCCGGCTGCCTGGTCCTGGAGAGTGACTTCCTGCTGAGTGGAGACCTGGAGTTTGGAGACTCTGAAATAATCGGTCTGGAGAGAGAAGCTGGTAGGAAACACTTCACATCATATAAACACACCGGAAACTGAAACTGGGAGTGTGACAAAAACATTTCAGATGAAATAAATTGAATCTGTCCTTTAGGGATGACGGTGTTCTCCCTGAGCGTTGAAGACGACCCTTCAGCACCGACAGACTCCACCTTCCCAGCGTTTCTCAGCTGCAAAGGATGCGGTCAGCTTTTAGGAGACACACCTTTGGGGGCCGGTCTAGATCTCGGTAAATGTGGTGAACTTTGGAGACAGTGTTTTTATCTGAACATCATCAGGCCGGTCTGTGTCCTTTAACTAAAGCTGGTTTCTCTGTTCCAGGTGTGGGCTTAGACCTGGGGGCGGAGCTTTACTGTCTCACCTGTGAGGAAGGCCTCCAGCATGAGTCCCTGTTGGACTCTCCTCAGGATGAAGGGATGAACTTGGCCGACAGATCCGTCTGTGGAGCTTCTGGGAGGAAGAAGAGAAACGTTGGAAAGCTGAGCAGAGCTGGTGACATCCCCGCTAAAGTGTACTCCTGCTCGCTGTGTGCCTTCACCTCACGCTACTCCAACCATCTGAAGCGCCACATGAGGACCCACGATGGCCAGAAGCCGTACTGCTGCCCTGTCTGCCCCTACGCCTCAGCCCAGCTCGTCAACCTGCAGCGCCACGCTCGCACCCACACGGGAGAGAAACCGTACTGCTGCCCCCAGTGCAGCTACGCCTGCAGCTCCCTGGGGAACCTGCGTCGACACCAGCGCATGCACACGCAGGAGAGACCGCAGAGGAGGGAGAAGGAGAAGAGACGGGGGAGGCGGAAAAAGACAGATGCTGAAACAGACAAAGGTAGTCTTCTCACAGAGTTTGAGTTTTTCTATTTGACTCAAAGTCAGTATGAAAACAACTCTTAAAAACAGGAAAAAAATAATTTTAACAATAACAAAACAAAGCTTTGATGGATGAACTGTTCTGGTTTCATCTTGGAGTAAAGTGTGAGCTCTGAAGGGGAAAAAGTAGAAGTAGTGAGCAGAGAAAGCGGAACAAACGAGGTGAAACTGAAAGACAGGAAAATGGGGAAGAGGGACTGGCAGGGTGCTGACAGATACACAGTTGACTTCTTGAAGCCCAGTTTCATCAAAACCCTGTTTTCATGTTGACTCTCCACAGACTTGACCCTGAGAGTGTCCCAGGACGCTGGATACCTGCAGACATACGGGGGCCTGGGCTCTCCCTCCGCCCCGCTCCCCGTCCTCCTCTTCCCCCTGTGCTGCCAGCTCTGTGGCCTCACCCTGGAGGAGGCCGACTTTGAGGGGGACAAGGCAGAAGGAGAGGAGGAGGGTGATGGAGGACAGGTAGATAAACCAGGATTATAATGTCATAGCTTCATGATCTGTGGGGTCAAAGGTCAGGGAGCTGAATGTCAGCACATGTTTTACTGGTTTTATTTATTTTCAGGTGTGCCGTCGCTGCTCGCTGGACCTGCTGCCCAAAGATGGATCGGAGCCCCCCTGCAGCCCATCAGTCCCTCGGGGGTCCCGGCGAGGTCAGCGTGGCTCAAAGCTGTACCGCTGCCCTCTGTGCCCCTTCCTGTCCCATTACCCCAACCACCTGGCCCGCCACGCCCACATCCACTCCGAGGAGAAGCCCCACCGCTGCCCGCACTGCCCCTACACATCCTCACACCTCGACAACCTCAAGCGCCACCTGCGCGTGCACACAGGCGAGAAACCCTACCAGTGCCCGTCCTGCAGCTACGCCTGCGGGAACCTCGCCAACCTACGGCGGCACGAGCGCATCCACTCCGGCGCCAAGCCGTTCCACTGCGGCGTCTGCAGCTACTCCTGCAACCAGAGCATGAACCTGAAGAGACACATGCTGCGGCACACGGGGGAAAAACCGTACGCCTGCGCCGAATGCGACTACACCACGGGCCACTGGGACAACTACAAACGCCACCAGAGGAAGCACGGACACAACACGGACAGCTGGGACAAACACGCCCCCATCAACGGCCTGAGCTGGGCCGCAGACGCTCAGGAGGGCCCGGAGGAGAAACACAGCTAGATACTGCATGTGTGAGTGTGTGAGTGTGTGTGTGTGAGAAGGTGAGTGTGTGTGTGTCGTCTACACTGGTGAACCTTCAGCTCAGGTGTGGGATAAACTCAGGTGCCTTCGACTGTAGCTGCACTGACGGGATCATGAGGCATTAACAGACTGAATGTGTTGGGCAGGACTCAGACTTCCTGCTGCAGATGATTTATTTTTAGACCTGGATTATTTTTCTAACGGGGTGGATCATCTGAGGGTCTGACGCTGTTTTTTATCATCACAGAGTGGGTGGTGACTGACGTACTTCTAAACTTTATTTCTCCTTTGTTAAACACTTTTTATTTCATGATCTGGATGTTGAAGTCTGTCATTTTAGGACATTAACTCTGGATGAGAACACTACCAAGATTATCATGTTTTTATTCTCAGTGAAGCAGAAGAAATTTCAGTTTGATTCGTCTGATCTGTCTCAGAGATTCAAGGAAAGTAGAAAGCATCACATCCTGAAGTTTCTCATCCAGCTCTGCTCTTTGTTTCTGCTTTGTTTTAGTATTTATTCAGTAGGATGTGGCTTTGGATCTTCAGCTCAGGGTTTCTTTATCATACATCATCATTTATCAGAGTCAGGTTTAGAAAGCAGCTTCGCTTTAAATCAGTCAAATCCAAACAACTGTGAATTCATTTCTGTAGAAAACGCTGAAATAAACGAAGCTGGCCGCTGACTGAGTGAACCTCAAAGCCACATTCACACGTCTCTGTCGTTTTTATTGATGTTTGTTTGTTGTTTGCTGAAGCTTCAGCTCATATGAAGCTCCATCAGAGCTGCTTCCTCTTTCACGCCCTCTCTTTAGGAAACACCTGCTCCACACGCCCAGGGCGGAGGGACCGGGACGCTGAGGGCGCCGCAGAGCTGCTGGTTTGGAACGTCAAACCTGCAGAAATGTCCCCCCAAAAACCGAACCCTGACCCCCCAAACACACCTGGAGTGGAGCTAAGACACACACAAGCACTAAACACCAAACAAAACGTTACAGTCTGACCCTGAGGGGAGGTTTCAGGGAGGGGGCAGCGTACTGTGACCGTGACAGACGCTGCTCGCTGTATGTAAAGCAGCGGGGGTTTCTGTGTGTGTTTCAGGTTTTATTTCAGAGGAGACAGAGAGAGCAGTCAGCACATACCTGAACCCATGGGCCAGGTGAGTAAAAACTAAAGTATTTAAAGTGTTTCTGCTTTGATCAGAGTGATAATCTGCTGTTTGTGGCTCAGATTAGATCAGATTAGCATCGCTATCTGGATGTTAGAGTTACTTTTTAAGACTTTGAAGCATCAGTAGCTCTTGAAAACTTCAAAACATTTGCAACTGCTACTTTTAAATAATTTTTAATGGTTTATCCTTCAAATTTTGTTTCCTAACTACCAAAGTTACTGCTTTCCTCACTTCATACTTCAGTGATCAAATAAAGTAAAGAGTATGAGCGTAGCCGCTTATAAAGATCCAGTCTCTGTGTCCTGAGCTTTAACTTTTGTGTGAAATCAGATAAAAATAAACTTTTTACGAGTTTTTCAGCTTCTCATTGGCTGATGTGTTTTAAAGAGCTGAAGTTGGTGCGGTAACCACGACAAGTCAGGCGTGAAAACAGAAACTGTTCATGAAAAACACTCCTCTGCAGATTTGTTGTCAGTCTTTCCTGTGATCAACGATGAACCTGACGATTCCTGCGTTTGTTATCTTTTCAGAAAAGTTCCCACCCCAAGATGTTTCCAGGGGACATCATAGAGTACCCCAGGAACAAATACTTCTCTCACTTCGCCGTCTACTATGGAGACAGGGACGGCGTTCCCTATGTGGCTCATCTGACGTGTCGAGGTCTGTGACACACTTCTTCAACGAGACCCTGAAATGAAAGAATGAGCTGATCTTTAAACCTCTGTCATCCTTTTATCTGACGTGTGTTTTTCAGATTCAGACTCCAAGCTGCTGCGCTTTGGTCGGGCCCTGAAGTCAGAGGTGAAGCTGGATCCGCTGGAGCTGCTGGGGACCAAATACAAGGTTTACTCTGATGAACTGTGACAGACTCTGAAACAAAAGAAAACTTTGCTCTTTATTCATTTTCAACACGTTTGCAGGTGAACAACATGCTGGACGACGCCTTCTCTGCCAGAGACTACCACAGCGTGGTGAAGCCGGCCATCGAGGACATGATGGGGCGCGAGGTGACGTTTGACATCCTGTTTCATAACAGCGAGCATCAGGCCACGCTCTTCAGATACGGCGTCAAGAAGTCCGAACAGGTCAGTGTGTGGAGATCTGGTTTCTCTGAGGCTTTATTTACAACCTGAATCACCAACGATTGATGTTGTGTGTGTGTGTTTCAGATAGAGAAGATTTATGAGCACATCATGCCGGCCTGGAAGAAGCTGTTTGAGGAGAAGAAGCTGTGAAGTATTCAAAGGCGTCATGTCCCATCTCTGCCACAGGAGGGCGCTGTTTGTCTGCTCTCAAGAAGAATTTCAAGCTTTAAATTTCAGGATGAGGTTTGAACATGACAGGAACCAAGTATTTCTTTGAGATAAAGTTAGGCTGACGTTGTTAAATCACAGACTTAAGAAAACAAAAAACATTCACCGTACCAATCACAGGTTAAAGTTAAATCAGTCAGAAAATATTGCAGATATTTTATTTACAAGATTTTCACTCTTTTTATTCTCTGTCACCTGTTTTATTATTTCTCTTGTTGATTTCCTTTTACTTTGATAAAGTTTAATAAAGTTTAAATCCACTTTTAAAGATAACTGCTCAGTGAATTCTCTCATTTCAACTCTTTTTTTGTGTTGTAATCTGAAATTAGTTTGATATTTGGATTATTTTACAGACTAACTCCCACTACTTTGTGTTTTTTAATGTTTTAATGTGCTTTCCCTTCATCTTTTTGAACCTCTCTCTTTCCGCTCTCACAGTTTGGGGGCTACGTTAGCTGCTCCAGTCTTCTCGTGCGCCTCTTTCAGCCACTTTATCAGGATTCTGTTGGTCTCTGCTGGTCTTTCCATCTGAGTCCAGTGTCCACACTCCTCGATGTGTCCTCGGCTCAGGTTAGGGAGCTGCAGTCACAAACACAGGGTCAGATCAGACTCACACAGACTCACACAGACCCAGGTGGAGATTCAATGACCCTGCTAGTTTTTTACACACCACTTCCTCCATCCCTTTGGTGAAGTCAGGCAGCAGAACGATGTCTTTACCCGCAGTCAGCATCAGTGTAGGCATCATCGGCTAACACACACACGACAACACACGCACAAACCAGAGCAGGGTTAGCTAAGACGTTGACCTTTATTAATTTTCTAATTTTACGGCACACTTTGACACCAACCTTTGTAGCAGGTCGAGAGCACATCCACCTCTGGTTCGCACCATTGTTACGATACCAGTTCAGCGGCTTCCTGTCAAACAGATCACATCCTTACTCACAGCGTCCAGCTCAGACCCAGTAACACCCCCTGACTGTCAGAGCGTGATGCGTCCCACCTGAAGCCCTGCTTCTTGAACTGGCTGATGTAGTACTGCAGCTCGGCCTCCGTCAGCATGGAGCTCAGGGGGATCTGCTCCGGCAGACCCACGAACAGCCCGCCTGCAACGCACAGAGCAGGTAGAGCGTGACTCCTCTGCTCCACCCTCAGAGTGTGTGTCAGGTCATGGTGTGTGAGCAGAACAAAGCCTCACCTCGAGCGCAGACGCCTGAAGTGCTGATGGCCGGACGCTGGCTCTGAGAGGAAACGTTTGTTTATGTCAAACACACCTGAGATAATGTGTGTGTGAGTGTGTGTGTCCTTACTGCTTCAGCGCTGCTAAAGAAGAAAATCTTGAATGACCTCGCCATGTCTTTCTCCATCTCAGCCTCAGCAACGCCCTGAAAACACACACACACACACACACACACACGTGAGCTGTATCCTGGTTTTCCCAGCGTCTGAGCTCAGCGTGTTGTAATATGACGCAGGGTGGTGCATCACATGTCTTGTTTACATGTTAACGTGTCACACACACTTACAGGCTTCTGGAAGTAGACCTGGTAGTCAAAGATGGGGTTAGACATCAGTTTGTCGACGACAGAGGCCGTCGGGTCAGCACGAAACAGAGGAGTGTTCAGAGACGCTGCAGCCCTTCACACACACACACACACACACACATGGTTCAGATTGAATCTGCTTGTGTGTGTTTTGATGTGTGTTTTGTGTGTGTGTGTGTTTACCTGACTCTCTCAGGGTAAAACTGAGCCATGTTCCACACCAGGACACCGCCCCAGTCGTGACCCACCAGAGTGACCTGAGGGATGGCCTGACAGGGAGCAGGTAGAAGGATCAGTCTGAGTCTCATGAGTCCTCCTCTAACAGTAAACTAACGTTTTTCACCCACAGCTGGAGGAAAACGCTCATCACTCACCATTTTGTCCAAAAATGTGATTAAATCCTGCAAAACAACAAAGAGAGAATCTGTTCATGCACCGCTCCTCTCTGAAAATATCTCCCATGTGAAAATGTTTGATGAGGTTGTACCTTACAGATCTGCTCCTGAGAATATTCCTCAACGTCTGGAGATAAAACACAAACAGTTTATTAAGAGAATCAAAGATGTCTAAGTGATTGTTTATTCTCAGCAGTAGACTCCAGCATACCCACCAGGGGGCGCTGTGGACTCCCCGTATCCCTTCATGTCAGGAGCCAGCACCCTGAACCCTGCTGCTGCCAAGGCTGGGATCTTTGTCCAGGTAGAAAACACAGAGAGATGAGTTTTAGTGCTGATTGAAGTCATCACTGAACTTTTTAATGATTTAAATTAACTTAGTGATGATGTCATCTTAAAGGGCGATGATGTCATCTTAAAGGGAGTCAGACGAGCAGGAAGTGATGAAATGAAGGTGGCACGTTACCTGGTACCTCCAGGAGAACCAGCTCTCTGGGAAGCCGTGACACAGCAGAACCGGAGGTCCTGAGCCCATCTCAACATAATGAGTGGTAACACCAGGCTGACACACACACACACACACACACACACACACACACACACACACACACACACACACACACGCACACACACACACACACACACGCACACAGATGAATTATTATCATTATCAGAGGATAACTTCCAGTTGTTCAGACGAGCTCAGATCTTCACCCTGATGGTGATGTATCCATGAGCCACTTCTTCAGGACTGCAGGACAGTGGGGGACACTCTGCTCCAACAGCCTGAAACACACGAGTCCACATTAGTCCACATGAGTCCACTTGAGTCCACTCCTCTTCCATGATGCAATTTCAGACTCCTTCCCTCCTCACCTGAACTCCAGTCCGTTTGCTCAGTTTACTCAGAGCTTGGTCCAGATCCTCCACCAGGATGGACTCGATCCCCGCGGCCTCTGCTGCTTTCACACCCTCCACCTCAGCATCCACCCACAGGGCCTAAAACAAGACCCACAGAAAACCAAGAGGTCCTGGCTGTCTCTCTGGACTCCTCCAGGATATTTTCTCACTCCTCGTTAGTTTTGTCTGTACCTGTTGTGCCGTCACTCCCAGGTGCTGAAGAGCAGAGCTGAACACCTCCGGCTCAGGGATCCTGTGACCCACGCGGCAGGACTGGAGGACCAGGTCAAAATGGCGGCCCAGCAGAGACAGGAGGCGGGCTGTGTGGTCTCCAGCTGAGCTGTCATCCACCCAGTGATTGGCCAGCACAGCCGTCAGCAGACCTGAGAGGAGGGAGGGGGTTAATCAGACCTCACTGGGCTCACACACACACACACACACGCTCTGTGAGGGCGGACCAACCGTTGCGATGCAGCCTGGTAGCTGTCTGCAGCACAGCAGCCCGCACGTCCGTCATCGCCTCTCTGAGCGCCTCCACCAGGCCTCGCACTGACCAATCAGACGGCAGAGTGAAGCCCCTGACCTGGGCCTCCTTCACACACTCAGCCTCCAGCGCTGGCATCATCTACACACACACACACACACACACACACACACACCGACAGGTGAAGAAAAACATGACTCATCGTCAGGTCGTTCAGTCACACTCACCTGGGTCAGAGTTAACTCTCCTCTCTCTGCCCGGCTCATGGCGCCGTCTGTGCGGGACGCCACACTGGACAGGAAGCCCCTGAAAGCCACACATCACATCGGTTAGAGCTGCATGGAGCTGGCAGTGGGCAGATCCAGACATGTTGAGCATGTTAAACAGGACAGCTTTGTAACGGAGACACAAACAGGAAGTGGTCCCTGACCTGTTGCACAGTTAGGTCTGTGATTATAAAACTCTCCCAGTTTGATTCAGAGTCTCTGTTCAGGGAGGCTGCAGCTCCAGAAAACATGTTTGTTTGCAGGATTTAATGATCATGATCAAAATGACACCTGTCTTTGTGTCTCAGCAGCAAACCAAAGCTGTCCTTTCCTCAGTGCACAGGTTATATAACAGCCTCCTTACCCTGGGAAGTTGTGCAGCTTCTCCAGCTTGTTGAAAACTTCATGTCTGCTGGAAACTGTCACTCCCCAGAAGTTGAATAAGACGGCTTTCTTCTGAGCCATCTCCTCTGAGTCTGCTGAAGAGGGTTCAGTTGTTTTTGGTGTTTCTGCTGCTGTCCTCGTGCAGTGTGAGCTGTCTCTGCTGCAGCTCAGGCTTTGCCCTCTGCACAGACCCCGCCTGAAGTCCAAAGGGAAGGTCCGCCCACTCCTCCAACAAGCTGGGCCAGTTCACAGCAACAAGCTTCATCCACTGCAGATACGCTTCACAGTGGAGGGGGGCGACCCTGTGGTGATATGCAGAGAGCAGATACTCCAGCAGCCAGCCACTGAGGTGAGGAAATAGATCTACTTCCAGTTAGTGTTTTCTCTCACACTTGTACTTATTAATTTAGTTGGACCTTTTTATGTTTTGTACATGTGATGATGTTTTAATGTGTCTTATATGAGCTGCTGGATACAACAATTATTCTATGGGGATAAATAAAGTATCTATCTATCTATCCATCTATCTATCTATCTATCTATCTATCTATCTATCTATCTATCTATCTATCTATCTATCTATCTATCTATCTATCTATCTATCTATCTATCTAATAAAAACAATTATATATGTATGTTCTAAAAAGTTCAGACTGTGCTCCCACTTTAATATCTTTAATTCATTTTAATTTACTTGTGACCCCTGGCATGTTCTTATTATTTATTCCTTTTTTGTGTGTGTTTTTAATTTACCTCTGTTTACTCGTCCTTTGCTTTTTGTGTTTATGTACCGTTTATTCCTTGTGTTAGTTCGTGGTAATATTGTAGTGTGACACGCAAAAATAAATCTATAAAAGAATAAAATAAATAAATGAATTAGTAAATAAATTATATAAGAATCAATAAAAGAATAAATTAATTTATAAAAAAATATATAAGAATCTACAAATGAATAAAAAAGAAATGAACGCGCAGTTAAATAAAGATTGTTCGAGAAAAAAAAAAAGCTGCGGTCTCGTGGAACTCTCACGAGACCGACAGTTGACGGCTGCGTTAGCTAAACAGTCTGTGTCGTCTCTCTCGGTCTTAAACGTCACTTTTCTCTTTTATTTAAGGATAAAATGAAAAACAGGGTCCACTTCCAGTGATACTTTGGCCTTTAAAAACCGGTTTTTCTCCCGCTGTCGTCAGGTCGGGCTGTCAACATGGAGGCTGCTGAAGGTTTGTGTCTTTTTCTGTAAGCTAACAGCTAGCCACAGGCTAGGATGCTAAAGGATGCAGATACCCGGAGCCGTGTTTACTGTCACACCTGCCCTTAATGCTTTGACCCAGAGCTTTTTCATTAACTCAGAGTCAGTCAGACTGAAACAGTTAGTTATTTAGTTAGTTAGCAGTTAGTTACAGAGACCCTGGAGACTAGCAGAGATGCTAACACCTCCCACTCCTCTTATAGCAATAAACCAACCAGGCTAAAATGCTCGCTAAGACTCCAGGAAGACTTTATAGATGCTCTCATGGCCTCCTCCTTTACAGGAACACCTTTTAATGTTAAATTAGTCGTATCAATCTGTTCAAAGTGGCTCATCCAGGTGTGATGTCGTGACAGGTGTCAGCAGTGCCACGCCCACTGAGGAGATGAATGGTGCTGGAAACCTGATGGATTTCCTGGACGAGCCTTTTCCTGACGTGGGCACGTACGAAGACTTCCACACCATCGACTGGCTGAGGGAGAAGTCCAGAGACACAGACCGCCACCGCAAGGTGCGATCAGGTTCTCGTCATGTGCACGCGTACTGTCCAGAGACTCAGAGCATGTTACAAGCAGACAACAGTGACCTCTGACCTCTTTGTTTTCTATCCACCAGATCACCAGTAAGAGCAAAGAGTCCATCTGGGAGCTGATCAAGAGCCTGTTGGATGCCTGGTCCGGCTGGGTGGTGATGCTGCTCATCGGGCTCCTCTCAGGTCAGCTGATGGGAGAGATCACTGTGTGAAGTCGGACAGGGATGGAGAGATACCTGAGCTGTTCTGTTCCCACAGGTACGCTGGCCGGAGTGATCGACCTGGCAGTGGACTGGATGACAGACCTGAAGGAGGGCGTGTGTCTGTCTGCCTTCTGGTACAGCCACGAGCAGTGCTGCTGGACGTCCAACGAGACCACCTTTGATGACAGAGACAAGTGTCCGCAGTGGCAGAAATGGGCGGAGCTGATGACGGGCCACGCTGAGGTCAGTCCAGAATAAAAGCACCATCTCCATCCTGCTGTAGAGAAACATTAACTTGAGCAGAAGTTAAACATTTGTTTGGCTGCTCTGTTTCTCTCAGGGAGCCGGCGCGTACGTCTTGAACTACTTCCTGTACATCCTGTGGGCTCTGCTGTTTTCCTTCCTGGCCGTGTCTCTGGTGCGAGTGTTTGCTCCGTACGCCTGCGGCTCAGGAATCCCAGAGGTGAGAGAGAAACTGTGACACCTCATGATGCTGCTGTCTGTACTCTTTGAGCTGAAGCTGGATTTTCAGACGTCACTTCATTTTTCTCTGTGCAGATCAAGACGATCCTCAGCGGCTTCATCATCCGAGGCTACCTGGGGAAATGGACCCTGCTGATCAAGACCGTCACCCTGGTTCTGGCCGTGTCTTCAGGTCTCAGCCTGGGGAAGGAGGGTCCCCTGGTCCACGTGGCCTGTTGCTGTGGGAACCTTTTCTGCAGCCTGTTCTCCAAGTACAGCAAGAACGAGGGCAAGCGCAGAGAGGTACGCTGCTGTCACTGCAGACCTGAGAGGAAGATAGGGAGCTATCTTTACACTACATGACCTTTGACCTCTGACCTCTTAGGTGTTATCAGCTGCAGCAGCTGCTGGAGTGTCCGTGGCCTTTGGAGCACCCATCGGAGGAGTTCTGTTCAGCTTGGAGGAGGTTTGTTAATGAGTGTTTACGCTGTTAAAGCCTCAGTTAAAGGTTTGAAAATGTTATTTCGACATCGAGATAAAAAGATTTTCATTCCTGAGTCGTGCTGATTCTCTGGTGTGAGTCTCTGCTCCGTCTCCAGGTTTCTTTGTCTCGTTTTAGAGCCCAGATGTTGTTTTTCTCTCAGAGTTTTAACCACAATCCTCCTCCTCTCGCCGTCAGGTCAGTTATTACTTCCCCCTGAAGACTCTGTGGCGTTCGTTCTTCGCCGCCCTGGTCGCCGCCTTCACTCTGCGTTCCATCAACCCGTTTGGAAACAGCCGCCTGGTGCTCTTCTACGTGGAGTACCACACGCCGTGGTACATGGCGGAGCTGGTCCCCTTCATCCTGCTGGGCGTGTTTGGAGGTCTCTGGGGGACGCTCTTCATCCGGGCGAACATCGCCTGGTGCCGGCGCAGGAAGACCACCCAGCTGGGGAAGTACCCGGTCCTGGAGGTCATCGCTGTGACAGGGATCACGGCGGTGCTGGCGTACCCTAACCCGTACACCCGCCGCAGCACCAGCGAGCTCATCTCTGAGCTCTTCAACGACTGCGGCGCGCTGGAGTCGTCGCAGCTCTGCGATTACATCAACAACCCCAACATGAGTCGCCCAGTGGACGACATCCCAGACCGCCCGGCTGGACCCGGGGTCTACAACGCCCTGTGGCAGCTCGCCCTCGCTCTGGTCTTCAAAATCGTCATCACCATCTTCACCTTTGGCATGAAGGTCAGTGCGGAGCGGGTCATGGCGGAGCTGCCGCCGCTCGTTGCTGTGAGTCTGATGTCCTCTCGTCTTCCTTCTCCCCCAGATCCCGTCAGGTCTCTTCATCCCCAGCATGGCGGTGGGCGCCATCGCAGGGAGGATAGTTGGGATTGCTGTGGAGCAGATGGCGTATCACCACCACGACTGGATCATTTTTAAGAACTGGTGCCGCCCCGGCGCCGACTGCGTCACTCCTGGACTGTACGCCATGGTGGGAGCCGCCGCCTGTTTGGGTGAGATGCTCAGTGTCTCTGTCTCTGATTGGCTCGTTGCTGTGTTTCTGTCGCTGACCTCAAACCTTCTGTGTGTGGCACCCTCAGGTGGAGTGACCAGGATGACCGTCTCCCTCGTGGTCATCATGTTCGAGCTCACTGGCGGTCTGGAGTACATCGTGCCGCTGATGGCCGCCGCCGTCACCAGCAAGTGGGTGGCGGACGCCTTTGGGAAGGAGGGCATATATGAGTCCCACATCCAGCTCAACGGCTACCCGTACCTGGACGTCAGGGACGAGTTCACCCACCGCACGCTGGCCACGGATGTGATGCGTCCCCGCAGGAACGACCCTCCGCTGGCCGTCCTCACACAGGACAGCACCACGGTGGAGGACGTGGAGACGCTGATCAAAGACACCGACTACAACGGCTTCCCCGTGGTCGTCTCCAGAGAGTCGGAGAGACTCATCGGCTTCGTGCAGCGCCGTGACCTCACCCTGGCCATCAGTACGTCTGCCCGACTGACACCATTTTGATTTTCCAAGCAGACCTGAAGGTGTTTAACTGACTTCTCTCCTCTTTGTACAGAAAACGCCCGTCAGAAGCAGGACGGCGTGGTGAGCAGCTCCGTGGTCTACTTCACCGAGGATGCGCCGCAGCTTCCCGCCAGCAATCCACAGCCGCTGAAACTGCGACGCATCCTCAACCTCTCGCCCTTCACCGTCACCGACCACACGCCCATGGAGACCGTGGTGGACATCTTTCGCAAGCTGGGCCTCCGTCAGTGTCTGGTGACCAGGAGCGGGTAAGAGCAGGAAAGCGCGAGACAAGCAGCTGATCGCTCTGACGCAGAGTGTGAAGCAGGGATGATGTTTTTCTCTTCCCAAACCTAAACCTGACCTCGCTGACCTCCTCCTGTGTCTCCTCAGGCGCCTCCTGGGCATCATCACCAAGAAGGACGTGCTGCGACACATGGCCCAGATGATGAACCAGGATCCAGAGTCCATCATGTTCAACTAGCAGAGGGTCTGGTTTTACCACGACCGTGTAAATATGTGAAACTGGTGCAACACTACTGTACAGCAGCTCATCAGAGTCCCCAGCTCCTCACAGGCAGGTCCCACAACACGGCTGCTCCTCCTGCTCCTCCTGCTCCTCCTCCTGCTTTCAGTGTCTCTCTGCTGGAGGTAGCTTTTACTCCAGTGTTTGTAACATTTTCACCCTCAGACGACGAGCTGTCAGATTACTCTCTCTGTCTTTAGTTTAGGAGTTTACGGTCAGGTACGGTACGCATGCTTCAGGAGTCCTTCAGGGTTAAGGGGACCAGTTTTAGGACTAAAGAGGTTGAAATGAATCCTGATCTTCTCTAATCCACTTCCACGTTGGGAGCACTGCACTTTGTTTTTGGACTCTCAGCTGTTTCCTGTCGTCGTTTGTTTTGCTGCCATATTTATATTGAAGTTTGGACGGTTGTTCTGATGCATTGTGGGTATTTCTGTTCTCCGTTACATCAGCCTGAGGGCCCAAACTGTGACACTACGAGTTGTTTTCATGGTGATCATTTCATTGTGTCAAACGTTCCTGAAACCAGAGGAGGGAGAGGTGTGTCTGTCCCAGTTTCAGCTCATGTGGAGCTGCTGCACGGTGTTTAATATCTGAAAACTTTTCCTTCTTTTCTCAGTTCAGTATTTGACCAGAGACTGATTAATTAGCATTTCTTTCCTCCATGTCTCCTCACCGTTTGATTGAGACTGAAGTGAGGATCACGATCACGTCTGTTTTATTTGGTGCACGTCTCATGTTTTATCTCCTGTGTTGTTCCCTGATGAAGCTCTCGGCTGCTAACGGTTCATTAAACTGGAAACTTTAAGCTTTTAAAAAACACCCACACTCCGTGCTGATGAAGGAAATGATGAAGCTGCCAACTGAATGTGTTAAATTAACTGTTGTCTGTATTTAAAATGTACTGTGAGCTTTTTTAACTTAATATAATTTTATCTGACGGACTAACGCTGAGCCCTCGTTGTTTGATTGGTCGAATCCATCACCTGGACAGGAAACAGACTTTTGCACTTTTGAGTTTTTGTAAATGAACGGCAGAAAATAAATCCTCAGTTTGTGTCTGAACGGTGCTTCAACAGCTGATGTTTTCCTCTTTAATCACACACTGATAAACACACACACTTGGGTGGTTTCAGGTCTTTATTTTCATGTTTCCTGATCAGCTGCTCGCTCTATCACAACAATAAAACTCACTACCAGGAAAAAACAATGCTCCTCCTATGATGAGACACTCCTCCTCCTCCTCCTCCTCCTCCTCCTCCTCCTCCTCCTCAGGCCTTGGTGGTCCCCTCCTGGTCCTTGCCGGCTCTCTCTAAGTCGGAGTAGTACTCCAGGGCCCGTCGGACCGGCTCCAGGATGTGCTGCTGTGAGTCGCCATGACAGAAGGTGTGTTTGAACATTGACTGTGCTCAGTGTAGGTAAAGACTAACAGTTTGTTCCCCCTGCCAGCAGAGGGCAGCAGAGACCAGCAGGGGGCAGAGTGTCTTACCTCCAGGCAGGGGAACAGCTTGGTGAGCTCGGTGAAGAGCGGCAGGAGCACAAAACGGATGAAGTTGGTCTGCGAGGACGGCTTGGACACTTTGTCCCGGTCCATGAAAGGAGTCACTGGAAGACCCTTTAGTTTCTCTGTGTCGCTCTGCAGACAGCACACACACACACACACACACACACACACACACACACACACAGCAGTCTCAGTCAGTCTGACCTGGGTGTGAGAACAGACCCCCTGTGGACTGGGATTCAGGACCTGGTTGAAGAACTCCTGCAGCAGACAGTCCAGCCACGGCTCGGCCACCGCCATGGGCCGGGCCTCGTTGGAGATGTCGCTCACCTTCACCATGATCTTCATCAGCTGGAATCAGACACAGAACCAGAACCACAGGTTGGACACATCCACACAGACCCAATAAATCATCTTTCTACGTCGTTAGAGAAATGTTTTCAGGGCAGACAGAAAAGTCTTTCCAGAAGCAGAAAGTTTCTCTTTTCACCACTTCCTTGTGATCCCTGTTGGTGAAGTCAAACACCGGCTGCATCATCTTGAACTTGTTGAGGATCTCGTTGTGTCGAGCCATGTCTGTCGCCAGGATGCACCTGCAGAAATGAAAACATGAGTCCACCTTAAACAGCGTCTCCTCCACAGCTCCAAACAGACGGAGGCCTTACTTGATCATCCCTCCTCGGATCAGCTTGTACTGCTCACAGCTCAGGTTCTTCAGGATGTTACACTCCGGCTGCAAACATGAGATCAGGATCAGACACCCAGAAATCAGGAGGAGGAGGAGCGTCTGTCAGTGTCAGGGTCTGTACCTTGGACAGGATGCCGAAGGCCACGGCGCAGTGATGGTTCTCCAGCGGGGAGATGTCGTTGTAGCGGATGGCTAAGTCCGTCTGAGCGTTGATCTGTGGCGTTCAGCGAAACAGGAGTCCAGATTAAACCAAACCCTCCCTCAGCTCACGCTAAGGAACAACCTGATCTGATGGTCATGTGACCTGGTAGACGTTGTTGTATCCGGGGTGGTCCAGGTCGTGGCACAGAGCCGAGGTCAGCATGATCAGCAGGTCGAGCGGCGACAGCTTGCTCCTGAGGTCGGTCAGCCAGATCAGGCCGTACATCTGCAGGGAGACAGGGTGACAACACACGAGACCCACTCCACAGAGAAACACCCACAGAGAGTCACCCCCCGTCTCCCCTCCTCCCCCTCCTCCCCCGTACCATCTGCGTGACACAGAAGCAGTGCTGGAAGTTGTGGAAGGGGATGCTGTTGTAGTGACAGTAGACCTCAAACAGGAAGTTCTGCAGGACGTCCAGCTCCATGTGGAACGCCGTCAGGAAGTCCAGGTCTGTGAACATCACCTGGAGGAGCACCAGCATCTCCGCCTCCTCCCACTGCCTGTGAGCGACACCTCACACAGCTGAGACACGTGTGTGTGTGTGTGTGTGTGTGTGAGGCTGAGTGTGTTCATGTGTGTGTTAATCTCACCAGTTGTCAAAAACAGGAGTTTTCAGGTGCTCTCTGACCTTTTCAGTCACCTGCAGCGAGCTACAGGAACACAGAGGGGACAGAAAGCTCAGGATGTGATGATCTGACATTGCAGAGAGGAGAAGAGGAGAAGAGGAGCAGTTTGTTTCAGAGGAGGAGGAGATCACCTCATGTTGAGGAACTTGCTGCGGACCTGCTGCCGCTCCTCCTCCACGCTGAGCTGAGGCGTTCGTGGTTTCAGGGAGAGCTTGGAGAGCTGGTGGTCGCTGCCCTCCCTGAACAGACCCATCCAGCTCAGGTGCTGCACGCTCTGACAGGAGACAAACACAGAGTCACAGGCCCCGCTGCAGACACGCTGTGCAGAGAGCAGAGACGGCGCTCGGCGCTCGGAGACAAACCTCCAGCTTCCTCTGGAAAGACTCCACCTGGCTCTTCAGCTCGCTCAGGACTTCAGGCGTCTTCCCCACGTCTGCGATCACTTTGCTCTCCAGGTGATGAAGCCTGCAGACAGAAACAGGGAACAACGCTGAGACCCTCCCACCGAGGAGCTTCAGGTTCCCCCTCCCTCCTCAGGTGCTCTCACCTGTCCTCCATGTCGTCCAGCTCTGTTGGCATCCCCACACCTGGACACACAGAGACAGCCGCACAGGTGAGCATGTGGAGTCTTTGTGATCAAACAGTTGTTTTAATCTTCGCCGTCTGTCAGCGAGGAGGCTGCTCACCCTGCAGGTCTGACGCCACCACCTCCAGCCTGTAGCACGAGTCCTCGGTGTTGGCCTCCAGCCTCGGGGAGATGTTCACCACGCTGCCATTCGTGTCGTACATCTTCAGGATGTGGTTTGGCCCCGCCTCTGCAGCGGCCCGGAACAGATCTGTGGAGTCAGGATGGATCAGGGTGTGAAGAGTCTGCCCCCTTTAAGGTTTTATGATCCTGATGAGAGCAGACAGGTTTAATGTAGGGTCTTTGTTTATCCCACACTGAGTCCAGGTGGATGGAGGAGGACGCTCCTTCATCAGAGGACCTGTCAGAGCCACATGGAAATCCAGGAGCTACAGCAACCAACGATGGGAACATTTAAAAACATGTTTCACTCTGAGGATCAGACTCCACACAGCGCTAACGATTAATACAGAGTGTCACAACATCATGGTGGTATCTGTGAAACCAGCTGTGCTAACAGAGCCCTGACCCTCTCCTACCTTTGACGTCTGCAGCAGAGCAGTCAGCTCCAAACTCAGCCTGCTCCAGACGCCCGTTCACCATGAAATGGATGATTTTTGTCGTCATCCCAGGGCCAGGAGCGACATGACCTGCTCCAGGAAGGAAAATGAGACCTCTTGACATTGACGCCTTGAAGCTGAGGAGGACCACCTGCAGCTGACAGAGAGCCCACCCACTTACTCCTCATCCTCTCCCCTCAGGACCCAGACTTTACATAAGGCTGGATGAAAACGACCCAGATTTGGAGTCTCATCTGTTCTATCAGGGTCCAGCTACTTTTACAGAGACCAACAGGTAAAATAAGCACTACGAGTCACTTTAAGCAGACAAAAACATTAGCTCTGGTACCATAAAAACCTTGCTGGGGTCAGAGTAACAGAAGTTTTCTGGGGTTAAAATGTGAATCAGAGCCTCCTCCAGCTCTGTGAGGGGTTATCTCTCTAAAAGTGGACCTGCTGGACTCAAAAATCCCTCCTTAAAGGAGTAAAACCAGCTGCAAGCCTGTGGTTTCTGTGCTGGGTGTTATTACGCTGAATGTCCACAGGACGTCGCTGTTCAGCAACTCCTGGCAAGCTCTACGGCGTCTGCCATGGGACATACATGGTATACTGTGATAATTAATTGTTTTGTCTCCTTTAATGACTATGAATGACTGAGTGGTGTGAACACAGAGAGCTGTGGAGGTTTTATCATGAGTGAAATCTGAAACTCGGACACTTTGAGCTCCTGACGGCGGACACAGGACGAGCTGCGCGCTGAGATGAAGTAACGGGAGTTTGTGGCCGGAGGCTGCGACGACACTTCGGACTTTTCCCGGGGAACGGCTCGGTCCATCCGGTGAGTGGCTCTGTAACCGGTCCCTGAGTTTATTACCGTTTAGTTAAGCCGTTAGAAACAGCTGACTGACCGTAGACCTGACGTTAGTCTGTCCAACAGGCCACCGTAGCTCGGTGGGTCACAGCAGCTTTACTTTCCTAGTAGCTAGTAGCGAGCTAGTGTGCTAACAGGGGAAGCTAACAGCTGAATACACAGTAAATGAGCTGCTTGGTGAACTTGGCTCCTCTCTCCTCTCCTCCTCTCTCCTCCTCTCTCCTCTCCTCCTCTTTTCTGTGGTTACAGGAGGATGAAGCGCTCTGCCCTCAGCTGCCTAACACCACGGACAGCGAGGTGCGCATTTCAGCCCCGTTAGCCTCCCCACAAACACCACGACCGGCTCACAAACAGGGACAGGTCTCCCTCAGCTGGACTCGGGACTGTCAGGGGTTTGGTGCACACATCAAGCAGAGAAAGGCCTGCTGGGAGCCCTCCTGAGTCCTCCTGTCAGCATCAGCAGCCATGGAGGAGGAGCTGGTGAGCATGGACTACCTGCTGGAGCAGGTGATGCAGAAGGACCTGGGGAGGAGGCTCCAGGTGGGACAGGAGACCATTGAGCTCATTCTGGATGAGGGGAAGTCCCAAGACCTGGAACAGGATCAGGGCATGCTGGACAGGATGGTGGATGCTGTGGCCAGCTCCTGGGTCAACTCCAGCAACTTCAAGGTGAGGAGAGGAGTCCTCCACCTCCACCTCCACCTCTCATCCACCATCATGTCATTAACACACTGAGTCTGAGGATGTTTCTGTGTTTTCCTGCTGTCATCCCTCACTGAGCTGCTCTTTGATGCAGGGTTTCATTATGAAGAAAGCTGCAGGTGAAAGTTTACACATTCAGAGGTGGCCTTCACACACTCACACACACACACTGCTTGAAGAGCTGCCTCCTCCTGTTGGTGTGTAACGGGGACGAGGCTCCCTGGCGAGCGTGTGTCAGCGTCGGTGGCGAGGAGCTTAATTTACCCGCTCCATTAGCCCAGTTTCCCTCCCTGTGTGAGCCAATGAGCAGCTTTTTCTGGCGTTCCTGTGCCTCTGAGCTGTGATGGGAGTGTGTGCTGGTTGTAAACCCTTCAGACGTGGGTGTGTGGGTGTGTGGGTGAGTGATGGAGGACAGCGGCTCTGTGCTGGTGGTCTAATGGCTCTTGTTAATTGATTGTGGAGCAGAGCGTGGACGAGCCGGGCTGTAAATTAGCTGATGGTAAACACAGACAGCTTAATGGCTGAGGGTGGACGTGTGTTTACAGCGGGCTGTGAGCTGGACGCCTGTAAGGATTCACACTGACAGCTCAGACTGTAAGCTGCACTCAGGCTCGTTTTGTAATGTTGCTTTCACAGATTCACTTCCTCAGAGTGACCAGCAGAGGGCGACGTGTGCTGACAGGATGTGTTTCTCTTTGTACCGTTTTCCTCTTTCAGTTGAAGAGTTTCCAAAAATTGCACCAGCTCTGAGCGCGAGGCTCAGGTGATGCGAAGGTGTTGTTTCATGGTGTCAGCAGGGAAACTCTCACTAGACGCTCATTGAGCCTCCCAAACCACCCCATGACAAGGAAGGCTAGAGTAAAGGGAGCAGGGCCCTGTCTGTAAGGTCTGGATGTGGTCTTCAGTCATGGTCTAGACCCCGTTTGGAGTCTGACCCCTCAGAGAAACGGATGTTAGACTCTTCTTTCACTTTTTATGCTCCAAACACATCCACATCATTCACTTTCTGTGTTTTAAAATAGAAACTGTTGGTTTGGATGGATTACCCACAATCCTTTGCAGCCCAGCTTCAAATCTATTGCTGTGCTGC
This sequence comes from Halichoeres trimaculatus, assembly GCF_033239565.1. Classification (NCBI taxonomy): domain Eukaryota; kingdom Metazoa; phylum Chordata; class Actinopteri; order Labriformes; family Labridae; genus Halichoeres; species Halichoeres trimaculatus. Next base: position 9,417,292 of record NW_027437202.1, read on the forward strand.
TGATCTCAGGCTGTGGTGGTTCCTATTCTGGATTATGGGATTATTCTGTTGACTTTAATCAGATGCTTTGCATCTGTATTTATTTATTTATTTATTTAAAAATATGTTTTTATTTATTTGTTTGTTTGTTTGTTGTGTCAGGTGGTTTTGCTGGGCATGGACATCTTGTCGGCTCTGGTCAGCAGACTGCAGGAGAGGTTCAGGACACAGGTTGGAACAGGTAATCTGTAATTTACCAAATCTCAGATTAAAAACAGAGAAAACACTTTATTAATTTTACAGACTGACCTGAGCTAAGGAGGAAATAAAGATCGCACAAATCAATATGTGTTTACGTCTGTTTAAATGAGAGCTAAGCCTGAAGACGTCTGTGTCTTTGTCCCTCTCAGTTCTGCCCAGCCTGATAGATCGACTGGGAGACGCCAAGGACCAAGTCCGAGACCAGGACCAGGCTCTTCTCCTGAAGATTATGGACCAAGCAGCCAACCCACAGGTGAGCAGCAGCAGACGGTCAGTCTGAGACTCCTCAGACCGTCTCTGGAAACAGATCCAGGGTCCACAGGGGCCCTCTTAAGGACCAGTTTCACCTCCTCCTGCTCTGTGTGTTTCAGTTTGTGTGGGAGCGGATGATGGGCGGCTTCAAACACAAGAACAACCGGACCAGAGAGGGTCTGTGCCTGTGTCTCATCTCTACCCTGAATGTGTGAGTTCAGGAAACACGCGCCGCTCGTCTCATCATCCTCTGCAGAGTTTCCTCTTCATAAAAACTAAATGTGTTTCACTGATTTCAGGTTTGGATCTCAGAGTCTGACGCTCAGTAAAATCGTTCCTCACATCTGTAACCTCCTGGGGGATCCGACCAGTCAGGTGAGGCCTGCTGTTTTCCCTCCAGGTGGATTAGCTGGTCTCAGACTGCCACCTGCTGGTGGAATATGAACACTGCAGTGTAATCCAGATGAATCAGTTTATTTTGGTTGGAATAGACTTTAAAATAATCTGAGACGTGACTGAAGCAGAGACGCAGAGTCTCACAGACCCCTCCCTCCCCTGCTCTGAGTGATGTTTCTCCTGATTGGCCGAAGGGTCCGTCATCGCCGGAGCCACACTTCCTGTGGAGGAAGCTGAGCCCTTGAACTTCCCTTCCTGACCTCTGACTCTCTGCATGTTTGCAGCTTTTATCTTTTCCTGTGTGATGAAGCAGCTTCATGCTGCTGTGTCTGAATAAAACAAAGGAAAAAGACGAGATGCACGTTAAAGAGAGAAGAAGCAGTTTGTGCTGACTGTTTCCTCTCCTGTAGGTGCGTGATGGAGCCATGAACTGCCTGATAGAAATCTACCGCCACGTCGGGGAGCGAGTGAGGATCGACCTGGGGAAGAAGGGTCTGCCTCAGTCACGGTGCGTTCAGGTGCTTCTGTTAGACCCGTTAGGATCAGAGATCTGCCTCTGAGGAAGCTGAAACCAGCCTGAGATGTTTGTTTCCTGTTAGTGCTGATTATCTGCTCCTCCTCTCCTTCCTCCCTTCAGGCTGAACGTCATCTTCAGTAAATTCGATGAAGTTCAGAGGTCAGGGAACATGGTCCTGTCTCCACTCTCAGGTAAGATCATTTAAAGATGTGCAGCGTCATGAGGGTCACTGACAGGAAGTAAAGAGCATGACTGAAAGGGATCAGAAAAACAAGGAAAAACTTTTTAAAAAGTTTTCACTCGAGCAGCCCAGGGCTTTTATTTTGAAGGGCTGGTGTCAGCTGTGCTCCCTGGTCATAAGACCAGTTTGGAGGGGGAGGGAGGGAGGAGCAGTGTAACAGCAGGTCTGTTTCTCCTGCAGTGGATCCTCAGAGGAGCTCCTGAAAGGTAAGTCCGTCCTTTAGACCAGGAGCAGCTTCCTGTTTAGAAACATGTCCGCTGCTCTCTGACGCTGCTCTCTGTGTGAAGTTTTGTGCGGAGGAGTCCTGCTAATTGCTCTGGGATCATGAGTGTGTGCTGAAGCTCTGTGATGCGTGTAATCCCGATGTTGTCCTCGATTATCTCTGAGACCTTTCAGTAATTCCAGTTATTTTCACGCTGACGCTCGGGATGATTGGAGGAATGTGGTTTGAGACACAAACTGTTTGTAGATTCAACAGCTCTCCTCCTCCTCCTCCTCCTCTGAGCGTCTGAACGTCATCCTGCTCCTCTCTGCAGCTTCAGGAGGTCCCGCAGAGACCTGTTGAGAGACGGGGACAGGTACGGGGTTAGGTTGCACACGTGGAAACCTCCTGAATAATGAAGAGTGTGCAGCTTCAGAGACACAGAAAGACAGATCCGGATCAGTCTGACCCTGGAATTGTTTTCTTTACGAGTCGAAGAGAAAGACTTTTCTTCTTCCCTCGTCTCAGGAATAAAGGATCGAGCGGAGCTGACCTCTGCTCTCCTTTCTCTCTGCTCCTCCACGTGACCTCTGGGGTAGACGCCCTGTGTGCTCCCGTGTAACCCGACCCTCCCACCTGTGGTTTGTCCACTCTGCACGCTTGTTAATCTGGTGAGAAAGTCCTGGTGATGTGGATCAGGTCTGTGGGAAGGTTCCTCCTCCTGTTGTTGCAGGTGGAGGTCACGGAGCAGCAGGGTGTGACTGAGCCCTTCAGTCAGATCATCGTTACCTGAGCGGTCAGGTGTGCTGTGGTTTGTTCCTGTGAGGAGTCAGAGACATCAACAGGAAGTGATGTAACACCTGAAATCCTGAATCTCTGAGCTGCTCCCACGCTCCCTCCTCTCACCTCCTTCGCTGTGATTTGCAGCGGGGGGATCACCTGTCAGACTCCATCAGGATCCAGCCCCACAAAGACTGTGAGGCGCTGCCAGGAGGAGAACTTGTGACCCAGCTCCAGGAGGAGGTGCTCAGTCAGTCAGTGTCAGGTTAGTTAGCAGTCAGCGCTCAGTGATGCTCTGAAATGCATCATGGGAAGTGTAGGATCCATTCTCTTAAATGTTTGGATATTTGTAGGGAGAAGTGTTCCTCCATCCCTCCTCCTCCTCCTCCTCCTCCTCCTGAGTCATGATGATGCTGTAGCTGTCACTCAGCTCTGACTCCGCCCACCAGCCCCGCCTCCACCCTCTCTTCTCCTCCCATTGGTCGGCTCCTTCTTCACCCCTCTCCTTCCCTTTCCTCCTCTCCCTCCTTCCTGCTCCTGGCTGCGTGTGTGTGTGTGTGTGTGTATGACTCTGTGTGTGTGTGAGGACGGGGACAGAGAGGAAGATCGAAGCACATGCTCCCTGACAGGGGAGGGAGGAGGCCAGCACGTAGACTCCCCTCCTTCCTTCCTCCCCTCTCATCTCTCCTCAGCAGGCGGGTGGAAAAGATGTGAGAGGAGCAGAGGAGCACCTGACCGTCTGGGCGTCTGTCTGTGCTGCCGGCATGCTGAGGAAACTGGTCTGCAGGCGGATCTGCTCCTGTAAGCTGCTGCAGGGACGGAGGGAGGGTTTGATGGAGGAGGAGGAGGAGGAGGAGGAGGATGCATGGTGTGACGACGGCTGTGAATCCTGCAGGAATGGTGGCGTGTTGGATGTAAACACAGCAGGGTGGAGGTGCTCCCTCGGCATGCTGGGAGCTGTTTGTTGCACGGTGCAGAGGACGTTAGCAGCCGTCTCTGAGCAGAGCTAAGGTCAGCCGGCTGGAGGTGTGTGTGTGTGTGTGTGTGTGCAGCTTCATGTGGAGGGGTTTCCTCCTCAGCTCCGTGACGTTCACGTGTCACTCTCCAGGTGTCAGGCGTGTTTTTCCTCTCACCTTGTGCTGATATTGAAGCGTAGCATCCATGAAAACCTGCAGCCTGACGATGAGTGATGGGCTGGCTGAGTGCCCTGCTCCTGCTGCTCCCAGTCTGTGTGTGTGTGTGTGTGTGTGTGTGTGTGTGAACTGTGAATAATGGAGGAGGATTGATTGCTGGTGGTGCAGATTCCTGTGCTGGAGACTCACGTGGCTCCTGGAGGCGTTTCCTCCTGGCTGGGCCTCCTTTGTTGTGGATGAATTCCCTCAGGAGGCTCTGGGTCTGGACCTCCTGGTGAGGTGTCTGCGTGTCCTCTGAGGTGTGTGTTTGCTGTGTGTCGCCTCCTCCTGGCTCCTGGTGGTGAACACTGGTCTGATTGTTCGCGTCCAGTGTCTGTTGAGTTGCTGATGGAGGAATGTGAGTAATGTCCTCCCGGGTCCAGCAGGACTCCTCCTGCCGGCTGCTCCACATTGCTGAGTTTTCTGAAGACCTGTTGTTGTTGTTGTGGGGGCGTGGCCTGAGCCCTCTTCTCTCCTCCTCTTCTTCCAGATAAGAACTTTGAAGATGACGACTCAGTGGACGGCGGCCGCTCCTCGTCCTCGTCCAAAGCAGCTTCTCTGTCCGGGAGGAAGGCAGTGAGCATGGGGTCGTTTCGCCGCCCTGGCTCCGCCTCCAGCTCCAAGTCTGCAGGTCAGATGATGAAGTGTAACGCTCCTGATGGTTTGTGGAGCTGCAGACTCACAGCCTGACTCTGTCTTTGTGTTTGATGCTGCAGGGAGGGACGGGTCAGGGGCCGGAGCCGTGGACGAGGAGGACTTCATCCAGGCCTTCGAGGACGTCCCTGCGGTCCAGGTACAGAGAGACGCTCTAAGACCTGTCAGGATGTCTCCTCACCTCCTTAACCTCCTTCTCTCCTTCCTCAGATCTACTCCAACAGGGAGGTGGAGGAGGCCATGACCAAGATCAGGGACGTGCTGTCAGACGATAAGAGGGACTGGGAGCTGAGGGTGGCGGCGGTAAGACCTCCTGACCTCCTGATCTCTGTGTGTGTGTGAGGTGAACTCTGTGGCGCTGACGGTTTCTCCTCCTCCTCCTACAGCTGAAGAAGGTGCGTTCGCTGCTCTTGGCCGGCGCTGCAGAGTTCGACGGGTTTCCTCAGCAGCTGCGTCTCATGGAGGCTGCGTTCAAGCTGTCCGCCAAAGACCTGCGCTCCCAGGTGGTGAGGGAGGCCTGCATCACTCTGGGGTACGTCTAAGGATGGCGTGAAAGCGTGTTCAACGCGTTTTGAAGGTGTGTTGTTTCTCACCTCAGAGTCCTGTGTCTCTGCTCTCCCATCAGTCACCTGTCTTCAGTTTTGGGCGGCCGCTTCGACCACGCCGCCGAGGCCATCATGCCCATCCTCCTCAACCTGGTCCCTAACAGTGCCAAAGTCATGGCCACCTCGGGCATGGCCGCCATCCGTCTCATCCTCAGGGTACGGCTCCTCTTTAACGTTTTCACAGATACAGGATCAGATTGTTGGATCAGGTCTGACCCCAGTCTGTGTCTCTGTGATCCTGCAGCACACACACTTCCCTCGGCTCATCCCCATCATCACCAGCAACTGCAGCTCCAAGTCTGTGGCCGTCAGGAGGTGAGAGGAGGACGCGGTTGTGACTTCAGTTTTCTTTGTGTGAATGTTTATGGATGTGAAATATTTTCTGTGTTTTAATCTGTTTTAATCAGACGCTGCTTTGAGTTCCTGGACCTGATGCTGCAGGAGTGGCAGACCAGCGCCTTGGAGAGGTGAGGAAGATGAAGATTAAACTTTTTATTCCTGGTTTTTAAACTTCCAGCTCTGAAACTAAAAGCTGATGTTCGAGGAGAGCAGTTTCTCGGTGACGGTGACACCGGCAGGCTCACTACCTCCTCAGGTAACATGACCCCGGCAGAGCGGGAGCTGCCTCAGCAGTTTCCATGGCGATGCCAGGGCGAGGGGAGGGGAGGGGGTTTCTCTGTGGTTCTGCTTCCTGCTGCAGCCGCCAGAGAGAAACCTGAGCTTTCCCTCGCCGCCAGGGGAGCGCTCTGGTTCTTATCGATCCGCCACTCAGAGTGTGTGTGTGTGTCTTTCTGCTTTAAACACACCAAGCAGCTCCAGATCAGACTGTGACTCATACAGGAGGTCAAAGGTCGCCTGCAGACCTAACGTGCTCTCTCCTCCTCTCAGACATGGAGCGGTTTTGATGGAGACCATAAAGAAAGGAGTTCATGACGCAGACGCTGAGGCTCGCTCTGTGGCCAGGAAGTAAGTCTCACACACACACACACACACACACACACACACACGGGTCAAACTGACGAGGACAGACCTAACCGCCACCTCGCCGCCCTCCTGCAGGTGTTACTGGGGTTTCCACGGTCACTTCCGTCGGGAGGCGGAGCAGCTCTTCCAGGGCCTGGAGTCGTCCTATCAGAAAGCTCTGCAGGCTCACCTGAGGAGCGGCGACAGCCTGATGTCGCTGCCCGCCTCAGACCGCTCCTCCTCCTCCTCACAGGAGAGCCTCAAGTGAGCCTCCTCCTCCTCTCTGCTCCATGGGATCATGGGAAATAACTCCACGCTGTTGATTTAGCATCTTTCTGACTTGGCGTTCTCGCTCTCTGTCTCCACAGCCGACCCGTGTCAGTGAAGTGCAGCTTTGGGAGCAGCTCCACCAGATGTAAGACGCCGCAGAGCTCTGCGTTGGTTTGTGAACGTTAGGAAATAAAGACGTTAACTCAGGGTTTGATGTTTGTCTCCAGCTAAAGCTGCTCACACCAGGACACCCGCCGCCTCCTCTCCTGGCTCCCTCCAGCGCTCCCGCAGCGACGTGGACGTCAACGCGGCAGCTACCGCCACTGCCCGAACGAGGATGCCCGCTGTGCCCTCAGCTGTGACAGCGACACCCTTCAGCTCAGCTTCAGCTCTCCCACCGGGGTCCTACGCTTCACTGGGTGAGACACACCTCTGTACACCTGTGACCCTGAGCCCAGGGGTCTGATGCTCCCCCTCTGTCTTTAAACATGTCTGAATCCTTCAGAGTCAGGATGATCCGTCCTGTCAGTCTCTGCCCCCCCTCTTTATCTAGCCTTTGTGCAGCCTAACCCCTGACCCCTGACCCTTGTTGTGTCCCCTCTGGCCCTCCTTCCTGTCAGACGGCTCGTGGTCTGTGAGCGCAGACGGTAAGCTGTGTGTGTGTGTGTGTGTGTGTGTGTCTGTGATGGACTGTCTCTGCATGGACGTCCCCGCATGGTGTCCTGTGAGTGGTCTGCTGCACTGAGGACCAGTCTGTGTCGTAGCAGCAGGAGAGCAGCTGAGTCCTGGAGGAGCTGGGGGACTCTGTGGGACTCTGGGGGACTCTGTGGGACTCTGGGGGACTCTGGGGGACAGATAAAACTCCCTGTTTCATGTTTCCCTCTCACTTCCTGTCGTCTGATGACTTCACTGTCTGCATGTCGACTCTGTAACAAACTCCAGGTTTTGAAATGTGGAGCGTCTGTCTCTCATTGACTCACCGTCAGCGTCTCCTGTCCCTGAAGGTCGAGTCCGGACCAGGAGGACCAGCTCAGGGAGCAGCCCGTGCGTCACAGACAGCCGGGGGAGGAGCCGGGGGAAGGTGGTCTCCCAGTCTCAACGTGAGCCGCTTTCTGATCTAGTTCTGGTTTTTGAGACCCTGAAGTCCGACCTCTTCACTGACCCCCCTCTGTCTTCAGCTGGCAGTAGATCGGGCTCTCCAGGCCGGCTGCTGAGCTCCACATACGGACGAATCCCCCGGCCGACCATGGGCACCGCCGCCGCCGCAGCCAGCAGCACCTCCTCCAGCCTGGCAGACAAGAGCCGGCCCCGGGGCCACCGCAGCCAGGGCTGCAGCCGGGAGACCAGCCCCACCAGATCAGGAGCAGGTAAGGAGGCGTAGATGGAGTCACCTCCTGCAGGAGGAGGTTTTAGGGGGCACACCCCGTGAAAACCAGCACCACTAACCTGAACCCAGCTCCTCCCTGATTTCTGATTTCTCCTCCTGACTAACCGTCTCTGAGAAGCTCCATGTGTGTCCACGTCTGGCTCAGTGTGCTACAAGCTAAACTCTGCCTCCTTGCGCTGCTGTCTGTCTCTGTCTCTGTCTCTCTGTCTGTCTCTGTCTCTGTCTCTGTCTCTGTCTCTGTCTCTGTCTCACGCGTCTCCAGCCCGCAGCAGAATCCCCAGACCCAGCATGAGTCAGGGCTGTAGCCGCGAAACCAGTCGCGAGAGCAGCCGAGACACCAGCCCTGCCAGGGGTTTCTCCCCCCTGGGTGAGTACCACTGAAGTCCCCAAACCTCCTCTGTGTGTCCCAGAGCTCAGCAGGAGGGAGGAGTGAAGGAGGTCAGGGTAGGGATGGATGGATGTGGATCAGTCAGGTTTAATAAAACACGTGGATGTTTAGAGTTAGCGTTAGCATCTGTGTTTGTTGTGTCTGATTCTTCAGTCTCCTCCTCCTCTAACCTCCTCCTGACAAACTGAGCGTAGAGGAGACAAACCTCCTCTCTGACGTCTCTGTCTCTAACTGTCCGTCCTCCTCCAGCCACGCGGCGTCACTCCCGCTCCACCAGCGCCCTGTCCTCTGCAGAGTGTTACTCAGGTGATCACAGAGGTCTCCTCAGGAGGCTCGGCTCAGTCTGACAGATAAACACTCAGACACGTCGCACAGAAGGAGGAGGAGGAGGAGTTATTATCTGTCTGACTGACTGAAGCCTCCCTGCATGGTCAGATAGATAGAGAGAGCAGTGCTCCATCACAGGCTGAACATGTGCATCACTCACCACCAGGGGGCAGCACCAGACCTCATCCTGCTCTTCACAATTCTGCAGTCAGGCTGATAGAGGAGGGATATTTCTGTGCTCTCATGTTAAAAACATAAACCAAAGGTTGTGAATTGTGAAGATTCATTTTTTTTGCAGCTTCTGAGTTTGATCCTCATGTTTTTCTGTTTGCATCCACCTCTGCACTCCTCCATGTTAGGTTAAAGTTTGTGTTTCTGCTCCTCATCCTCAGACGTCTGTTTCAGCTTCTTGGCTCTTTTCTTTGGCCTGGCTCTGGCTCTTTACGTTTCATCCTGAGGACTTTTAATCCTGTGTGATAACCCGCTGCTCTCCTCCTGCTCCCTCAGACCGTCTGTCTCATCAGGCGCGCATCTCAGCCTCCGTCAACGCCATGAAGATCCTGAACACAGGCACCGACGTGGAGGCTGCTGTGGCCGATGCTCTGGTAAGAATGAGACGAAGTGAAGCTGCTTTTTATGTCCGTCCACAAACCAGCAAATTTACTTCTGGCTCTGTTTGCTTCAGCTCTTAGGAGACTCCAGGAGTAAGGTACAGAAACCTCATCGTTATCAGGCGTGGTCTGTGTCTGCATGCAGAGCATGAGCGTTTCTCTCTGAGTCTTTTTCTGAAACATGAGAGAAAGTGAAAGAGACTGAGGGTCAGCATGTGCAGCTTCTTCCAGGACGCTCGTTAGAGTTGAAAGTCCTGATTTCCTGATCATGTTTCTGATAACAAACCTGCTAACGTGATCCTGGGAGAGGAAAGCTGTGACCCAGGCGTGTGTGTGTGTGTGAGTGTGTGTGACCTCTCCATCCCTCTGACCTGCATGTCTGAGCCTGTAGCTGCACGTTCGGCCTCCTCGGTTATAATCTGACAGATCAGATCCTCCTCGTCTCTAACCATAACGTCTCCTGCTCAGCGGAGACCGGTGAGGCGGCGCTTCGAGTCCCCGGGGATGTACTCCGATGACGACGCCAACAGCGACGCCTCCAGCGCCTGCTCCGAGCGCTCATACAGCTCACGCAACGGAGGCATGGCGCCGCACTACCTGCGCCAGACGGAGGACGTGGCCGAGGTGCTGAACCACTGCGCCAGCGCCAACTGGTCCGAGAGGAAGGAGGGGCTGCTGGGACTGCAGAACCTGCTCAAGAGCCAGAGGATGCTGAGGTGGGTTTGAGGAGAGTCCTCTGGTTCTGGTTCTGGTTGAGTCCAGGTGGAGGTGACTGAGGACTAACATGTCTGCTCCCTCTCTCCGTCAGCCGGGTGGAGCTGAAGCGGCTCTGTGAGATCTTCACCAGGATGTTTGCAGACCCTCACAGCAAGGTGAGACCAGCATGACCCCAGAGACCACCTCAGAGTCTGATCCTGCTCTCAGGACTAACCCCACCTGCTGACCTCACTAACTGACTGTTTCTGTGTTGCATGGCTCCTGGCTGCTGGCTCTGGACTCTAACAAACACCAGAGAGTAAGTGTCGGCTCACCTGACCCCACGCCGCCTGTGTGCGTCCCCCAGCAGCAGCGAGCGTTAAAGCCGCCGTGACTAACGCCGTGTGTCTCCTCCCAGGTGTTCAGCATGTTCCTGGAGACTCTGGTGGACTTCATCCTGCTGCACAGGGACGACCTGCAGGACTGGCTCTTCGTCCTGCTCACCCAGCTGCTGAAGAAGATGGGGGCCGACCTGCTGGGCTCGGTCCAGGCCAAAGTCCAGAAGGCCCTGGACGTCACCAGGTCAGCAGGGCTGTGTGTCTGTGGCTCAGTGTGTGTGTGTGTTAACGAGGTGACCCCTCTGAGCGTGTGTGTGTGTGTCCTCCTGCAGAGAGTCCTTCCCTCACGAGCAGCAGTTCAACATCCTGATGCGCTTCATCGTGGACCAGACGCAGACGCCAAACCTCAAGGTCAAGGTGGCCATCCTGCGCTACATCGAGGCGCTGGCTCGCCAGATGGACCCGGCCGACTTCGTCAACTCCAGTGAGACCCGCCTCGCCGTCTCTCGCATCATCACCTGGACCACCGAGCCCAAAAGCTCCGACGTCCGCAAGGTAAGAGGAGAACAGGCTCAGTCCAGCTCCCCTCAGACCTCCTCAGACCTCCTCAGACCTCCTCAGACCTCCTCAGACCTCCTCAGACCTCCTCAGACCTCCTCCCTCTCTCAGTTCTGCTCCTTTGTTTTCAGTTCAGTTTCTCTTTGTTTCATTTTTTTCTTTCTACTTTTTGTTTTTGTTTTCCCACTCCACATTTCTCGCCCACCGCGCCCCTAGACCCTTCAAAACTGGGCGGGGGAGGACTTCTCAGGCCGAGCCAGCACCGTGGCCTCTCTGCCTGGGGAGGGCAACGTGGAGGAGAGGTGCAAGCAGGTAGAAAGTCCACCGACCAGCATGACCGCAGTGTGTCACCTGCGCTAACAGCCTGAGAGAAACAGCCTGACAGAAACAGCCTGACAGAAACAGCCTGACAGAAACAGCCTGACAGAAACAGCCTGACAGAAACAGCCTGACAGAAACATCCTGACAGAAACAGCCTGACAGAAACAGCCTGACACAAACAGCCTGACACAAACAGCCTGACACAAACAGCCTGACAGAAACAGCCTGACAGAAACAGCCTGACAGAAACAGCCTGACACAAACAGCCTGACAGAAACAGCCTGACAGAAACAGCCTGGGGGTGATCAGGGAGCAGAGACCGCTCTGTTTGAGCTGCAGGGTGCATGATGGAGGGGGCGGGGCTCTAACCTCAGACTAACCAATCAGACGTGAGCGTGTGCTTTAACTCCTGACCCTGAGCCTCTCTCTGCTCGTACCGTCTGTCAGGAAACACTCCTCCACGCTGACTTTTTGTTTGGATGTGACAGACGAGCAGCATGTTACTTTACTTCCTCTTTCTCATTAATCTGTGAAGAAAAGCTGTTGATTGGTGTGTGTGTGTGTGTGTGTGTGTGTGTGTGTGTGTGTGTGTGTGTGTGTGTGTGTGTGTGTGTGCAGGCCGCCCAGGTGGTGCTCATCGCCCTCTTTGAGCTCAACACCCCCGAGTTCACCATGCTGCTGGGGGCTCTGCCCAAAACCTTCCAGGACGGGACCACCAAGCTGCTGCACAACCACCTGAGGCACACCAGCGCCAGCAGCGGCGTCGGCATGGTAACGCCCTGACTCCACCCACTGTTCCTCTGTGTGTGTCAGCGTCAGCGTCACGTCCTCTGTGTCTCTGTTCCTCAGGCGTCTCCCGGGAACGCCGCGGCCGGACGGCCCCCGCCCCGACAGCCCGGCAGCCGCAGCAGCCCGCTCACCTCCCCCACCAACTGCTCCCACGGGGGGCTGTCTCCCAGGTAGCCCCGCCTCTGAGTCTTTGTTTCTACTGAGTTGACATCCTCACCCCAGCTCCAGCAGCTGCTCCGTCAGCCTCCAGCCGCTGAGCTAACTCTGACTGACCACAGCTTCTCTCTCTCTCACTCCTCCTCCTCTCCTCCTCTCCTCCTCTCCTCCTCCCCCGGCTGGGTGCAGTCGTCTTTGGGGTTGGAGCGCAGACGGCCTTTCCAAGTTCCCTCCTCCACCCTTCCCCTCCCCTCTTCCTCCACCCGCTGCCCACTCCTCCCTCAAGGCAGTGCGGCGGGCTTACTCCCCCAGGTAACCCCTCCCCTCTGATCCTCATCCTCCTCCTCACCCTGCTCCTCCTCATCCTCCTCATCCTCCTCATCCTTGTGAGCACGTTTACAGCCTGTCTGATCTGACCTCACTGTGACCTCACGTGACCTCACGGTGACCTCACGGTGACCTCACGTCTCGGCTCTCATCCCTGTCTGTCTCCATCGTCTCTGTGCTCTCTGAGCTGCTGGTCTCCCTCACTCACCTCCTCCTGCGTCTCCTCTCTTGCAGCAGCATGCTGGAGTACGACAGTGAGAACCTGAACTCGGAGGAGATCTACAGCTCGCTGCGCGGCGTCACAGAGGCCATCCAGAACTTCAGCTTCCGCAGCCAGGAGGACCTGATGGAGCCGCTGAGACGAGACGGGAAGAGAGACGGCATGGTGAGCCTCCTCCTGCTCCTCCTGCAGCAGTAACACACCCCTCACAGGTGGTAACAGCAGTGTTTCCTGTCGTTGCAGTCCGGGGTCGGCGCGTCCTCAGACCCAGACCCCAGACTCGGCGTGGATGTGGTTGGAGGAGGACGCACGGCTCTGGATAATAAGACGTCTCTGCTGAACACGCCGTCTCCTCGCTCCTTCTCGGGGCCGCGCTTCAGAGACTACAACCCCTACAACTACACGGACAGCATCAGCACGCTGGACAAAGCCGCCCTGAAGGAGGCGCTGTACGAGGACGCCGTGGAGCAGCTGAGGGACGGTGAGGGTGCAGACAGAGGAGAGATGACTGTGTGCACTTTGACCTTCCTGTCCTCTAACGGACTCTCTGTCTCTGCAGGATCCCGACAGGAGTGTGTGGAAAACAAGATCCTGAACCCCAAGAACTTCCCAGGTAGACCTGGTCTCTGTGACACGCTGAGTCCCAGTCTGATGGTTTCTGTCCTGCTCTGGTTTCAGACCCTCACAAACGAGTCTCTGTGTCTCTGTGTCTCTGTCGTCCTGCAGCGGGCCCCGCAGAGCAGCTGGAGCTGGTGGGGGGGCTGCTGAAGGAGCTCTCCCAGGGCCAGGCGGGGGAGCGCGGCCCTGAGGAGCGCCGGGGGACCCTGCTGGAGCTGCTGAAGGTGGCCCGAGAGGACAGCCTGGTGGTCTGGGAGGAGCACTTTAAGACCATGCTGCTGCTGCTCCTGGAGACGCTGGGGGACAAAGACGTGAGGACAAAACCAGGGAGACCACATCGCTACAGACTCTGAGGGTAAGACCGTCTAACCAGTCTCCGTCCCTGTCTCTGTCTCAGCACACGATCCGGGCTCTGTCCCTGCGGGTCCTGAAGGAGATCCTGAGGAACCAGCCGGCCCGCTTCAAGAACTACGCTGAGCTGACCATCATGAAGACCCTGGAGGCCCACAAAGACTCCCACAAAGAGGTGAGCGTCCTCTGGTGGACTCTGAGGTCTGGGTCCTGATATAACCCTGCTGTGGCTGAAGAGGGTCTCACTCTGACCCCTACAGGTGGTGCGTGCTGCGGAGGAGGCGGCGTCCACTCTGGCGGGCTCCATCCACCCCGAGCAGTGCATCAAGGTCCTCTGTCCCATCGTGCAGACGGCGGACTACCCCATCAACCTCGCCGCCATCAAGATGCAGACCAGAGCCATCGAGCGCATCGCCAAGGAGCCGCTGCACCACCTGCTGTCTGACATCATCCCTGGACTCCTGCAGGTGAGGAGCTCCTCCACTCACAGGGAGGCCCCAGGTGCTGGTTTCAGGTCTGACTGAGCGCGCTCTGCTCCACAGGGCTACGACAACACGGAGAGCAGCGTGAGGAAGGCCAGCGTCTTCTGCCTGGTCGCCATCTACTCCGTCATCGGGGAGGAGCTGAAGCCGTACCTGGCTCAGCTGACCGGCAGCAAGGTACGCTCTCAGGGGCCAGTCTTTCATGGGTCAGTCAGTCTCTCAGGGCCAGATTCTCAGGGGTCAGTCTCTCAGGGGTCAGACTCTCAGGGGTCAGTCTCTCAGGGGTCAGTCTCTCAGGGGTCAGACTCTCAGGGGTCAGACTCTCAGGGCCAGACTCTCAGGGCCAGACTCTCAGGGCCAGACTCTCAGGGGTCAGACTCTCAGGGGTCAGACTCTCGGGGGTCAGACTCTCAGGGGTCAGTCTCTCAGGGGTCAGACAGTCTCTCAGGGGTCAGTCTCTCAAGGGTCAGACTCTCAGGGGTCAGTCAGTCTCTCAGGGGTCAGTCTCTCAGGGGTCAGTCTCTCAAGGGTCAGACTCTCAGGGGTCAGTCAGTCTCTCAGGGGTCAGACTCTCAGGGGTCAGTCTCTCAGGGGTCAGACTCTCAGGGGTCAGTCTCTCAAGGGTCAGACTCTCAGGGGTCAGTCAGTCTCTCAGGGGTCAGTCTCTCAGGGGTCAGACTCTCAGGGGTCAGTCTCTCAGGGGTCAGTCTCTCAGGGGTCAGACTCTCAGGGGTCAGACTCTCAGGGCCAGACTCTCAGGGCCAGACTCTCAGGGGTCAGTCTCTCAAGGGTCAGACTCTCAGGGGTCAGTCAGTCTCTCAGGGGTCAGTCTCTCAGGGGTCAGTCTCTCAAGGGTCAGACTCTCAGGGGTCAGTCAGTCTCTCAGGGGTCAGACTCTCAAGGGTCAGACTCTCAGGGGTCAGTCAGTCTCTCAGGGGCCAGTCTCTAACCCCCCTCCTGTGTCTCTCCTGCAGATGAAGCTGCTCAACCTCTACATCAAGAGGGCCCAGACCTCCACCAGCAACAGCAGCAGCTCCTCTGACATCTCCTCCTACTAACTCCTCCTCCTCCTCAGACTTAAACCTCCTCATTCCTTCAGCCCATCGCTGATCTGAGACCAGGGTCTCATGCAGTCTGTGGGACCAGGCTGAAAGCCCAAATCCTCCTCTTCCAAAACTATGATTCCTGTGTCAGCTCTTCATCCTCCTCATCCTCTCCTGGTCTTTAGGCTCAGCTGTTTGATTTAGACTTCTGTAGTCGTGAGCCTTAAACCTCCACCTCTATCAGGGTTGATGGAGACGTTGTGGTCCCTCAGACCGTTTGTAGATCTCCTTCCCTGTGGTCTGGACCCTTTGAGGAGATGAGGAGGAGGAGGAGAGCTGTGCTGGGCTGAGGACCAACCTGTGGCTGTCAGTTTCCTGTGCCGTCCCAACCTTTAATCCTCGTCTTTAGCTTCTGTTGCTGGGACACATCAGACCTTACCGTACGCTGAATGTAAAGAGCTCTGACAGGATGTGGATCTCACCTGTCCTCCTTCCTAACTACTGCCTCATTCAACCTGGTGGATCAGTCCTGAAGGCGTAGGAATGTGTGTCGCCCTGAACACGGAGCGCTGAGAGCGGCTGATTGAAGGCGCCGTCTGAGGGTTGGCTTTAAAACTAAAGAGCGATGTGTGTTTACTGCTGAAGGACCCGTCGTCATGGGAACGAGTGTGAGCTTCAAAATGTGAAAACAGACTCCTCGGTTAGACAGGAAGTGATCATTTGGCTGGCCAATGATTGAAGCAGTGAGCGCGAGGAGCCAGCAGCTGATCTGTGTTTTCAGACCAACAGGAGAGGACTGATCTCTGCAGCACTCATCACGTTAATCAGACACCTGAAGCAGGTAAAACGTGCTCCTTAGAGACCAACCTGTAGGAAAACGTGCACAGTAAATAATAACAGACCCAGCCTGCAGACATGCCTTGACTCTCATGAATGTAGTCTCTGCAGCTGGCTGTGAAACAGTCTCCTCTCCAAACCAAGAATCAAAGACCTGAACCGGGACCAAATCCTTCAGGAGAGAAACTTTAAACCTGCTATTCAGAGACGTGTGTGTCTCTGAGGGGGTTTAATTTGTGATTTAGTGAAAAACAATCAAACGTTGAATGTTTGCAGACGTGTTCAGACACTGAACTGATGAGTGCTGCGCTGAGATCAGCTGTTTGTGTCAAACCCAGAGCCTGAAGGCCCCTCAGCTGAGGAGGGAGACGTTTTAAAACAGACAAATGAAGTTTCACTCCAGCTCAGTCTGAACTGGGAGTTCATGGGTTGAGTTGTGTTTCCAGTGGAGGCTGCTGGGGTTTGTAGTTTTATTCCCATATTTACTGTAGTGTATTTATATTCTGTTACATTCTGAAGGTCACGTAGAGGTCACACAGAGTCTCAACCTGCTTCGTTGGTCTGCTGACAAACGTGTTGACGCTGCGTCCTGGTTTTAAAGAGACGGTCTGACGAGGACACGCTGGTCTGAATGTAGTCCCTCTGAGACCCAATGTGAAATATTTAAAGCAAAGAGCTTCAGCCTGACTCAGACTGACAATCTGAATGATGAGGGGGTTCAAAGCCAGCGCCAGAGGCTCGGCGCCGCTCCGAGGACGGTGTGACGGGGACGTTTGATCCTCAGACTTTAGCAATAATCTCTCAGAAACGTCAAAGCACTGTACATCACTTCCTGTTCCTCCTCTGACGCTCGCTGGTCAGTGTACAGAAGTTAGTGTGAAGTTTATGATCAAATATTACTGCTGCTTATCCCATACTAACACACGCGCCTCATCACGCCAGCACACGTACTGTATCAGCTCAGAGGGGGGGGCGCGGTGACTGATGAAGAACCACACCCCCTGACTGCACACGTCAGAGCATGAAGGCCTCTGATTGGTTAAACGAGGGCTGCAGAGGACTCTGGGTCCTGTTAGAGCCACGCTTCAGCATCTTGGGAAAAGCACTTTAGTGGATGTGAAGGAGAAGCTGTGATCACACAGAGCTGCAGCCTGTTAGCTTAGCATAGGAACAGGAAACAGCTAACCTGGGTTTTTATGGAGTATGGGGACAGCAGACTCATGAGGTCTGACAGTTTGACACCAGAGGGGGGTGTATCTGTGTAAATGTGCTCGTGCAGAGAGGTTTCCCAGGCTGTTGGAGGCGGTCTTTAGCGGACTGAGAGCCCCAGAATGTGAAGGGTGCTGAGTCTGAGGACTCCCAGGCCTTACCTGATCCGTTACCACTCAGACTGTTAAATTTGATGCTCTCTGACTCTGGACTGAATGTTTCTGTCTGACCCAGTGTGAGCCTGCTGACGTCCAGGGGCTCAGAGTCACTTCCCTTTACTTTTTGTACAGTGTGGTCTTAAACCACAGCTCGTGAAGTGCGTCTCAGCAGGGCGTCTGCGGCTGCGTGGCCCAAACTAAAACTCTGAATGAAAACTCTGACGGAGAGAGCGTGGTCCTCTTGATTTCCTGACTGTGTGCCTTTGGGTAAAGATTTCTGGCAATACTAACCTTTACTAACACCTCCCTGCTCCTGGAGGTGGACTCCTGTGAGAACCAAACGTCCTGTGGAGAGGAAGACGAGCTGTAAATAAGCTTCAGGGAGGTCTTTCCCGGTCCACCCACTCCAGTGCATGGCTCCTGTTTGTTTCTGTCGCTGCTCCCTCTGGTTTGATGCTCTGCAGTATTTATGTTTGGTTCCCTGTGTATGACTGTATATATTTACCTGTTTGGTTCTCTTTCACCTGTGATAGACTTTGCAGAACTTGAAATAAACTATCAGACTTCTACTCCTGCTGTTTGTCCTGGTGTTTTAATGCTCTTTAACTGAATTATTATTGTTTCTAATTGAATATCTGTGACTCGCTGCAGGTCTGTGTGTGCTGAGTGTTTTATTTATATCATTTTTAATAATTCAAAAGTAAATTATGAAATAAACCCTTCATTAAATAAACACAAATAAAAAATAATACATTAATTTAAATTAATTAATTGTTATATTTACAAAACATCATCTTTTTACAGCTTTTTTTTTGTTTGCGGCTCTTTATACAACTTCATTTCCCATGAGCACTCGCGCGCGGCGCCACAGTCCATTCTCCACAGGTGTAGCCAACAGACGTGATTGGTTCGGTCATTTCCGGTCACCGACAGACGCCGTAGAAAGTGACGGTAAACAGTGTTATACCGGGAGGAATTAAATGAATGATGTTGTTTAAAAAAAGCTTCAGGTGAAACCGGAATAAAAACATGAGCGTAGCGAAGCGAAAGGACAAAAAGAAACTGCGTTTATAAGCTAGCAGTTAGCATTTAGCGGCTACACAGTGACGGAAGAAAACCGCCGAGTGGCGCCATTGGACCAGAAACGGCTCAGCTCCGAGTAACCCCGCTCCGTCTGCTGCCGGCGATAAAAACAGACACAGTCAGTCCCTTCTGTTGTTTAATGTGATAAAATAAAAATAATTTTAATGTTTTATTATTTTAATGTTTATTTTTAATTATAACCTGAGATAAAGTTACATTAAATGTGTTAAACTTCCGGGCAGCTGCGGCGCTCGGCAGCTCTGTGGGAATCAAACCGGTGACTTCTGCTGCTGTTTTCAGGACCGGACCTTCATGGGGGTCTCTCCGAGTCCGGCTCAGAACCACAGAGACCAGGAAGGAGAAGTAGACCAGGGTCACACTGAAAACACCAGCCGGCAGGTACAGAGCAGCGTTAAAAGCTCGGACTTTTAATTAAATTAAATTATTAGACACGTTAATTACTGAAGAAAAATAAGACAACAAGGAGTCAGAGTGTGACAGCTTCATTTTTAATTATTACATTTAATTAATACACGTTTAAAAGACGCTTTCAGTGAGAGGTTAGAGGAGGAATATAAACATTAAACAGATTAGACTGAAGAGGACGCAACAATAATAAAAACAACAATTATTATTATTATCATTATTATTATTGTTGTTGTTATAAGAATAGTAATGTTTAAATAACAGTTCGAAAGCAAAGAATAAAAAATAATTAAGCTGCAAAAATAGACTGTAATTGTATAAGTCTTTAATTATTTAAGTGCAACATTATTATCAAAACATCTGAATTAAATTTAGCCAATTTCTCATTTTTATAACCTTAAATAAAAATAATTAAAATGTGTTTTTTATTTATTTACTTTTATCCACAGAGTTGAAGTAAAGAGCAGAATTAATTTAAAGCATCTTAATTTCCCAGCAGATGTTATTATTTATATCATGTGTTAATGCACAGTTTTTATGTTTGTGTGAAATGTGTCTTTAATTCACAAAGAATGAGTTTGTACAGTTCATATGTTTATTATAGTTTCTGTAGAGGTGAGCTGGTTCTGGTTCTGGTTTTGGTCTCTGACGAGCTGCAGATAAAACTTGCGCTCAGACATCCCTGATGTTTTTACTCCTCCTGGTTTTACTCCTGGTTTTACTCCTGGTTTTACTCCTGGTTTTACTCCTGGTTTTCCTCCTGGTTTTCCTCCTGGTTTTCCTCCTGGTTTTACTCCTGGTTTTACTCCTGGTTTTACTCCTGGTGTCATTATTTCCATTAATCTAACCGATCCTCCTCCTAATGTGATTCCTGCTGATGGATAAACGGTGGCCCGCGCTGTTTGCGCTCTGTGCTCCGCTCTGTATAAATCTTTAAACACATCACCCGGATCAGCGGCTCCTAATGGGGTGTTTGATTTGAGGATCAGAGCGGGGCGTGGGGACGGAGCCTCCTGGTAGTCAGACCTTTGCCGTGGTCGCTCAGCGGCGTGCCGTGTGTGTCCTGCGTGCTGTAACGGAGCGCTGCCTCTCTCATCAGCATGCACACGCTGTTGAAAATTAATTTCATTAAAGAGCCTCTATTTGTCCCCCCAGCCGCTCCTGCAGCTCCTCCACCGCCGCCTCCTCCTGCTTAAAGGCCCTCATAGTGTATGATTAGCGCACATTTCCCCAACCTGGCTGGGAGTGGCGGCTGGGTCGGGAGGTCGCCCAAATGAAAGAGAACAACTTCATTGTGAGATGACTGGCCCATAAATCATCGGCCGTTTTCTATAAATCACGGCAGATGGCAGGGAGCGCGCCGGGGCTCATGGGAGCTGGTTGCGGCCCCTGTGCATGATGGGAAGGGCCGGGCTTAGCTGCGGCGGAGGCTGGCAGAAGCTCAGGGTCAGTTCCAGTTTGTGGATGCTGAAGACGTGAGGTGCGGTGGAGGCGGGCCAGAGGCCTGCACCGTCACCCCCTCCCCCCGTCCCTGCAGCTCAGCACAGACTCACCTGATGAGGTTCAGAGCCCGGAGGTCCACGTGCTGCCCCCTTCCTCCCTGCCCTCCGTTTAACAGGTCTAATGTGCCTGCTTAATATGGAGACAACTTCATCCCCCCCCCGTCCCCGAGCTGCGCCGAGACCTGTCAGGTTGACACTGAGAGTCCGCCCAGGAGGGGACGCGTGCCCGCCGACTCACGCCTTCATTATTCTTCATGATTATTTAACAGAGCAGGATTCAGCCGCAGTGCAGCCGTCACACACACTCACACACTCACACACACTCACACACACTCACACACTCACACACACTCACACACACGCTGTTTAACTCTGTGCTTTCACCTGGGCCTAAAGGACGTCTGTGTGTCTAACACCACGTCTCCAAACATCTCAGCGTCTCTAACCAGAGGAGGAACAACACAAGTCTTCAGTGTCAGAGAAGATATCTGAATCCTCTGAATCCTCTGATTCCTCACGTCTGACGGCACAGACAGGTTCAGATCTCCCAGCATGCACTTTGTAAAATCACAGCTTCTCTTTAAATGAGGAGCAGACGCTGCAGACTACAGATAAAATAATCTGAATCATTTCAGGAACACAGCGTCTCTGTGTCTTCCTCCGTCCTCCTGATCCTCTGCAGAGACGTGTTTTAAATCAGGACGTGTGCACGGTAACGCTGTTCCCTCTGTCACCTGTGGAGGGCGTCTCAGAGCTGGGGTCAGGATCAAACAGGATCAGGCCTTTTTAAAACTTCTGAACTCTCAGGAAAGTTCCTACATTACCCAGAAGCCTCCTGTCACAGCGGAGGTGATCTGATGGTTTTGCTGCTGTAAACCTCCTGAATCCAGCTCTGAGGCCCAGGGTGGGCTCCTGGAGTCCTCAGAGTCTGTGGGTGCTGTCCTGGTCTGATCAGGGTCTAAAGCAGACTGAGGGGGTCTGAACCAGCTCTGGATCTGGAACTTGACCATCTCTGAGCAGCTGATGGTTTCCTCCTCCTGATCCGGCTCTGATGGTGTGTGTGAGTGTGTGTGTCGTAGCCTCTGTCCTGGTGTGTGTGCTGCGTGCTCCTCCCTGTACGGACTCAGACTGGGAGCTGCTGGGAGCTGCTGGGAGCTGCTGGGAGCTGCTGGGAGCTGCTGGGAGCTGCTGGGAGCTGCTGGGAGCTGCTGGGAGCTGCTGGGCTGTGAATCGGGGTTATGGGGGAATTGGTTTGTTCCTCGCCGCGCTGCACTTAAAAGCAGCCGAGCCCATTAGCTGCTGCCCTCCTTTTCTCCTCTCGCTTTATCTCCTCCCCTCCTCCCCCCTCTGCTGCAGCCTCCTCGACCGGTTGGCCCCAAACCAGAGGCTCCTGGTCCTGGGAGACCTGTTCAAACACTTAGAGAAGAGACGGAGGGCGCTAATGAGCAGCAGGCTGCTCTGATGGTTCAGGGTCCACGTGGACTTCAGGTCTGAGGGGGATCAGTTCATTCAGGTTTTCTCTGGCGTCTGGTTCAAACGTCCTCAGGACGAGTTTATCAGACCAGATCCCAGAGTCAGGATCTGAGTCCAGGAGGATCAGGGTCTGTGTGGATCATCAGCTCCCTGTCTCGTCATGTGTGTGTCATGACGGTCTGCGGGGGGCCAAGGGCACAGCGGGCTCTTCAAGGTGGACCCCCTCTCTAACCCCGCCCCCCCTGTCTGTGGCATTAATGCAGATTATGGTCTGATAATTTAATAAGTTCTCGGTTTTGATCCGTCCTTTTTCGTCCAATTATCATCGGCAGGGGGTTGCGTTCCATCATCAGAAAATAAACACCATCGATCATCCTTGTAATGATTAGCCGCTGACAGGCCGCGCTACGCTCTGCATAAATGGACTTTAATGGCGAGCTGGAGAGCAGCGCGGGCTGGGTTTCCTCTGCAAACTTTGGCTCCACGTCGGGGTTATTACCCGTGCTGATAATCACAGCAAGGCTCCCTTTATGCTGCGGAGCGGCGGCGTGCTTCACAGCCAGCGAGGAGAGCCATTTCTTAAAGGATTACGTCAGGGGAGACCGGCTCCAGCTCACAACTCAGAGCCAAGACATGCAACCGCCGCCTGTTAAGTCCTTCCAGAAAGAGGCGGAAGGTGCCAGAAGCATCGGCGGAGCTGGCACGGCCGCCGCCTCCGCATCAGGGCCTCTCTATTAACGGCATGGAAAAATGATGCTGCATTTCCCGCCTGTTGAAGCTAAGAAAACACCTCCCCCTCCTCCTCCTCCTCCTCCTCCTCCTCCTCTGAAGAGAAAGGCTGATTTATGGAGTTAGAGTGTGAAAGAGGAGCAGGAGGAGCAGGAGGAGCGGCTGTGGAGGCTGTTTGGCACGACGCGGGCCCGGCTTCACCGTGGGGAGAAAAACATTAACAAACTTAAATCAGGCTTGCATCAGGAGGTGAATGTTTCATGGCGTCTGTGTTCTCCCCGCGTGCTCTTTGGCAAAGCCCCGAAGCTCAGAAACAAGAGTTTGTGAACAAGGTGTATCAACTTTCTGCTCTCTGACGAGCAGAGGGAGAGCAGAGCATTTAGCTATTTATGATTCCTGCTGAAGTGTGCGCTCAGATCACAGCTCTGTTTGCACAGGCTATGAAATAATAGTGTCTGAGGAGGAGGAGGAGGAGGAGGAGGAGGAGGAGGAGTGGGGGGTTAAATATTGAGACACAAACACAGCGAGCAGCCGGCCTTCACACACTGAGCTGCTTTGTTCTCCGTCTTTGCTCTCTGCCTTTGAAACAGCCGCAGAGATGAACTCCCCTCCAGGAAAACCTGTTTTCTCTGCCCCCCCTCCACAGACCCCCCCTCCACAGACCCCCCCTCCACGGACCCGGTCCTCAGAAAGACCAAAACAAAGAAAAACAACTTTTCCTGCTCCACATTTAAGAGAGGAGCTCAAACACACGCTGACTTTACACAGCGGACCTCAGACGATCAAAGATGGCTGCTCCTCAGGTCCAAGTATCCTCCCTGGGTTCACCTCCCTCTGATGGAGCTCCTCTCCCAGCCTCCGCCCTGGTCTGATCCAGACCCCAGACCCCAGATCTCGAGGTCTCCAGGAGCTCCACAGAGGAGGATCAGTTTACAGGAAGTGGATCAACTCACCAAACTTCTCCAGGTTTTACTCTGACGGTCTGCAGCTCTGAGAGTGAGACAGCTTCAGGAGACCTGATCAGACCCTGACCCAGTCCAGACCCTCAGGAGGACCCAGTCCAGGCCCAGCTGCATGACTCAGAGCAGGTCTGTGACGCCCCAAACTTCAGCAGGAGATGAAAACTCTCTGAGCAGCGCTCTGCTCATCAGAACCCAGCCGCCGTCTGCAGCCACCTGCTGCATGACACCTGGACCGGGCCGGCATATGTTAAGAGCTGCTGCTCCTCAGAGAGGAGGAGGAGGAGGAGGAGGAGAGGAGGAGAGGGCAGAGCGATGGGAGCTTTTAATGAGGACCTCCATCCTCCATCCTCCAGAGAGAGGAGACCTGGAGGAGCCAGGAGCAGGGAGGTGGTGGAGCTGACCTCCCTCAGCTGCTGCTGGGACCCCTGACTCCTCCTCCTCCTCCTCCTCCTCCTCCTCCTCCTCCTGCCTTCACACTTTTAGAGTTGATAGTGTAATCCTAACTTCCTGTGGAGGAGCAGGCCTCATCTTCCTCCCCCTGATCCCAGAGTCCTCCTGACGGACTCAGACCCTGATCCTGTTCCTGGTCTCTGCATGGAGTGAGCTAAACCTCGTCCAGGTGTGTGTGAGTGAGTGTGTGTGTGTGTGAGTGTGTGTGTGTATCAGAGCTGCTCACAGATGGCGTGTTGTTGCAGACAGATGTTATTTTGCACGGGAACATGTGATGAATATGGATGCTGCATTAGTTCATGACACTGAAGGCCTCGCTCCTGATTGGCCGCCTGTCCCCTTGACGCCTGAAGGCCGCGGCTGCGTGAAGGTGTGATGACTTCCTGTTTCTCTGGATCTGTCGATCCGTCTCTGCTCCAGGTCCAGAGATAATAAGGAGTCATGAGGAGTCAGATCTGCTCCTTCACGCTCTGCCAGTCGTCTTGTTAAAGGAGCAGGCCGCTGTTTTCGTCCTCGATGACCTTACCTGGGCGCTGACCTCTCTTCCTGGGGATGAGGATTATTTCAGGGCTGCTGGTTAATATTAAGCAGCGCTGACACAGAGGCCGCCGCGCTCCGTCGAGGGGGAGGTGGCCCTATTGAAATGAGCGGAGACACACCTTAATAATACATGTGTCCCTCAGGGGCCACCATGCAAAGAGAAACTTCCTGAGGAGCTGGGAGGTGATTCTCAGAGAGCAGGATCTGACCGGCTGCCTGCCTGGCGTCCTCTGCGCTCGTATTCAGCCCGTGTTTCTGACGCCGATCATCAGCGGCTGATACAAATGGAGACAGACAGACTCGTCAACTGCCAGTTTGACCAGAAGCTTGTGAAATTGATTCATAAACCAGAGCGTGTCTTGCAGCGGGAGGAGTCGGGCCGAGCTGTGAGGGAGCTGCAGATTGGTTTAATAGAAATGAATGAGACATCAGCCACGATCCATCATCTGCTCTGACACCAGGCTGCAGGAGGGGCGCAGCGGGCTGGACCCAAACATGTGATGGAGACAGTAACGCAGAGATGCTGGGTCACATCCTCCCTCACAGAGGCCGGGGTCTGGGTCTGGGTCAGGGTCTGGGTCTGGGTCTGGGTCTGGGTCTGATCCTAAAAGTTAAATGTGATTTCTGCTCCTTTTTCACAGATTCTCCTGAGTCTGTCCCTCCTGTCCGACACCCTGCGTCCATCTCTGCTCTCCTCCGTCTCCACGGTGAGTATCAGCTGCTCCATCAGGTCAAAGTTCCTGCTGGAAAACCAGACGCTACAAAAACAAATTTACTCCTTTACTGCGTCTTTTGTGATTTATTTATTTTTAATAAATAAGAGGAATCAGCGTTTGGTTGTTAAACACGACTCAAACTCACGTCTGACAGACTCAGAGCTCATTTTGTCTTTAAATAACTAGAAGTAACACATGTTTCTGAGCTGATCAGCTAAATGTGTCTCATGTTCAGAGGAAAAAAAGACATTTTTACTGAAATTAGACAAAAACACCTCATGAGATTATCTGTTTGTTCCCTGAGTGTGTGATAAATCTGAGCATCAGTCTGTGACATTAAAGGAAACAGATGATTTCTGACCCTCCTGTAGCAAACAGTAAAGACTCTATAACGTGTGTATCTATGAGCAGAGCGCTCAGTTATCTCTGTCCATAAATGAAGGAGCTGTTTCGGCGCCGTCTCAGCCCGGCTCTCATTTGGGGCCTGCTTGGATTTCACCGCCCCGGGCTGTTTTCTCTCCCACTTCACATCTCGGGGAGAAGAAGGGCTTCCTGTGGCAGAAGCAATCACAAACTCCAGATCAAACGTATCCTCGGCTGAATTCCCTGACAGGCTAAAATCATTTGTTCCTCCTGCTAACGCTGCGCGCGGCGTCCCCTGAACCCCCGGCTGCTCCCGCCGCTCTCAGCTGCTTTGTTTTATGTGGTTTCAGCAGCGGCGTCCTCGGGGCCGCTCTGTCAGAGCTGATTTTAAAGAACAGCGCGCCGAGCTGCAGCAGCAGCAGCCGCCGCTCGCACGTCTCGCCTCTTCCCCTCCTGTTAGCCTCCTTTTTCATCAGCCGCCACTGGGAATTTACATGATGTCAAGGCCGCTCTCGCCGCCGAGGTAAGACGAGGTCAGAGGAAGTTATTTCAAAGCCGCCTTGAAGAGGTCGAGCTGCGTCTGCGCCTCCGTCCGACTTTCAGCTGGAGACGCTCCAGCAAAGTGCAGAGTCGGCAAATACAGAGCTTCAAAGAGGAAAGTTCTGACCCTGAATTATTCAAGAAACCGTCAACACCAGCTGGAGACGGGTCCAAAACCCAGAGACACCTGAGAGACCAGAGACCAGAGAGACCTGAGAGACCAGAGACAGACCAGAGACCAGAGAGACCAGAGAGACCAGAGAGAGACCAGAGAGACCAGAGAGACCAGAGAGACCTGAGAGACCTGAGAGACCAGGGAGAGACCAGAGACCAGAGACAGACCAGAGACAGACAAGAGAGACCAGAGACCAGAGAGACCTGAGAGACCAGGGAGAGACCAGAGACCAGAGACAGACCAGAGAGACCAGAGAGACAGACCAGAGACCAAAGAGACAGACCAGAGACCAGAGAGACCAGAGACAGACCAGGGAGAGACCAGAGACCAGAGACAGACCAGAGACAGACCAGAGAGAGACCAGAGACCAGAGACAGACCAGAGACCAAAGAGACAGACCAGAGACCAGAGAGACCAGAGAGACAGACCAGAGACCAGAGAGACCAGAGACAGACCAGGGAGAGACCAGAGACCAGAGACAGACCAGAGACAGACAAGAGAGACCAGAGAGACCTGAGAGACCAGAGAGACCTGAGAGACCAGAGAGACCAGAGACAGACAAGAGAGACCAGAGAGACCAGAGAGACCAGAGAGACCAGAGAGACCAGAGACAGACCAGAGACCAGGGACAGACCAGAGACAGACTAGACAGACCAGAGACAGTTCAGGGACAGACCAGAGACAGACCAGAGACAGACCAGAGACAGACCAGAGACAGACCAGAGACAGACCAGAGACAGGGAGGACGGTCTCAGTACCTCTGACAGTTTACTCTTTGTGTTTGTTAAACATCTGTATGAGAGAAACACACACACACACACACACACACACACACACACACACACACACACACACACACACAGACACACACACACACACACACACACACACACACACACACACACACACACACACACACACACACACACACACAGAAACCAGTCTGAGTTCAGTGTTTAATAAAAATGTACAAACATATTTACAGTCATCAGGAGCTGACGGAGCTCAGACAGATAAAAACCAGAACCAGTCTCTATGATCCGGTCTCTGATGGACCTCTCTCACAGTCCCCCCTGCAGGGGGTCAGGTCTGGGCTCACTCAGGGTCTGAATGTGGACTCAGTCATGTTGTAGAACAGTTAAGGGGGCTGGTCTGGGACCTCGTGAGCCCCCAGCAGGTTCAGGCTGAGCCAGGCACTTTGTAGACCTCCTCACTGTAGACCTGATCCCCCCTCAGACCGCCCTGCTGGTCCCTGTTTAAGTCCAAACTGTACCCGTATGGCTTTGAAAGTCAGAGCCTCAGTCAGAGGGGTCAGTCCAGTCCAGGTCTCTGAGGGTCCCCCTAAGACATCAGGCTGAGGAACCGGCTCTCCTCGGACAGCGCGCTCAGCATCGAGCTCATGTCCCCGATCGCCATGTTCCCCGTCCCCGCCGCCACGGACGCTAACGTGACCGAGTTCCTGGGCGTGGTCAGGCGGGATGAGTTCTGGGACAAGCTCTGGACCAGACCTGGACTCAGGGCTCCAGACATGAGGCTGGAGTGATCCCCGTCCTCCAGGATGCTGTCAAAGTCTATCTGGGCCTGGTCCAGAACTGCTGGACTCTCTGCCCTGTCCCCCAGACCACAGGACATGGTTTTGTTTTCAAAGGGAGGGACAGTCACCATGGGGGGACCATGATGATCCAGGTCCCCCGTGGACTGGAACAGCTGGATCTGCCCCGTGTAGTACATGACGTCATCAGGGTCCCTGCTGAACTGGAGTCCAGAAACCCTCTGACCAGAGACCTCAGGAAGATCCAGACCGCCATGACTGCAGCTCCTGGTTTGCTGAACCCCCTCTGGACCTGGAGGGGGTCTGAGCAGGGGTTTTGGTTCTGTCGGGGGTCTTGGCTGGAGGATACAGTTTTGCTGATCTGGAATCCTGATGGATCCAGCACAGTCCTCAGTCTTGACCTGCACAGGCTGGTACTCAGGAAAGTCCAGGTCAGCAGAGTCCATGTGGACCGGCTCCTGTTTGCATCCAGGGCTGAGAACAGGGGGCGCCGCTGAGACCTGACAGCGTCTGTTGGGGGGACTGGGGACATCCCTGAACCTGGACTGACAGCTCAGCTGCTGGAAACAGTCTGATGCTGCTCCAGGACCCGGCCTGGTGGGGTCCAGGAAACCCAGGACCTGCTGAGTGGAGCAGGTGCTGCTGTGGTAGGATCCAAAGTTCTGGTTCTGCTGGAGGACAGCCAGGTTCCCCCTGACCTGGGTCTGACTCCAGACCCTGGTCTGAGTGTCTGTTGGTGAATGGGGGACCAGTCCTGGACTCCTGCTGGACCCGGCTGAGTCCGGATGGTGCAGGTTGGTCCTCTGGTAGGGCGGCTGCTGATGGAGGTCAGCGCGTCCCGCAGAGCCGCTCTGATTGGCTGACCATGAGCCGTGTGTGTCGGCGCTGAGGGCGGGCAGCGTCAGGTCTTCCTTGAGGATGTCTCCTGTTGTCGTCTCCATGGCGACGCTCTCTGACAGGCGGGGGGGTCTCAGGCTGTAGGCGTGGCGGTGCGGGCTCACATCAGAGAGCAGGCGCTCCTGATGGGACCGATGGAGACCGGCAGCCGGAGGGGGGCGTGGCCTAACGCTCAGGGCGCCCACGCTGTTGTGGCGCTGCATGTGTGTGTGTCTGAGATGATCTGCTCGCCTCACGGGGTCACTGTCTCGCCTCACGGGGTCACTGGCGCGGCGGGGGGCGCTGGTCGGGGCCTCGTGGGGCATCAGGCTCTGGGAGATGTAGTTCCTGTAGAGCCGCGGAGGTGTCCTGGTTCTGGAGGGATCCTGGGAGTCCCTGTTCAGGACTGTGCTGGTCTTCTGACACATGTGGTCCGTGTATGGAAGAGGTGAGGGCGGCGCTCCTCCCGTGGCGGCGGCGTACTTGGCCTTGAGGTGATAGTGCTGGGCGGGGGTGAGGCTGAGGGGGCTGGGTGCGCCTCCTCCTCCTCTGCAGCCTCCTGCTCCTCCTCCGCCCTGGCTGGCCTGGCTGGAGCGCCGCGACATGTCGGCAGAGATGGGGTCGTAGGAGTCGGCGGAGCTGATGATGCTGGGCCGGTTGGCGCCGCACTGCGAGGCCTGGCTGGAGCGCCGGCTGGAGGAGCACGGCGAGATGCCCGAGGAGCGGCGGCTCAGAGTGAACGCTGAGCTCAGGGAGCTGGAGGTGCTGGCTCTGCGCTCCCAGAGGTCCCCCCACAGGGTCGGGTTAGACCTCAGACCACCACAGCTGGGACCAGGGAAGGACCCCGGACCGCCTCCTCTACCTGGATCCTCCAGGAGGGACCCTGAGGGGACAGACACAGCAGGATGAGACACATGAGGAACATGAACTGGACTCGGCGCGGCGCGGCGCTCTGACTCGGCGCTCTGACTCGGCGCTCTGACTCGGCGCTCTGACTCGGCGCTCTGACTCGGCGCTCTGACTCGGCGCTCTGACTCGGCGCTCTGACTCGGCTCACCGTTAGCTGGGATGTGCGGGAGCTTGGTGCCGACAGCCGGGGATGCTGGGATGCTGGCCCATCGACACGAGTCCCTCACCGTCCTCAGCGTCTCCTTCTTCAGGTCCTCCAGGCGCCGGCTGCTGCCTGACTGCTGCGGAAAGTGGAGACCCAACACCTCCACCCCCGCGGTGGAGCGGGTGGAGCGGGCGGAGCTCAGGGACTGGATGAAGGGCAGCTCGTCCAGGTGGGTCAGGTCCCCCAGGCTCCCCCCGCTCAGCGCCGCCATCTCTACTCCACTGTCATGGTTGGTGGCGCTGCCAAGTGGTGATGGTTCGCTGCTACATGATGACTGACCGCCAGGGCTGGACTGATACATCTGTGAGGAGGAGGAGGAGGAGGAGGAGGAGGAGGAGGAGGAGGAGGAGGAGGAGGAGGAGAGGGTGAGAGGAGCAGCAGAAAGTGGAGTGTTTGTCCTAAAAACATTTTTTCTCTGCAGAACAAAAGTGGAGCAGCGGTGAACGCAGAGAACAGTCCACTCTGAATCTTTAATCCTCCCCCGGCCTAATGGTAAATAATGAGTGTTTTTTGTGATGGGGGAGGAGGGGGGAGGAGGGGGAGGAGGGGGAGGATGGGGGAGGAGGGGGAGGATGGGGGAGTGCAGCACAGATTACAGACTGTCTTAGTCTGTCTGTGAATTAGAAATGTGCAGGATGAAAGGCAGCTTGAGCCTGAGCCAGGCCAGTATTCACAAGATGTTTCTCTGGCTGAGAGCAGCTCTGACGGAGGACGAGGCGCCGCCGCGTTCGTCAGGCGCTCGTCAGGCGTTAGAGTCTGCAGAGAGGTGAAAGGTGTGAAGATCTGATGTGTTTTTATTTTACTGAGCAGTCCATGAGCGCTCCTGTTCCCCCCTCAGAACAATCAGCGCCGTGTTTCTGTCCAGCCTGGTTTCCTCTCAGACTCATTTATCTGCGGCGAGGAGCTGTCGGCGTCACAGCGTGAGAGGTGGCTCTGTTTGCTCACAGCACCGCTCCAATTCCCACTGTTTGAATATTCATCCTGGAGCGGCTTTTATCATCTGCAGCTCTCTGACACGCGTGTGTGTGTGTGTGTGTGTGTGTGTGTGTGTGTGTCTCTGATCACATGCACACGTTACAGTGAAACAGGAAGTGGATCTCTGACTGAAGCTCTGAGCTGGTATGAAAGATGGAGACGGATGGTTAAATGGTTAAAGGAGGGGTTAAATCTGAGCTCACCTCAGTAAGGTCTGTCCTCAGCGGGGTCAGAAAGCAGGGGGGGGTGAGAACAGGGTCAGAGAGCGGTTAGGGGGGGCGCTGTGCTCTGTTAGTCTCAGTCTCTGTCAAAGACCTGGTCTTACCACGGAGTTCTCCGTCTTGATGGATTTGACCTGCAGGTACTCGTCCACACCTCTGGGGGAGCTGTTGTCTGACATCTTGTCCTCCCTCTGGACTTTGTCTCTGTGTCCCACCTCGTTCTCGCCGTTCTCCCTGGGGGGCGGCGGCCTGGGCAGCAGGTCGCTGCGTTGTTTCTTGGTGACGTGGGCCTCGGGGCCGTGCACCGTCTTCACGTGCTTCCTCAGGGAGCTGGGGTCGGTGTAGCGCTTGGTGCAGCCCGGGATCTTACACACGTAGGGTTTCTGTAGACGCCCAGGGGGACAGGTTAGACACACACACACACACACACACACACAGGCTCTGCATCAGTTATAGCAGTATTTATACCTCTATCAGTGTGTGTGTGTGTGTGTGTGTGTGTGTGTGTGTGTGTGTGTGTGTGTGTGTGTGTGTGTTGTTTCATTGACGGTGTTTCCTCCCTGATGCATTAAGCAGTGTGTGTTTCTGAAACGCTGCCAGGTTTCATTTTCTATTCATCGCCTGCAGGTGGTCCCGCTCAGCCCTGGGAGGAGTGTGTGTGTGTGTGTGTGTGTGTGTGTGTGTGTGAGGGGAGTTGATTTGTCTCTCTGCACCGTGCCCGTCGTGCTCATTATGTCTACACCTTGTTATTTACTCACACACACACACACACTCACACACACACCGGAGCGCTGCAGGAACAACAGACGGTTGTTTCCACCTGTACAGAGAAATGTCCCTGCAGGCTCCCGTAGAGGACTGAGTCCAGGTCTCTCTGAGCCAGGACTAGAGGTGAACTAACAGGTGTGGGTCTTGCTGTGTGTGTACCTCGTTGGAGTGGGTCCGGTTCTGGTGTTTGGCTCGGTCCGAGGCGTTGGAGAAGGCTTTGTTGCAGCCCTCGTGCTCGCAGACGTAGGGTTTCTCCCCGGTGTGTGAGCGCAGGTGAGTTTTCAGGTTCTCCAGACGGGAGTAAGCTTTGGAGCAGCCCTCGAACTGCAGAGAGACAGAGACACGCTGAGTTTAACCACTTCCTGGCTCCAGGCTCTAGAGAGCGTGTGCAGAAACCTGAGTGGTTGTGGGTGTTTAGAGAAAGCGAGCAGCGGCCCTCTGGGGCCTGCGGGGGCGCCGGGGCCATCCGTTACCCACCGTGCACTTGTGTGGTTTCTCCCCCGTGTGTCGGCGCATGTGAACCACCAGCATGTACTGAGCTTTGAAGGGCTTCTGCTCCCGCAAACACTCCTCCCAGCGGCACACAAACTCCTTCTTCTCTCCGTGGATGTGGTCATTATTGATGTGCTGTGGGACACACACACACACACACACACACACACACACACACACACACACACACACACACACACACAGAGGGATGAGCTGTCCACTAAGAGGCTCTCATGTTGTGTTTTTATCAGCGAGCGTCTCTGAGGACGCTGCTGCTCTAATTAACTGCTCGTCTTCATCTCATCGGGAGAAACCAGAGACCTGCTGGACTCAGAGGAAACGGCTTCTCCTTCAAATCAGGGACAGACTGAGAGGAGCAGAGAGGAGCAGAGAGGAGCAGAGAGGAGTTCAGAGGAAGCTGCTTCTCTCTGCTCTGATTGACTCATGGTTTTACAGGAACAGGGTCTAGGTGATGATGATGAAACCCTTAAAGATGTTACACATGGCAGCTGTAACGCTAATCCCTCACCCCGCTCCTCCTTCCTCTCCTCCTTCCTCTCCTCCTTCCTCTCCTCCTTCCTCTCCTCCTTCCTCTCCTCCTTCCTCTCCTCGCCTCGCTGGAGGTGAGGAATGCAGCAGAGCCTTTCTCCTGCAGAAACCTCGACTCTTATCAAGTGTTTTTGTTTTATTTTCTGTCAAAAAGTCTTTTTAGATTTAGTCTGAGAAACTGGTTTTATTCCCACTGATTCAAAGAGTAAATGACGCCTGAATTACTCAACAACACGTCAGAGAAAAGTTTATTTCTTTAAGACATTTTTATAATTTCAAAAAAAAAATTTAACCTGATTTGCAGATTATTTTTTATGTGTTTTCAACAATTCAGACTTTATTTTGGTTTTTAAATAACGTGAAAGGAGACATGTTGAAAATAATCAGAGTTCAGTTTTTGCAGTGATCACTTCCTCTTCAGGGTGTGTTTGGGTCGTCCTGAGTCACAGATTTCATCCAGAAAACCTGACGACTGACGAGTGTTTTCAGTGTGTGTGTGTGTGTGTGTGTGTGTGTGTGTGTGTGTGTGTGTCACACTCACATGGACCAGCTGCTCCTGTGTGTCGTACTCCTTGCTGCAGCCCTCCCAGTGACAGTTGGTCTCGTAGACGCTCTCTGGCTCCTGCTTACACTCGTCACGCTCCGCGTCCTCCTTCAGGTCCAACGAGCTGACCCCACGGTTCTGATACACACACACACACACACACACACACATCAGGAAAATCAGAGTAACACAGAAACATCCCTGACTGTCTGCACTGACCCACTAACACCGCTCCGTGTGTGTGTGTGTGTGTGTGTTTTCTTTAGACATGTGGAAGAGTTTAGCCTAATCAGCTGTTTGAGCTGACGGGAACACAGAGACACTCAATTACAGATCACACTGTACACACACACACACACACACACACACACACACACACACACACACACACACACACACATACACACACACACACACACACACTGTGTTTACAGCTCCCTCTTTAATCAGGCAGAATCATCTCATCGCTCTGAACACACTCAGGATCCACTTCACCAAAGTCTCAGACCCTGAAAGCTCAGACTAAACACACACACACACACACACACACACACACACCGTCCCCACAAAGACGCTTAAAGCCAGAAACTGACACTTAGTTTGTCCCGTACTGTGTGCTCCCCCAGCACACACACTCACACACACACACACACACACACTCCAAACGTGCTGACTGCAGCATGTTTGTCTCTGCCCCACGCAGCACGCTATCTTCATCAATTCTGGTGGCCCCAAGACGCCTGCGCGCTCCGCCGTCCCCATGCATCAAACCCAAAGCTGCCGCGCGATCGGAGAGAAGCCGCAAATTTGTCAAAAGAGAGAAAAAGGCTCCAGATGACAATAAGCCGGCCAATATTTCATGGAAACGAAGTGCTGTGGCACAGTTTACAGCGGCCGGGGACTCTGGGCGTGTGTGTGTGTGTGTGTGTGTGTGTGTGTGTGTGTGTGTGTGTGTGTGTGTGTGTGTGTGTGTGTGTGTGTGTGTGTGTGTGAGCATGCTCAGCTCTTATCATGGGGAGTTTTTCTGGATCTGTCTCTAACAGAGGGTCACTGAGGGGCCGTGGGCGGAGTTAAAATCCTCCACTTCCTGTCAGAGCAAAGATCAACGCTCCACGTTTTCGTACCGGAGAGCTCGGCGGCGTCAGCCTCAGCCCCTCCCCTTCTGTCTTGACCTTTGACCTCTTGGTGATCATGGGGTCCACGGTGCTGCTGACGGCCGGGTCTCCTCCGTGGTTCTGGGGACAGAGGGATGGTTCAGTCAGACCCAAACACAGACGGTCTGAGACTGAATCTGGACTCTGAGGGTCTGACTCTGGGTGTCCTCTTACCTTACAGCTCAGCTCGCCGCTGTGGACCGTGGCGGGCAGGGAGGACAGGCCGAGGCCCGGCTGGCGGCTGGAGAAGGAGGGCGGAGCCTGGATGAGAGGAGGGGTGTGGCCAAAGGCGCTGAGGCCTCTCTGCTGGGACAGGAGCTGCTGGTAGGCCACGGGGTTGATGGGGTGAGGGAAGGGGAAGGACGGGCTGCGGGACACACACACACACACACACACACACTGAGTTAACACACACACACATCACGGTGAGAGGAAGCAGGAGGAGCACACACACAGGTGAGTTACCTGAGCCCGCCCACCGACAGGTGACCGTACGAGCTGCTGGCCGCCGAGCTGGAGCGCGAGTTGTTGATGTAAGCGACCAGCGAGTTGGGCGAGGTGCGGATCATGGTCTGCAGGTCGATGCTGGCGTCCGACAGCGGCGAGATGGACAGAGCCCGCTTCCTGCTCAGGCGCGGCGTCAGCCTGGGGCTGGAGAACCTGGACACTGAGGAGGACAGGTGGTCTCTTTAGGGTCTGAGCAGCAGCAGAGACCCAGACCCAGACCCACCAGCCCCCCCTCATTAACATTCAGACATGACTAATCAATCCCTGCACAGTAATCCCTGTAATTACCTCAGATAAACATCACACGCGGCGTAGCGTTGGCGTGGTGCTCGGCGATGTTTAATGAGGCCAATTTACTGAGCATTGATTTCACCTGAGAGGAAACGCATCAGAGCGCCGCGATCGATCCCAGCGCCAGATGTTAATCCAGACGGGCGGCGAGGGAGGAGTCTAAACTCTGAGAGACGGGACGTGGCGTTTGAGGCGTTTGAGGCGTTTGAGGCGAGCTGACCTCAGGCTGACGGGGCTGAGGGGGCGGGTCCGGAGGATCAGGTGTGTTTCGTTGTTCTGGGTGATGGCGGCAGGTCGGTAACGCCGTATCCACCCCCCCCTCCTCTCCTCCTCTCCTCCTCTCCTCCTCTGGGGAGACGTCTTTATTAATGTGCCTCCTCCTGATAAATGGACCAATGGAAAAGCCCCGCTCGACCAGCTCGCCACATCAGCCCCTCCCTCCTCCACCGTGATTTATATCAGCAGGAGAGTGAGTGTGTGTGTGTGTGTGTGTGTGTGTGTGTGTGTGTGTGTGTGTGTGTGTGTGTGTGTGTGTGTGTGTGTGTGTGTGTGTGTGTGTGGAGTCAGAGGGTTGCAGGTTCAAACGCCGCTGAGGCTTCTGGGAAAGGTCTGGGAATAGAGAGGGATGTGGTCTCTGTCTGAGGCTCTGGGGGGAGGAGTCTCACGGCTCGCCGCCTGTTTCAGGACTAATGCAGAGACAGGCCAGTTTAAGGTGCCCCCCTCCTCTTTCAGGACTCTGTCAGACCCTGTAGGTGAGAGTTTACCTGCACAGACTACAGACCTGAACCCAGAGACCTGCAGTCAGTCTGCTGCAGGAGGAGCTCTTCCTGTGAGGGTCTGAGCGCGCTCAGTTTGCTTCAGCGTCTGCTCAGCGCTCAGACCCCCTGCTGTTCTGACCATCAGTCTGTCTCCTCACAGACCTGACCCCCTTTAGGGTCCAGAGAGCCAGCGTCCTGTACATAGACCTGCTGTGACCTCACGTGCTGGCTCAGGACCAGGAGGAGGACTCTGAGCAGCACAGGGTCCAGACCTGAGGGCCCGGCTCCTGTTTGAAGTGGTCTGACATAAAAAATGGATTTTCAGGTTTTTTATTCATTCCCTCTGCTCTGATCTCTGTTTCATCATCCACCTGAGCTGCAAGGCCTCATGGGACTTCATCAGAGCCAGAGCTGCTCTCTGACCCAGCACCCCGTCCTGGTCTCAGTCAGACCTGAACCATACCTACTCACCGTCCATGGGGGTGATGTAGTCAGACAGGTGGGCCCCGGCCCCGGCCCCGGCCCCCTGCATGAGCAGCTCGCTGTAGGGGCTGCGGTGGCTCGCCATCAGGTGGTAGTACTCTGCTGGACTGGCCCCGGGGGGAGGAGGAGGGAGACCAAACAGACCCCGCTCCTTCAGGTGCTCGTGGGTCACTGTGAGGGGGAGACACAGAGAGGGAGGTGAGGAGAGACTCCTCCTGTTACAGTAAAACACGAGAGGAAGAGGAGGTGGAGCTCCAGCTGGGAGGAAGAGGAGGGTCACCTGGGGCCAGACTAAACCTAAATCCATCTACCTGGTCCCTGTCCTCTAAGACTCAGCTCTATCCAGATCTGAGGCCCTCCTCCTCCTCCTCCTCCTCCTCCTCCTCCTCCTCCTCCTCCTCCTCGTCTTTGAAGCTTGGCCACGTAGCAGCTGACAGACTGTAAAGAAGATTTATGCCCCGCCCCCTGCCCCCCCGCCCTGCTCCTGTCTGTTAGTGTAATTGGCGCTGAGCAAAGAGCTGTCATCACGTCCTGCTAACTCTGGGGCCTGAAGTATTTTCCAGGACCAGGTTTTTCTCTCTGACCTCACAGACTCGTCCTCAGGAAGTCTCAGAGTTTCACGGTCTGACCTGATGTGGACTCACGCTCTGCGGGGCTCAGTCCTCGCGCTGCAGAGATCATGGAGAGGGTGGGGCTGCCGTGCACCGAGCGCAGGTAGTGCTCCATGTGGGGGCTGACGTAGGGGTGGGGCGGGCTGAACGGAGAGTCCCCGGTCGCCACGGCAGCAGGCGAGAGGCGGATCAGGGAGATGTCAGAGATGACGGGGCTGCCGGTCAGACCTGCAGGGCTGAGAGAGACAAGAGGGGTGATCATCATCATCATCATCATCATCATCATCATCATCATCATCATCATCATCATCACTGAGCCTCACACACATCCAGGAGTGAGATCATGTCAGGCTCAGATCCAGATCCAGGTCTGAGAGGAGAGGGGTGAGATCAGGGTGGAGTGTGTGTGTGTGTGTGTGTCTCTCTGTCCTCCTCCTCCTCCTCCTCCTCCTCCTCCTCGTGTGGTTTCTCTGACGTCTCCTTTTGTCATCCTGGAACAAAGACTCTGGTCTCAGATCCTCACAGGACCAGGTCCCTCTGCTGCCCCCCCTCCCTCTGATCTGTAAAGCTCACCTGGGCTCAGAGAAACACACCTGGCTGATGCTAACATCATGGGCGTCTTGTCTCACACCTCCAGGCAGACTGAGGTGATGTCAGAGCGTTAACGAGGGGCAGGACGCCACGACTTAGTCATGTGTGTGACAGGAGAAGGAGGATCAGCTCCAGGACCTGGTCTAAGACCTGGTCTAAGACCTGGTTCAGAGGAGGAAACGTGTCAGGAAACGTCCACGCTTCAGTTTGAGACGATTGAAACAGAGACGCTCCTCTTCCTCACCTGCAGCACAACAGTTAGCGTCTCTGTTTGTGTGTGTGTGTGTGTGTGTGTGTGTGTGTGTGTGTGTGTGCGTGTGTGCGCTGACACCAGAGATGAATTACAGTGTGACAGTGACTCTCGTCTCCGTGTCGGCCTCGGGGAGCGCTCTGATTTAGATAAATCACGCCGTCCAGCGTCGGCTGAATAAACTCCCACTGTTGGTTTATGAGTCGGCTGAAGCAGACGCCTCCAACTGAGCAGGCAACACCCCCACCCACACCTCCACCCACCCCACGCCGTACCCACAGCACCCTGAACATCTTCCTCCTGCTGCAGAGGGAGAAATGACCCAGATACACACACACACACACACTCACACACACACACACACACACACACACACACTCGTACACACAGGGAGCAGGGTGCTGTAAATAACTTCCTCCTCACACACTCACTCCACCGTCTCCTCCTGAAGTTTGATCCGAGCAGGAAGCTTAGATTTACTGTTACCATAACCACTCTGAGAGACCGGTCCAGGGACGGGGGGCAGACCTGATCCTGAGACCTGAGGGTCTGAGAGCAGCTGACTGAGCTCCAGACTTCCAACTCTGAGAGAAGGAGCTCTCCTCATTGGTCTGTCACACCTACACATCCTCATACCGCCAAATCACCTGACGGCGTGGTCAGGAGGAGACCCAGCATCCACGGCGTCTCCACGGCGTCTCCGCGGCGTCTGCAGGATGACAGGCTGACGCGGCGAGCCGTCCTCTCATTAGGCCGTATGCAAACAATGATGAAGGGCTGAGCGCACACGTGTCATGTTAGACACTCAGGGAGGGGACCCCTGACACGCTGCCACCGCCGGATAACAAAGTGCCGCACCAGGCCGCCAATGACACCGCACTTAATTTGCTGCGCAATGTTCCTGTAATTAGGTGAATTTGGCACAGGCAGGGGGGAGCGACAGCTAGATCAAGGTCTTGATGAATTAGGGGTCCACTGTCAAGATCAAATCACATTAATCAAGGTGGCCGAGTCCGCGGACAGCCGCCCCCGCTCCCCTCCTCCACGCTGCGCTCTCCCCGCCGCCGTGATGAATGGCCCTGCTGCCGCCAGGCGCGAAGTATGCATCACCATCAAATCGCAGAATTTACATGTGAGAGTGCTGTTGGAGGATGCTGCTGACTTTTGGTCCTGACCACAGTTTTTCCTCCGTCACAGACTCACTTTGGAGTCCAGCAGGAGCCACAGAGACTCTCTCTGACTCCTGGATCCTGTAGTTTTTTCTAATCTCTGCCCCCCCTCAGGAAAACAAATGGACAGCGTGTGTTATTGAGCCCCACAGCAGCTCACCCCCAGCACGGCGGCAGCTCCCGCAGCCCGCGCTGTGACCTCTACTCTCTGAGAGTTTAATTACAGCGTTAGCTGGAGGCCAGGCGGCCTGCAGCACACAGATTAGCTGCACAACAAGCCATTAATGAAAATAAAGAGGGCTGGATGCTTTCTGTCACCGGTGATGGAGCCGTGCTAATGGAGCTAGCTGCAGATTGATCCCAGAGCTCTGACCGAGGCAGAGTCAGTCCTCCACCTTTTTATTTATCAGCGTGACGAGGAGGAGAGGGTCGCTGTGCAGGAAAGCTCGTCCAGGAGATACACATCCACTCAGAGAAACACAGAGAAACTCAGAGAAACACAGAGTAAATCAGAGCAAACAGAGCAGAGCTTCCCCCGCCTCGCTCAGAGGTTTCTGGACGGCTCTAACTTCAGACTCAGAGTCGACTTCTGAAACCATCAGAGCGTTTGATCCCCAGACAGCTGGAGCCCAAAGAGCAGCGCCTGCCCACATAATCAAACTGTACTGGAAACAAGGGCTGCAGAGGGGAAATTTAGAGGCAGCATTGATTATTCACTTTGGAAGTCAGCATGTTGTCATCTGCTTTTGATATTGAACTTGGCGAACGCTCAGCTCTCATCAGCGCCCGCTAACATGCACTCCAAAGCAAATCCTCCAGAGTGAGAGAGGAGGAGAGGAGGAGAGGAGCAGTAACAGCATGTGAAGTGGAGATCCACATCAGGGGGATCTCCAGACGCCCCCCCTCGGACTCTGTGACACCCGCCCAGCCCTGCAGATCAACAGCTCAGAGGAAAGCAGCTCTTACCCGTGCATGGCGTGCAGCGCGTGGGGCTCGTAGTGGTACCGTCCTTCATGATGGCGCATGTCGATGGGGATGGGCGTGTGGAAGGAGGGGAAGAGGTGGTGGGGGGCTGCAGGAGAGAGAAGGAGACACAAAGTTCAAAACCAGAGATTTCAAAGGAGCTGGATACAGAAAGGAGAGTTCAGCACGAAGACTTTCAGCGCGAAGAGTTTCAGCGCGAGCCGACGTCTCCTGTAAAATATTGGCACTATCACACAAGAGCAGGGGGATAAATAAATAATCAAAGTGGTCCGCAGAAAGCCTACATCTTCAACATAAAAGCTTTCCAACCGGGCTTTGGACAAAGACCTGCAGCTAGACCCTCTTTGAACTAGACCGGCTGATGGACTGTGAGGAGGGAAGCTGCAGAAACCGGACTCAGAGCGGCTCTGACAGCTCAGGGAGAGGCTCCTCCAGCCCGTCCCACAGCCCGGATCCAGCAAGATCCAGTCTGCTCAGACCTGATCCAGTCTGATGGATCAGGTCTGTAAACACACAGCTAGACCCTGTGACTCGTCTGGACCAGCTGCTCCCTGAGATCTTATTCTGTCAGGTCTTAGGGTTTTGAGGTCTTAGGGTTTTGAGGTCTTAGGGTTTTGAGGTCTTGGGGTTTCAGGGTCTTGGGGTTTTGAGGTCTTGATTTCTGAGGTCTTGTTCCCGTAGTCTCAGTCTGTCTTTGTGTTTTGTCTGCAGGTCTGGACAGAGCAGACGCTGTGTTCCTCATCTCTGATTGGCCGAGCTGCCAGGTAAGAACTCATCACACAGTTAGTGTCACACACACACACACACATGGTCCAGTTCTGGTAATTAGACCCGGTCTCTGGTCTTTGGTCCCTGAGCTGCTGCAGCGAGGAGCACAGGAGAGAGGTGAACCAGCTGATCTCTGGACCGCATTAAAATTCTTCCAGTCACACACACTCTCTCACACACACACCACACACTCGGTCCCTCTGGAGGGGATCTCTTAGGGTGACCTGGGATTTCAGAGCGAAGGGGTCAGGGCCACGGATCATTATCTGCTCAGGGCAGAGCCAGGGGAGGGATAACGGGGCCTCTTTGGGCTCCTGGGGGCCGGGACCTGAGTGAGTCAGCATTCCAGGTCCATCCCTCTCACTCTGCGCGCCGACAGGCCCACAGACAGCCCGGGTCCCCGACGCGCCCACAGAAATAGCTCTCTTTACTCCACCATGGGCCTGAACAATGGCAGCCAGACCCCGAGGGGACCAGGGGGACCGGGCCGGCCCCCTCAGCCCCTGCTCCTGTTTAAAGACCGTTTCCTGGTCTCTGCAGCTCCTCAGCCACACTGAGCTAAAGTCCTGGATCTGGAGCTGGTTCCTGATTTAGTTCCTGATTTAGTTCCTTTAGTTGTTTGTGTGTGTGTGTGTGTGTGTGTGTGTGTGTGTGTGTGTGTGTGTGTGTGTGTGTGTGTGTTGTGTGTGTGTGTGTGTGTGTGTGAGTGAGCTGAGGCTCGAGTTAATGCAGCATTCATAACAGTTGGGGGTGAATTATTAAGAGGGGTCAGGGGGAGGAGGGGGAGGAGGGGGGAACAAAGACCAGCTCAATCTGGGTCAGCGAGGCGTGACGAGGGAGGAAGGAGTCTGTGGATCCTCCTCTGAGCTCCTCCTCTGTCAGGAGGAGCAGTGTGAGCGTCCTGTCGTCTCTGCAGGAACAGGAAGTCTTTGTGCAGAGTCAGAGGACCTGTCCAGCCCGTCAGCCTGTCAGGGGTCCAGCCAGTCCTCCCTCCATCCAGGCTGAGGTTTCCCTCTGGGGGGCGCCGTCCTGGCCCGGGGATTGACCGGGCAGGCTTATTCCATCACCCGGACAGCTCCATTGTTCTGCCGCCACAGGAAGAACAAAAGGCGAGCGCTCCAGAGAGTTCAAGAGGCGCGTTTACCTGATTCACCGAGCCCCGATCCCCCCTGGGCGCACACGCCGCCGCCGTGCAGCTCGGCGTGGCCCCGCTCAGGCTCCAGCATCTATTAGTCTCTGCTTGATCACATTTGTTTCAGCGCGTGGAGACGCTGCAGAGGGCCGCTGCAGAGGGCCGCTGCACTTTCTCAAAGTCAGCGTCCTGCACGCCGTGTGCTGCACAAACCCCGCTCCAAACTCTGACGGAGTTACACAAACTTTACAGACTGAGCACGTCCAGCCTGAAGGCCTCAGCTCGTCCTGCAGGCGGCGAGGTGCTGCAGGCCTCCTCTGCACGCCGCTCCACGCCGCTCCACGCCGCCCTGCGCCGTGCTGCATGTTGTTAGCATGCTGTTTGTGCGGTTTAGCTCCTTAAAGACGGCGAGGGCTCAGAGAGTGATTACAGCGTGGAGTAATGAGCCACCTCCAGAGCACGGCTGATTTATCGCCCCCTGGCTTAATAGCACTGCTTAACACACAGGTTTGTCCAGATTAAGTAATTACCTGAAAGCTCAGGTTTATTATCCTCACGGCCGGCCGCTGATAGAGGCGGGCTGTCGCCGCCCGCCGCAGGAAGAGCAGCGAGCTGCTGAACGAGAGCGATAATTAAAACACAATGAATTAAAGAGGCTCTGCTGGGGCTGTCACCGTGCTCCCAGGTAACATCCATATTACCCCGCCGCCACCCTCGCCAGGGGGGCGCCTGGGACTACGCCTGGCCCCGGCTGCTGCAGCAGCTCCAGCGGGCCATAAATGAACCAGGGACCCAGTTCCTGGGTCTTGTTGTGGAGTCTTAATGAGGTGGAGGCCTCTGCAGGATCAGACTCTGCTCAGAGGACAGGAAGCGCCGGGGAGTCCTCTGAGCGATGCTGCTCCTCTCCACCGCCGCTGCTGCTGATGGATGCAGCGCAGGTGGAGGCTGCTTCACGCCGCTCACCCCGACGCACAGACCTCCATCCCTCAGAATAGATCAGTGTGGTGCTGTGGCGTCAGCACTGGGCGCGCTCTGTGTGGAGACGCGGTCGGCTGCGCTCAGACGATCTGCTGAAGCAGGACGAGTCTATTTCCTGACCCGGCTGCTCCCCTGGCTCCGTCTCACCGCCACTCGTTTGTTTGACACTCTGCTGCCGAGCGTGACGGAGAGCAGAGCCTCAACAACTTCCCCACTCCACACACACACACACTCACACACACTCACACACACTCACACACACACTCACACACACTCAGCAGAGAGGCTCAGGCTGCAGGAAACCTCTCCACAGGGTGAAGCTCCTGCTGAGAGTAAAACCTTACAGCTCACAGCGCTGACCAGCGCGACCTCTGACCTCTGACCCCCGGCCTCCACACACTTCAAACTGACCTCCGCCCAACAAAGCTGCTCCTCTCCGTGTCAAAAGGAGGCGTTTGGGAGACGGCTCAGGAGGAGACAAAGGAGGAGAAAGAGACAAAGCTGGAGGGAATTGACTTTCTAATCCTGATGAACACTTTCCCACTGCCCCCCCCCCCCCCCACACACACACACACACACACACACACACACACACACACACACACACACACACACACCACACACACACACACACACCAGCCCGTCTCAGACCCCTCTGATGTGTCTCTGTGGTCTCATGAAGGGTCAGATCAGACCTGGATCCAGCCTCTCATGGCTCCTCTGAGCGTCAGACCCAGGAGGGGAATTACGCCTCTCCTTCTCATCACGTAGAGCTGAAAATTACTAGACCTGCTCTCTGATTTGTTTGGACGTCTCTGTCCACCGCCGTCTCTGCCTCGC
Organism: Halichoeres trimaculatus; assembly: GCF_033239565.1. Classification (NCBI taxonomy): domain Eukaryota; kingdom Metazoa; phylum Chordata; class Actinopteri; order Labriformes; family Labridae; genus Halichoeres; species Halichoeres trimaculatus. Next base: position 9,460,966 of record NW_027437202.1, read on the forward strand.
CACCGCCATGACACGTTACACAAACTGTCCCATTAACAGGCGGCGGCTGTGTTTGAGCTCTCTGTAAACACCGGCTCAGAGAGAGGCACAGGGAGAGGCTCAGAGAGAGACCTGGAGCTGGATCCCAGCCTGAGGGGAGCAGGAACCTCAGAACCAGGTCTTCAGGGGGCTCAGAGTCTCCTTCTCTGGACTGAAGTGAACTTTAAGATGAAGCGGTCTCTGGTCCTGATGCTGAGCACAGAGCATCATCCCTCTGACTCCTCCTCTGACTCTCTGGAGGAGGAGACGCAGCATCATCTGCATACCTCCTGACCTTGTTCCAGTCCCTGCCTGGCCTGCTTTGGAGGATCATTATCTCCTGCGAGACAAAGCACACGAGGAGGACATTAGTCTGGGAGAGCCATGAGCCTCCTTCAGAGCCGGTCTCTGCAGCACCGGCTCTGACCCGGCTTCAGATCCATGCTCGGCGCTGGCTGCTTCATCAGATCTGCTAAATGAGACCGAGGAGAAGAGGAGGGGGCCCTGCTGGGTGTGTGTGGGCAGGAGGCCCCCTGCTGAGGGCGCTGGTCGTGTCCCCGGCTCGTGTTTACGGCGTGTTGTCTCTACGAGGCCCTGCAGACGGGCTGTCAGCTGTGATGAGTTTCCCTGCCAGCAGAAACGTGTCGTTACACCCACATCAGAGTCCTGCTTCCTGCTGCCGCTGCAGGAGGAGACGACTGAGTCCTCCATGATCACACAGCACCCCTCACACACACACACACACACACACACTCACACACACACACACACACGCTCATGTCTTCCTCCATCATCCCAGCAAGCTGATCAATAACTCTGTGGCGTGTTTGGATCATCACGCTCTCCTCTGAAGCCTCAGCCCTCTCTCACACCGAGCTCAGAGTTAATGATGGAAAACTCTCCTCAGCGCTGAGCACACAGCGGCTCATGTTTACAGACTCTTAGCGGGGGGGGGGGCCCCTGGCCCCGCAGACGTGAGCGAAGTGTTAAAAGCTGCAGTGATCCCACAGAGCGCGGCGCTGCAGCTTCATAAAGGATTTATAACAGCAGACAAACAGCAGACAAACAGCAGACGTGTGTTTATCCTCACGTGTGAGCTTTGATTTCTCCTCTACACCGGCTAATTAGCTCTTATTGCTAATCTCCAGCTGCTTTCTGTGATACTTACAGGGCAATTAGCATGCCTCTCCTGGTTTCACTGTGAGCGCGGCGTGCTGCAGCTGTGAGCGCCGTGAGAGCGAGGGCGGAGGCTGCAGACCTGTCACTACCTCACACTGTGTCAGCTGGAGCGCGTTCGGCCTCACCCACTGAAAACACATTAAGTTTGCAATAACATGGAATTAAGCTGCTGAGGCTGTGAGTCAGTGTGTCCACACACACACACACACACACACACACACACACCACACACACTGCTGGTCCTGGACCAGTCTGGGTAAACTTCAGGTCTCTGAGGATCTGGTTTGTGCAGAGCTTCCTGTCTCTGACCCTGAAGAGCCCAGAGGAGAGAGTCAGAGAGGTCACGGTCTGAGTTTCTCCTCCTCCACGTGTGTTTTCCTCAACTTCAGGCTCTTTATCAGCATGAAACCCATGCTGCGCGTGTGTGTGTGTGTGTGTGTGTGTGTGTGTGTGTGTGTGTGTGTGAGGGGCTCTCTGTGAGTGTATTCCCAGGCTTTGCTTTAACAGCCTGCTGGATCCCTCTGCATCTGGAATATCTAGGCCATGTTTTTACGAGTCTCCTAATGGACTCGTCTGAGCCCGACAGCTAACGAGTGAGGAGCAACTGAGGCCCACAAACACGTGTGTTTCTTTCTCCTTTCACCAGCTCTGCTCTGTAAACACAACGACTGTAAGAGGAGAACATGCAGTGTGACGGGCCCTCAGAGCGGGGCCCTCAGAGCGGGGCCCTCAGAGCGGGGCCCTCAGAGCGGGGCCCTCAGAGCGCTGAAACCTCAGATGAAACGGGACCAGAGGCGTCTTGGAAAGTCATCAAGCTAAATGTTTACAGAGATGTGTGTGTGCACAACTCCCCATCAGCCCAGATCTGTGTGTGTGTGTGTGTGTGTGTGTGTGTGTGTGTGTGTGTGTGTGTGTGTGTGTGTGTGTGTGTGTGTGTGTGTGTGTGTGTGTGTGTGTGTGTGTGTGTGTGTGTGTGTGTGTGTGTGTATGCTGAGTCTCCCTCAGTCACATTTCTCTCTGCCAGCCGCTCTCTGACCCCCTGAGCGCTCGCTGCAGCTCGTCTCCTTTAAGGGGGGTTTACATCCCGCCTCCATCAATTACTTCCTGTCAGCTGATCCCGCTCTGGCGTGCAGATAAAGGCGTGTGTCCTCTTCGTCAACACGCCTCTCTAAAATCTAAAATCACAGTGTGCACGGCGCAGACGCTGAGGATCCACAGACGGCCTCAGAGCTCCAGTCTGGATCGTTCTGGTTCTGAGTTTTTTCCTGTCCAATCAGTGACTGCTAGGTCTCCCCCCCACCCTGTGCCTGGAGCAGACTAGGTGGCGCTAAGTACTTAGGCTGGGTCCCCGTGGACCATCCAGCCTCAGCAGAAAGACCCGAGCGGCGAGCAGCGAGGGGGGCGGGGCTCTGAGCGCCACATCAATCTCCCGCTCGGCTGACAAACTCACTCTCAGGAAGATGTATGTCAGGAAACCTCCAACGCCAGTTAATCAAAGCATTAACAGCCCCCACCTCCTCTGGCCTAGTTTACCCCCCTGACTGAGGGAGGAGGAGAGGAGAGGAGAGGAGAGGAGAGGAGAGGCGAGGCGAGGAGAGGAGAGGAGAGGAGGAGAGGAGAGGAGAGGAGGAGAGGAGAGGAGAGGAGAGGAGAGGAGAGGAGAGGAGAGGAGAGGAGAGGAGAGGAGAGGAGAGGAGAGGAGGAGAGGAGAGAAGAGGAGAGGAGAGGAGAGGAGGAGAGGAGAGGAGAGGAGAGGAGAGGAGAGGAAACGAGAGGAGAGGAGAGGAGAGGAGAGGAAACGAGAGGAGAGGAGAGGAGAGGAGAGGAGAGGAGAGGAAACGAGATGAGAGGAGAGGAGAGGAGAGGAGAGGAGAGGAGAGGAGAGGAGAGGAGAGGAGAGGAGAGGAGAGGAAATGAGAGGAGACGAGAGGAGAGGAGAGGAGAGGAGAGGAGAGGAGAGGAAACAAGAGGGGAGGAAAAGGAAGAGAGGAATAGGAAACAAGAAGAGAGGAAAAGGAAACAAGAGGAGAAGAAAAGGAAACAAGGGAAGAGGAGAGGAAACAAGAGGAGAGGAGAGAAGGAAACACAGCCCACAGACTCCTGCAGCACTGATGACCTCCTCATCAGGAGGTGGTCGTCACACAGGTGAACACTCCTCCTTGTGCTCCTCCCTGAGGAGAAACTTTTCAGACTTTGTGTAAAAGGTGATCCTGAGCTCCCGCTGGTTAAAGCCCGGGATGACCCGCTGTCAGGCCTGAGCTCTGGACCAATCAGGATCCAGCTTGGCGGTCATGTCTTTCCTGAACCGCCTGAGAAAGAAAAAAGGAGCAGATGGATTTTTGAAAAGGCAATAACTCCAAATTTATCCGCTCTGGCTGAAATGCGATTTGCTGCAGCCTTAAAGAAATGTCTCTGGATTTGAATTGATATAAGAAAAGGTGAATTTTCAGCGTAATGCGCCTCCTTAACTCCTCAGAGGGCGCCGACACATCCATCAATAACGGCGGCTGGATTCTGTCTCTTTCTGGCTCTGCTCTCCAATATTTCCTCTCTAAATACCCTCAGTTATTACGGCGGCGCTGGGATCATAAAGGGCCCTGAGACGGCGTAAATCTGAGCGCCGGGGCTCGGCGTGGAGGCAGACAGATGCGTGCTGTCAGAGGAAATATCGGCGCCCATTTGAATCTATTAACCAGGCAGCAGAGTCCCAGCTCCGCCAGGCCGAGCATTCTGGGTAAACAACGCCAACCAGGGCTCCAGGAGTCACCGTGCCAGAGCGGTTTTTTATTCCTGCAGAGTCCAAACCCTAATCTGCAGGAGGGTCGGCCTGAAGACGGGGGCCGGGCTGAGCGCGCTCAGATAGGAGCGTCTGCAGCACCTGGGTCCATCCTAATTGAGCGGGAGGCGGCGGATCCACTTTTTAAACAAAGTGACTCACACTGAGCTTCATTATACGTGCACCCCATTTCCATAGGCCTCTGGGAGCCAGACCTGGGCCGCGCCGCGAAATAAATGACCGCTCCATGATAAATGGTTCTATTAGCAATCCAGATTGTTAAAGTGTGATATAACAGATCGGAGAGCGGCGCCGGGGCCCATTCATTTTCCTCCTGCTGCACACGCCGCGCGCTGTAAATAGCTTGTTTTTATGTGTAAATAACATATTAAAACTCGGCATTAGCCCTGTGCTCTGATAGAGAGGAAAGTGCTCTGAATAAATAACGCCGGGCGGGGACATAAAGCAGGGCGGGCTGTTATACGGGCGCCGTCGACGCTCAGAGGTGGGCATGACTTAGGTGACAGGAATCCTGCAGCCGGCGGTAAACAACGCGGGGACAATAAAAGAGGGCGCACAGCCGCCGTACATCAGAAACGTCTCCTCCTCTGTGTTTAAGAAGACGCTTCAGGTTCAAGGACCTGGCCTCCTCCTCCTCCTCCTCCTCCTCCTCCTCCTCCACCTCCTCCTCCTCGTGCACTTATCAGGAGCCACCAACAGGAATACTAACGCTCGTCACTGCCGGCTGTAATTGCTCTGTCTCCACTCAGAGGCCGAGCGCCGCCTTCCAGCTCTGAGGCCTGGACCCGAGCGCTGCTATCTGATTGGTGGAGACCAGAGCCGGCGGCGTGCTGAAAACACGGAGCTGATAGGAGGAAGAGTCATTACCCAGGGCCCTGATCCGAGGCCGGGCCAGCAGCTGATACCAGAAAAACCACATGAATTTAAAGGGAGAGTCCAGGTCAGCTCAGGGCACCTCCTCCTGCTCCTCCTCCTCCTCCTCCTCCTCTCAGCCTGTGCAGGAATCACAGCACTCCTGACCTTTGACCTCTGGAGGGACCTGTCCCTCATGCAGACTCTGAGCTGGATCCTCCATCAGGTCTGCAGCTGTCCCTGGATCAGCCGCTGCATTTCCACTTCAAAGTGTCCGTCACCGCGGCGTGTCAGCCCCTCAGACACCTCGTCCTCTCGCCGCCGCTCACCCTCCAACGCTCCGGAGGCACGAGCCGCTCTTTTAACCTCATTATCCCCGCCTTTCATCACACCTTCTCTGACAACCTTAAACACGCCTCACCTCTGCTCAGGGACGCTCAGGACGCCGCTCGACGGCTCAGGAGGTCCTGGATCAAACGCTGACAGGGAACAACACGGAGACGTCTGAGGACGCCGCCGCGCTACAGGACGGGCTACGGCGTGATGCATGTGACACGTGGAGCTCTGTCAGGACGGAGCATGCTCCTGCTCCTGCTCCTGCTCCTGCCCCTGCTCCTGCCCCTGCTCCTGCTCCTGCTCCTGCTCCTGCTCCTGCTCCCCTCCACAGCTCCCCTCCATCTTTGTTCCCTCTCATCCATTAACACTCGCCGCGCTCTGACGGCGGGCCACCAGGTCCTTCATTAATGAGTCAAAATGTCACTAAAGCAGGCGTTTAATTTCCATTTCAAAGCCGCCCGTCACTCTGCATCTCTGTGGAGCAGCGCGCCTCCTCTCCTCCTCTCTGGGCTCCTCTCTGTCGGCCCTGACGGTTTGTCTTTCTCTGGAGGTGAGATCAGGGTCTTTGAGCCTCATTACGGGCGCCTTTCATCAGCCGCTCTCTGACATCTTTAAACACGTATTCTCGCTCTCAGCGCGGGCCGACGGCTGCTACTCTGGATTTAGTTCAACAACACGAGCAGGCCCTCACCTGGCCCCCCCTCTCTGCTGCCATGTTCTCTGCTCGTCAGTGTTTACGGCCTCAAACGGTGCCACGCTCCTGCACGCTGCTCCACGGCGAGCACACCTGCGTGTCAGGGCGCTCCCTGCATTACTGATGCTCTTTAAAGAGCGGCGTGTTCAGGATTCCTGTCAGAGACGCAGTCGCCGGTGACGGCGCTGACTCCTGATCAGACCTGAGAGCAGCTCCGGCTCCAGAGAGCGCCGCCTCTTTGAAATGGAGATCTCGTCTCTGGGGCCGGCCCCCTTTGACCCCCGGCTGGGCGCCGTACGGCGTGCTGGGCCCTGACACACGGCGTGCTGGGCCCTGACTCAGCCGGACGCTCGCTCTGATCTGGTCTTACCTCGTGTCTCTGACAGCGGGGGCTTCTTAGGGAGGTCGGAGAAACCGGTCACGTCCATTTTGTCCTTCTTCTCAGCAGCTCTGGACGCAGACGTCTCCATGGTTTCTGTAAGGAGCACAGAGAGAGGAGTTAACAGGGATGAGAGGAGGAGAAGGAGGAGGAGGAGCAGGAGGAGCAGGAGGAGCAGGAGGAGCAGGAGGAGGAGGAGGAGGAGGAGGAGAGGAAGTTTCTCTGACTGCGACTCTCAAACTCTCAGGTTTTGGAGGTTTCTCCTCAGAGCTGCTGGACTCTGCAGGACTCAGCTGGACCTGTGAGGGAGGATTCACCTCCACAGGTGTTCATATCTGTGCACACACACACACACACACACACACACACACACTCACACACACACACACTCACACACACACTCACAGAAAGGTGATATATGAGGGCGTTCTTTCACGCCTGCAGGCCTCTGATCCTTCCTCACAAGTCATCTTTAGTCAGACTCAACATTTGCTGCTCACACACACACACACACACACACACACACACACTCACACACACACACACACACACACTCAGGACAATCAGGGTGTTTTCTGTCTCTGATCATCTGAAGATGTGAATCCTGCAGCTTAAAAACCTGATCCCAGTTTTTCTGCAGCTCCATGAATCTCTCTGAGCGCTCCTCCTCTTCCTCCTCCTCCTCCTCCTCCTCAGGAGCTGCAGGAGCCAGCCCAGGTTAAAGTTCCCCTGTGAGGACCTGGACCTGCAGGAGTCTCCTCTCAGGTGTGGGAGCTTCAGCGTCTCCCAGCCTCCTCCTCCTCCTCCTCCTCCTCCTCCTGAGTTATGGGAGCAGCTCCCGTCAGCCCAACAAATGAGTCTGTCTCTGCTCCAAAGGTCAGCACGCCGCCGCCGCCTCCGACGACTAAAATCACAGAGCACGCAGTCAATCCCTGGGCCCGCCCCCCTTACCCAGGACCACTTGGTGGAATTTATGGTCGGGCCCCGCACCTCTTCTCCTCTGAATAATGGCTGCTCCATAAAAGACGCTCAGGTCGCAGGAGGCGCTGGAGGAGACTGAGGAGGAGGAGGAGGAGGAGGAGGAGGGGTTGTTTATAGAGAGAGCAGGCGATGTACGAACAGAGACATTTAGATTTAAACCTCCTCACACACTCCTCTTAACTCTACACACACACACACACACACTCTGACTCTGTGGTTTCTGAGTGGATCAGATCCTCAGACCAGGATCTGGTCTGGGTCCTCTTCCTGTCTGAGCTGTCGGGTCGGGGTGTGTGTGAGTCTCCCTGAACTCTGCCATGTGTGTGTCCACAGCTCTGGCGTGAAGTCCTCACAGAGCGCCGAGGTCAGACCCCGTCTTTGATCCCTGACCCGCCGCCAAATGGTCCCCCTCAGTCTGGATCCTGACTTCCTCTGGGCTTCCTGATCCACCAACAGTAAGTCCTCCTCAAGTTTTATACACACACACACACACACACACACACACACAAACACACACACACACATTGTCCCTGGCCCCTGTCAGACCAGGACGCTCCGTGGCGTGCTGAGCGCTCTGATAACAGGCGGAGACGGGGATCTGTCCTCACATCACTTTCTGCACGCCAAAACCACACGGGGGGGGTCTCCCCGCTCAGCGAGGGGCATCCTTCATATCTGCCCTTCACACACTCACACACACACACACTCACACACTCACTCTGCTGGGCTGCTGCTGTCAGGCGTGATGGTGGCGTGATGGTGGCGTGCTCTCTGTCCCGTCAGGAGTTCATTAACACACTCATCAAAGCGGCTCCCTGAGAGCGAGGGGGAGGAGCTACAGGCCCCGGCCGCCACTGGACCTTTGATTCCTCATGTCTGTGTGTGTGTGTGTGTGTGTGTGTTTGTGTGTGTGTGTGTGTGTGTGTGTGTGTGTGTGTGTGTGTGTGATTATCGGGTCAGTTAGAAAAGCAAACAGTGAAATCCACACACACACACACACACACACTCTCTCACAGCGGGGTGCTGAGGGTCTCCTGGTCTCAGGGACCCCCCTGGACCCTGCAGACCTGGTTTCTGTGCTGGTTTAAACCTACTGTGGGTTTTTCCTCCTGTTGGTCTCAGTCCTCGTCTCCTCGTCTCCTCGTCTCCTCGTCTCCTCGTCTCCTCGTCTCCTCCTCTCTCTGCGGAGCCTCAGGGGACGTTGGCCCCGGGGCCCGAGCAGTAATTGGTGTGGACTTGTTGTTTTGTGGGATCAGAGACTTTTGAGTCGTCCCAGCGGGAGGTTTACTCGCTCCAATTCAGGTTCCTCTGCTCTGCATGCCAGACTCCTTTCTCTGCTCCCCTCTTTTCTCCTCTTTTCTCCTCTTTTCTCCTCTTTTCTCCTCTTTTCTCTCTTTCTGTGGCGCTGGGCTGCGCTCGCCGGCGTTTTGCAGTCGTTAAACTCTGGGATCAGATCTGGGACCAGCGGAGCCGGGGGCGGCGTGAATCTGACAGCGAGGGAAGGCGCTGGGAGCAGGATGAAAGTGAGGTCCCCGTCACAGGTTTGGGAAGCCCCCGTGTCACCCTGAATAACGTGCAGGACCCTTTATCCCCTCCTGCTCCCTGACGGCTGCAGCTCCTCACCCGCACAAAGGCTGACGCTCTGAAACCCGTTTTCTGATGCAAATGAACGCAAGCCGCCATTCAGGGTTAAAATCCACTGAGGCCCGAGGAGGAGCTGAGGAAGGAGGCAGAGGAGGAGGCAGAGGAAGGAGGCTCTTCAGTTCTCCTGTTTTATCACAGAAAGATCCAGAAACTGAGTCTCAGTCTGAGGCCTTCTAACCGTCCTCTGATTTATCGTGAAGACGCCGTGAGCTGATTTTTTATTCATGTTTTTTCTTTAAACTGAGACGGAAAAATTCAGACTTTCTTTATAAAAACATAAAAATAAAAAAAATATTTAAAGAATAATTAAAGGATAATTAAATTTAAAAGTGTTTTTCTGTTTTTAAAAACCTTTACATCAGTGTCAGTATTTTAAAGATTAAACTGTAAATTCCTGAAGCCTCAGTGTGATCATTTAATAATCTTTAAATAATCTTTAATAACTTTATTATCATGACATTAAAATAAACTCTTCTTTGTTTTTTTAACCTTTCTGTAAATCCTCAGCTCTGATCCAGGATCAGCTGAAATCTTAAAGTTAGGACCCTCTGAATCACAGACTGGGTAAAGAAGTTAACAGAGGATCCACACTGAGTCTAGTCTAAGTCCCCCAGACCCGCTGAGACCACATGGCACAAACACTCACCCTCAGTCCCGGGATCAGGTCCGTCCACACTCCTCTGCCTCTTCTCTAAGTCAAACTTTTCCTCTCAGCGGTGAAAAAGGATAAAGGAAAAAGGAAAAAGGGGAGAAGGGATGAAGGAAAGAGGGGAGAAGGAAAGAAGGAAAGAAGGAAAGAGAGCAGCCGGCCGCGCCGCAGAACTCCGCCGGAACATGAAATCCCATGAAGAGGAGCGCGCACCGAGCCCGGAGTTAGTCCTCGGAGGGAGCGGGGAAAGTTCAGAGCTCAGTCCGTGAACACATCACGGATCGTCGCGACTGCTGCAAAGTTTGAGACGCGCAGGATTCAGAGTTTGAGGAGGATCCAGCGGAACTTTGCTCCGGGATGCTGCGGAGCGCAAAACTCCTGACGCGCTGCTCCCGACGCGCGCTGCGCACACACCTCCTCCTCTCCTTCACTCCTTCACTCCTTTACTCCTTAACTCCCTCCCTCTGTCTCTCTCTGCCCGAGCGGGGGGGGGGGGGATTTCTGACCTGAGCGTTTTTTCTGTTTCTCTGTTTCACACTGAATAAAATCCTCTGATGATTTATTTATTTTATCTGTTTGAATCTGAAACGATACAGAAAATACTTTAATCAGATTTATTCAGAGGTGTTTATCAATTTTCCTTCTTGCTAAAAAAATCCTCCACCTTTTCCCTCCTCCTCAAAGTGATTTAAGAAAAAAACAAACAAAATCAAAAAACGTATTTTATCCTAAAACTTTAAATTAATATAAATAAATGATTTTTTCTGCTGGTTTAGAGACGGACAGCAGCGTTTAAGGAATAAAATAAAAAATCTGAAGAACAGAACAATCATTAACTGATTTTAAACTGATTTTCTTCTGGATTATGTTTTAATCTGTGAGATTAAAATGAGATTAAACTGAACTCTGAGTCTTTGACGAGACTTTGAGGATGTAGTGGAGTGTGTGTGATGGAGTGTGTGATGAGGAGTGTGTGATGAGGAGTGTGTGATAAGACAGAATGATTTGTAGTCACACCCTGACACCTGCTGGCCGTTAGGCTGAACTACATGTAGTTAAACTGTGGATCAGGAGCTTTAATCTGTAAATTAATTTAATCTGAAGTTACGCTCTCCTCCTCTGACCTCTGACCTCTCTGGAGTTGTGGGTTTGAAACCTCTCTGCTGACCTGTGTTCCTGAGTCTCTGAGGCTGAACTTTAGTGAATTAATCTTTGTTTAACTTCCTGATGAAAAACATGCACTGAGCTGACTCTCTGGGGAAACACCGCCCTCCAGTGGACAGACGCTGTCACTACAACACAACCTGCTGTCTCTGTGGAGCTGAGTGGGAAAGGTCACAGTCTGACCTCAGGTCAGCTGGTTCCTCCTGTGTGAGTTTGAACCTGGGTGAGGTCAGACCTCATTCTGTGATGGTCTCAGGGAACCTGGATCTGACTGATCCGGTCTGGAGGGGGGATGAAGTGTGCGGTCAGAGAGCGTCAGTCTGGATGATGCTCCGTCTCTGAAGCGTTTTTTTCTTTCCTCTCTTGGAAGAAGCGTGTGACCACCTGCAGCCTGATCACCGTCTGGATCAGCGCGGCGTCCAGCTGCAGCAGGTCGCACAGCGCCGCAGCGCGCCGCAGAGAGCCGCCGCAGACAGACGAGTGAAATGAAATGAAAATAAAACAGGGAAGTGAAATCATAACTGTTAAATGATGCTATCACTGGCGGCGCTGACACATGGAAACAATCCCAGCTCCAATCAGATCCAGTATCTGTAAAAACTGTTGCGTGAGAAATCTTTTCCCTCATGGTGCCATCTGATCCTGATCCTGATCCTGGTCCTGATCCTGGTCCTGATGACTTCCACAGACGGCGTGTTGGTTTCTGTCCCTGCTGAGGGGAATCAGGCTGATCTGGGTTTCAGGAGGTCTCACAGTCTGGGTGTTGATCCTACAGCTCCCACAATGCATCTGTTTCTTCTTCTTCTTCTTCCTCTTCTTTTGTTTTGTTGTTGTTGTTGTTGTTGCTGAGCAGGAAGTGATGAGGGGTCACCTGACCTCCTGTCCCTGTGAGCGCCGTCTGAAGGCTCCTCATCCCTCAGACCCAGTCCACATGTGGGTCTTCAGCTGAAACTGCTCCAGTCTCAGAAAACACATGTTGGACGACCTCTGACCTTTAATATCCGCTGCCTTTATTTGGCGCCTCCCTCGCGCTCTGATGCGTATTAAATCAGATACGCTGAGTGGAGGAGCAGACCCCCGCCGCCACCTCTCACTTAACCCCCCCGACCCCGGGCTCTGGTTTCGACCTGAGCCGGTCTGTGTTTGCTCTGTGTTTGCTGTGACAGAGCGGCGGCCGTATTGACCTTAATATGGCGAGCAGATGATTACCCAGCCTGCTCTGTGCGTGGGAGGGTGACGCCATCAGAAAACAGGAAGTGGCTCAGGTAACAGCAGGACGCTTTGTTCAGACCCTCAGAGCGAGTCAGAGATAAAGGAGCAGTCCGTCTGTTTCCACAGCACGAGTCTGGACCTTGAGGTCTGAGGACCAATCAGCTGAGGCTCTGTGAGCCGGTCTGACAGGTCCAGACTTCCTCCCTCAGCCTGTGAGAGCCGCTCTGGTTTCAGGGGGTGTCTGAGAGGAGGATTTATCCCTGGATCATACGGCCCGCTTCCATCTTTCTCCAATATTTCATGATGTGTGTGTGATGTGTGTGTGATGTGTGTGTGATGTGTGTGTGAAAGGCCTGTTTACATGAGCTGCAGCTCTTCTCTCCTCCTCCTCCTCTCTCCTCCTCCTCGCTCAGAATAAGTGATGGCAGCGTTTCTTTCTCCATTAGCTGGCGGGGGACATGATTTTGAATCCTGTGTTTGACACTAATAGTCGCACAATCTGCCCTCCGCCTCCGTCAGCCATTCATCCAAACCAGCAGCCCCGAAAGTTCCCATGCTGTGTAGGGTGCCGCTCCTATGTAAATGTGTGTGTTGGTGTGTGTGAGTGTGTTTGTCTGCTGGCTGAGGGCCAACACAGATCTGTCAGTCTTTTAGGGACCCATCAGCCTCTGTGCGCGGGGACAATGAGGAGGACACAGACTCCCCTGCGTCTCTGCCCGTCTCGCTGTCTGACTAACTGATGACACAGATTCTTTCACACCAGCACGTCTGTTCTTCAGCACACACATCCTTCTTCATTCGGGAGCTCGGTGCCGTCTGAGCCCCGAGTTACAGCCGGACGGGTCGCAGAGCTCTCAAACTGTGACCCCTGAGGCTCTTCGTCATCCCGCCGCGTCCTGAGGCCTTTTCCTGCTTCACCGGAGCCCTGAGCGGTGTGCTGCAGGCTGAGACGGCAGGAAACCACCACACAGAGCATCATCATCTCCATCATCTTCATCGTCTGCATCACACGCAGAAATTCAACATCTCTGCTCCCATCTGTGTGAGCCTCACATGCTGTTTGAAACCAGAGGAGTGTGTGTGAGTGTGTGTGTGTGTGTGTGTGTGTGTGTGTGTGTGTGTAATCCGCTCTATCTGGTGTTAGAGATCACAGAGCAGTCATTCAGTATTTTTCTTGCTCAAGTGTCCCTGAGGCCCTGGGAGCGTTCATCCTGCACGCCGCTCATCCTGCACGCCGCTCATCCTGCACGCCGCTCATCCTGCACGCCGCTCATCCTGCACGCCGTTGTGTGTGAGAGCCTTTCCTGTTGAGCACAGAGTCGTGGTCACGGCACAAAGCGCCCTGAGCCCGTCTCAGATAAGTCCCAGTGTAAGCCCGCAGACGGGGGCGTCCGTTCTCATGTCTGACATCATGTATGGGGGCACTTGTCTCGGTCCGCTGGACGCACGTGGCCCTCTCCAGAACCCGGTGACACGCCAACAATGCATGTCAGCAGCGTGGTGGAGGAGCCGCGGCTCCAAGCTGAGCCGAGCCGAGGGAAAGTCACAGTCAAGTGATCTGAGAGGAGATGAGTGTCAAGCTCAGAGTGGGTCCCCTCACGGAGGTCCCGTCACATCTGACCAGTCCCACCGGCCCCTGCTCTCCCAGGAGCCGCCGCTCAGGGTCTGGTTCTCATCGGACTCTTCTGGAAGCTTCTCTGGATCAACCCAGCTTCAGTCAGACCCTCCAGGTCCCTCAGGTCCTCAGGACTCCTGGTCCAGGTCCCTGTCTCCCTCAGCCCTCGGGGTCAGAGGTCAGACTCTGCTGGGTCCAGGCTCCAGTTTGGATTGAGTCGTCACTCAGACCTGACTCCACCTCCCCCTGTGTGTGTGTGTGTGTGTGTGTGTGTGTGTGTGTGTGTACCTGTGTGTTTCCTGCCCGTGGAGTGTGTCTCTGTCACGTCCTGACGAGCAGTAATTGCTGCTTTGTGCGTTAATTAGATCCGTGCACGGAGCTCGCCGCCGCCCTCGCTAACCCTTCAATCAGACGCCATCTTGTCAGGAGCCGGACTCGGCGCCCTGACAGACGAACGCTCTGACACACTATTAGCGCCATTGTGCCGCCGCCCCGCATGGTGGGCCGTCACTGGGCCGGACCGGGCTGAATGGGGGGGATTAGAGCAGGTCTCATTGTGCTGCGGCGTTGGGAAACGCTCGATGTGCAGCAGCGGGGCGGCTTCCTCTCAGCCTTTGTGACTCGAGGTGGGGGGGGGGGTCTGGGATGCTCAGGGGCCCCCCAAGCTAAACCCGCCTGTGGATTTACAGACCCCGGGAGTCCGGGCCTCATTCAGCCCACACAGGAGGGACGGAGACTTCCAGCCCGCCTGGTCTGACCTCTGACGCTGCACGCCCAGTACGGTGCACGGGTCAGGGTCTGCTGGACTTCAGACTGAGTCCAGGTCTCTGCATCAGGTAGGAGACGCATCCAGCTCTGAGGCCTCAGCAGATCCTGCAGACCAGGATCACAGGGCCGCCCCGTCAGCGTGCAGAGAAAGCAAACAGCTCTGAGTCCACTAAGCACGTTCACCTGAACAAACCCAGACCCTGATCCAGCTCCTCCACAGGTGGAGGATTTGGGCCGAGGCGGACTGAGGTTGACCCAAGCTTTGGTCACGGTGCAGAGCGCCGCCCAGGTAATTCAGTGTGACGCTCGCAGACTCAGCAGAGGAGACGAACCTTCAGGAGGTCAGAGTCAGAGGAGTCCACCTGCAGGTCTGACCACTAGAGGGCAGGACGGAGCCGTGGGCCCAGAACAGGAACCACAGACACTGACCCGAGGACTCCTCAGACCTGATGTGGTCTCTGGCCTCATGATGCTGGTCTGTCAGTGTGAACCGACGAGGAGGTGCAGCAGGAGGTGCAGCAGGAGGAGCATCTCTCCTCCTCACACACGCTTTGTTCAGCAGGTGGAGGGAAGGCGTCACCCCGGGGAGCGTATCACATGACCACGCCTCATCCATCACTGAGCGTGTGTGTGTGTGTGTGTGTGTGTGTGTGAGACGACGAATAGCAGAGAGGTCAAAGGTCAGCGTGTAAGGAAATCTCCCTGTGACCCCGCAGCGGGTGGAGAAGGTGGAGCAGTGGGCTGCAGGCCCCGCCCCCTTCCTCTAAAGGTCACAGGTGGATGACGTATTCCTCTGCAGCCATCCATCCTGTCCTCGGCGCCCTGAGGCGGGACACTGAGCCCGTACCTGCTGACTCACCTGTGGCGCTCTGCCTGGCCCCGCCCCTCCACCCGCCGTGCTTCAGTTTCAGCTTTTTGTTCCGTCAGACGCCGATCGGCCGCCGTGAGATCAATGATGCTTCAGGTCTTTGTGTTTACTGTCACTGGAGGAGGGGCGTGGGAAGGAGTGTGTGTGTGTGTGTGTGTGTGTGTGTGTGTGCGTGTGTGTGTGTGTGTGTGTGTGTGTGTGTGTGTGTGTGTGTGTGTCAGGCTGACTGACACTAATCATATTTAAGTGGGAGGATTGGGACTTTAAAAACCTGGTCTCAGCCTCAGGTGAGTCTACCTGGATTATCTGCTGTATGGAGGGAAACAAAGCACAGGTATGGAGGGACATTATTCAGAAAGGCCCCCCCTCACACACACACACACACACACACACACACACACACACACACACTGAGGAAACTGTTATAAACACACAGAGACCAGGTTTACGGT
This sequence comes from Halichoeres trimaculatus, assembly GCF_033239565.1. Taxonomy (NCBI): domain Eukaryota; kingdom Metazoa; phylum Chordata; class Actinopteri; order Labriformes; family Labridae; genus Halichoeres; species Halichoeres trimaculatus. The sequence goes on from NW_027437202.1 coordinate 9,476,574, forward strand.
CTCCACGCCGTCATCCGTGGCGGGACATGTGCGTGCAGACCAGACTCCTGACCCAGGTCTAAAGGCCGTCTAAGGATCAGGATGATGTGGATCCAGACTGAACAGAGACCTGAGGACAGGGAGGCTCCAAAACCAGCCTGACCCTGTCTTCACTCTGCCTGTAGGGGGCGCTCACACCGCTCCACAGCCCTGCTGGTGATGTAGGTGTTTGTGAATGAGTGTGTAGCTGGTGGAGAGTGTAGGAGTGTGTGTGTGTGTGTGTGTGTGTGTGTGTGTGTGTGTGTGTGTGTGGAGGGAAAGGTCAGGAGGTTTCCTTTGTTTTTCCTCTCCCCTCATCTTTCCTTCTGTTCCCACGCCGCGCCGGTGATGAATCACAATCACACGGGCTGTCTTTGAACTTCAGTGGCGGTGGCGGCGGTGGCGCTCCTCTGTCAGACTGATGCCTCTGATGACAGGCCGCGCTCCGCAGCGCCTGCAACACGCCGCTCTGACATGTCATCGACGTCTGGCCGGCAGCTCGCCTCGCTGCGTCACTGGAGCGGAGGAAGAGGTGAGGCTGGGAGCGCCCTGCGGGGTGTAAAGGTCACCGCGGCGGCGTTTTTCAGAGCGTGATAAGCTGCTGTTTGACCTTATCGCTGCTCGCTCAGCTCCGGCTCAGACTGAGCTCTGTGACATCTGATCTGAGCGCTGCACGCATGAAAGAGGCTCCTTCAGCGCAGAGTGTGTTTTCTATCACAACACACACACACACACACACACACACACACACACACCTGCAGACTCTGTGTTTGCTGGACCCAGTCCTGGATCTGGATCGAGCTTTGCAGCAGAGCGAGCGTCTGACCACGGACACGCCCCCAGGAGGCGATGTCATCCTGACCCCGAGCGTAAACACCAGCTGGAGAATCAGAAACATCTGCTCGTATCTCGGTCTGGACTCAGACTCCCTCAGGTTCAGGGTCCTGCAGACCCACACCTGGACCTTTATCACAGCCGACCAATCAGAGCGCATCCCAGCTGGACCTGCAGAGACCAGGAGTCAGACCAGGACCACGTATGAGGGTTCATCATCCAGCTTCATCCAGACCTCTGCCCTCCTGAGGGCTCAGTCTGATCTGGTCTGTAAGGGGGTCTGCCCCCCCCCCAAAAACCTCCTCAGAGCCAGAGAGGTCAAAGGTCGCCGTAGACACGTCCCATAAACACCCCCCCCACACACACACACAACGTCTGCAGGTTCAGGATCCTCTCAGAGATACCCAGGTCTCAGGTTTCAGACCCATCCTCCTGGACCACATTCAAGTCCACGTCCAAGGCTGAAGGGGGGCGTCCAAACAGGTCTGAGAGAAACCTGAGACCCTGAACCAGGGGCCGGGTTATCGCTCCTGATCTCTGGACCTGGGCCTGACCCCTGACCCTGACCCCACCCCCACCTCTCTGAGCGCGCTCAGTTCAGGTGTGTGTGTGTGTGTGTGAGCATCAGATAAGAGCATCCAAGGTGTGTGTGTGTGTGAGGGAATGAATGTGTGTGTTTGTGTGTGTTAGATAAGGCTGACTCGGCTCAGTGTGTGTGTGTGTGTGTGTGTGTGTGTGTGTGTGTGTGTGTGTGTGTGTGTGTGATGCTGTATGGTGGATTAACATTTGGAGCGTTTATCCCGTCGACCTCCCACTGCTCTGTCTGTGGATCTGCGTCCACAGGAACATGTGGTCCATACGTCCCTCGCTCAGACTCTGAGGAGACTCTGGTCCCTGAGCTGGTCTCTGTGCCGGACTCTGAGCCGGTCTCTGAGTCTCTGTGCGCCCCTCTTGGTTTTTATGGTGGTTTTAATGGGAACCCCTCTTTCTGCTTATTTTACCGTGACCCTCTCTGACCCCCTCAGTCTGCAGGAGTCAGTCTCTGTGGGACTGGGGCTCCTCCCGGGGCCTCCCAGGAGGACTGTCAGGGCCTGGGAGAGTGTGTGTCAGTGTGTGTGTGTGTGTGTGTGTGTGTGTGTGTGTGTGTGTGTGTGTGTGTGTGTGTGTGTGTGTGTGTGTGTGGAGTGATGAGGTGGTGCAGACACACTCGTCTCCTCTGGCTGTGGTTTTATAAACTGACTCTGTGAACACGGCCACCACGCTCAGGAGCTGCAGGACTAAACGTTGATGGAGGGTTTCTGTGGCCCCCTGGACTCAGAGAAAACCAGATCAGAGGAAACTGAGGCTCAGAGTCTGAGAGACGACGGTGGATCAGCTCTGAGCAGGAATAAAAACACACCCTGCTGTGAGGAGAGTGCTTCCTGTTTCTGAGGAAACTCAGCGTTTCTAACCTCCACAGAAAAACTGTGACGTGCTGCTCCTCCTCCTGCTCTCCAGTGAGGACTTTCTGACCAGGTCAAAGGTCGTCTGCTTTCTGAGCGCGCTCAGAGGAGGCCACTCGTCTCACACAGCTCCCCTCTCCATCACATCAACATCGCCCAGCGCCTCAGAGCCAGCTCGAGGACTTGAAGTGGGGCGGGGAGGCCGGAGCAGGGCTGGGACTGAAGCACAAAGGGTTCAGGTCTGAGGTCTGGGCGTCAGGGTCTAAGAGAGGGATTAGATGAAGGACCTGGAGCCTTGTTGTGGGTTAGGTGGACTTGAGAGGACCTGCTCCCCTCTCGAGCGTGGAGCAGCTGCAGCAGCATTCCTGCTGTCCAGCCGTCAGCCGGCACCTCTTAAAGCTCGGGGACGGCTGAGAGCGGCGTGCCGGGGCCCCACCTGTGATTGGCCCGGTTTGGCCTGGTGAAGGTCCGGTCTGTACCAGGACTCACCTCATGGATCAGTTTAACGACGGCGCTGACAGAGGTCAGGACGTGAGTCTGCAGAGAGCTGCGTCTTTCCTCACTCTGGACATTTCCCCTCAGCTCTCACTGACGCCACCAAACTGAAACCACGTCCTTCCTCTTTGGTTCCTCTTTGGTCCTCTTCAGCCGCCTGAACCAGGACTGAACCAGGACTGAGGCAGGACTCTGTGTGAGGAGTCTGAGGCGGGGTTTTCAGGCTCTGAGCTCTCAGAGTCACTCAGACGTCAGAGCTCTGTCTTCCTCTTTTCCTGGAACTGATCCTGGTCCTGACGCTTCAGCGTCTGCAGACTGATCAGGACCTGATCCTCAGAGCGGGTCTGACGTTTCTCTGGATTAAACTTTCTCAGAAGTGCTGGCTCAGGGTTTTGGCCCAAACCGGGGTCTGTCTCTGACGGTCTGACAGAGCGTCCCGCTGTGAGCCCACGTCTCGAGTCCCTCACGGTCCCTGGCCGCAGATTTCCCTCCTCTTCACGCCACGTTTCCCGGGGTGTGAGCTGCTAAGCGCCGTTTGTGCTGCGTCCTGGGTCAGGAAGCAGAGTTTCAGGTCCTGGCTGCACAGTCAGAGTCCGGACTTTCTCAGACCCTAATGAGATTCCTTCAGATTTACACTCACTAAGCCTGGAAGGCAGAGTCCAGGGCGCCACGGCCCACACGGCTCTCTGCCAATCAGAGCGCCCCGCAGACAAAACAACTACTGCAGCTTCCTTTCCTCTATTCTCCATCCTACTCCTCCTTTCCTCTTCTCCTTTCCTCCTTTCCTTCTCTCTGTTTCTCAGAGTGTGAATCCTAAAGCTTCATTAACAGAGTAATTAAAGGACAACAACAAGCTCTGTGTGTGTGTGTGTGTGTGTGTGTGTGTGTGTGTGTGTGTGTGTGTGTGTGTGTGTGTGTGTGTGTGTGTGTGTGTGTGTGTGTGTGTGTGAGGCTTTTCCTTTGATGAATTTGTCCAGAGGTCAAGTTCACGAGGTTGGCGTGCGTAGAAATCCTCGAGGCTTATCTCTAAAGAGTCCACTGAGACAATACGGGGGGGGGGGGGGGGGGGGGGGGGGCAGTGTGGTCCATCTGGTACAGAGGAGGAGGGGGGGGGGTGAGGAAGAGGAGGAGGAAGAGAAAGGAGTAAAGAGGGAGATCAGAAAGGAGGAAGAGGCTCGTGTGTGTGTGATTTTGTGAATGGAGTAACTCTGTGTTGACTTCCTGTTTCTGTGGCGTGCTGAGTCAGCGTGCTCTCTCGTTTCCCAACCTCTGATTTTTTCACTGCGTCACACTCGTGTTGGCATCCAGCCGCGTCACGCTTCTTCTTCTTCTTCTTCGTTGGTGCTGGAGGACTCAGGCGGATCAGACTCTCAGGGTCAGGGTCTCGGCTCCTGACGTCTCCTTGTGTCTCAGAATCACTCTGAGGTCCTGGATCATCGGGTCCTGTTCTGATCCAGATCTTCAGCTGTGGGTCAGATCCTCCTTGCGTTAAAAATACCTTTCCTTCTTTCTCTCCTTCTTCCTTTCCTTCTTCCTTTCCTCCTTCCTCTCCTTCTTCCTCTCCTTCCTCTCCTTTCTTTCCTTCTTTCTCTCCTTCTTCCTCTCCTTTCTTTGTCTCCTCGCCTTCTTCCTCTCCTTCTTCCTCTCCTCCTGGTCGTGGATCAAACAGTTTTCTGAGTCCACCAACACAAACATCAACCTGATTTTCACAGAGTCCTGATCCAGGGTCCAGACCCTGTTCTCTGCTCCTGGACTCAGATCTTGGATCTGATGCAGGCTCAGCTCCGCGTTTGGAAACATAAGACCCTCTCATCACCTCCTGTCCACCTCCTCTCCACCTCCTCTCCACCTCCTCTCCACCTCCTGGCTCTGAGAGCGTCTGATGAGGCGTCTGATGAGACTGAGCGCGCTCAAACATGTGGCGAGCGTGTGTTGAACTCTGTCTGAACCCGCCAACACGTCGCTGAGGAGAGTCATCAGGTTCAGAGGAGGAGAGGAGCTGAGGAGCATCCTGAGGAGGTGAACAGAAAGACGACTCCTCCTCCTCAGACGGTCAGCTGAAGATGAAGACCTCCTCCTCTCCTCCTCCTCCTCCTCCTCTCGGTCTGGAGCGGACTCTGATGGAGCAGGATGTGGGTTAGGCCGTACACAGGTTGTTTGTGTTTCTCCACCTCCTCCTGTTTCCTCCTTCTCAGCTCCTTTTGTTTTCATTTGCGCTGTTAATCGATTTAAGCTAATCAGCTAATGAATCGTTTAATCCACCAACAGATTAGAGGAGCGGGGAGGAGGCGGGAGGAGGCGGGGCCTCATCAGAGTGGCTCTTTGCGGAGACGGATCTGATGACCGGCTCACCTGGGAGTGTGTGAGGGGTTCACACACACCTCCTGCAGCAGGAGCCCAGGCCGATCGTCTGAGGAGGCATGTGCTGAGGAGCAGAGAGGAGGCGCGTAGTAATCGTCCCGTAGCGCAGACAGCTGGCACGTCTGATCCCCACAGATTGGTTTTAGTGGCACAAATAAAGCTGATTAGCTCCACACACACCGCTGCCCTCCAGAGGCCTCCGTGTGTGTGTGTGTGTGTGTGTGTGTGTGTGTGTGTGTGTGTGTGTGTGTGTGTGTGTGTGTGTGTGTGTGTGTGTGTGTGGTGTGTGTGTGTGTGTGTGTGTGTGTGTGTGTGAGCAGTCACAGAGCATCATCTTAAACCTGCCTCTCTGAAATCTTTGGCAGCAGCTTTCCTGGATATTTCTCCACCGAGCTCCTCCTCCCCCTCCTCCTCCTCCTCCTCCTCCTCCTCCTCCTCCTCCTCCTCCTCCTCCTCCTCCTCTTGTCTCTGGGAGCACAGAGAGGGCAGGAAGTGACCTCAGGTCCGAGTGGTTTCCAGGAGCAGGTGGGAACAGAACATCTCCTGGATCAGGGTGGGGGGGTCAGCCTGGGTCCTGGCCTCCTTTCTGACACACACTCTCACACCCATCCTCTGGTCCTCTGGTCCTGCAGGTTCTCTGAGGGTCTCTGCTGGACCCCCTCACCTGTAAAAGCACAAACACCTGCTGTGAGGAGGACTCTGTGGGTCTGCAGGATCCGGTGTCTGGTGGTTTAAGCTGCAGAGTGATGGGTGTGCAGCTGTGTGTGTGTGTGTGTGTGTGTGTGTGTGTGTGTGTTATTGTAAAGGATTAGACTCAGAGGTGTCTGAGGACTGGGCTGGTGTTCACGGGGACCTCAGGGATCCAGTCTTCATGCTGCAGCTCTGTGTCAGGCTGTGATAAGGGGGATGTGGTCTGAGGTCTCGGCGTGCTCACATGGCCTTGGCGTGTTTTGTGGTCGGCTCTTATCACCCAGAGTGAAAACAGGTCCAGAGGCTCACAGGTGGTTTCAGGGGTCCCTAATCCCTGACCTTGTGGTTTCACGGGCTGGTCTCAGCGTCCTGCAGACAGTCCCGTTTGTTTTTGAAAGGCTCGGGTTTTCTGTGGGTCCTCTTCACGGTGACAAACCCAGAGTCCTAATCCGCTTTAGACCCAGACCCAGAGCGGAGGAGCTGGGCGGTGGTTTGGATGTTGCTCCCTGAGCCTGTGTTGTGTTTCGTCCTGCGCTCATGTTCAAACAGGCTCCCAGAGAAAGTTTGTCCTCAAACACAGAGGCCCAAAAACCAGGATCTGGTGTCCTCACTTAAAAGGTGGAAATCCACCTGGAACAGAGCTCGCCATTGTCCCACGCCCCACAAAAGCCACCTCGCCTCAGAGCCACTTTAAAGCAGCCAGCCCTGATTGGGTTTCCATGGATCTGCCGCGCCGCTGCCAACTCCTCAACTGTGTCTCACGTTGGTTTCAGCACGAACAAAGCGCTCCACAGACGGGCTGTGGGTCAGGGAGGGAGCTGTGGGTCAGGGAGGGAGCTGTGGGTCAGGGAGGGAGCTGTGGGTCAGGGAGGGAGCTGTGGGTCAGGGAGGGAGCTGTGGGTCAGGGAGGGAGCGGAGGAGACGGGAGATGGACCCAGAGATAGGAGGTGCCAGAAACCTCACTTCAAAGATGCACCTCCTGCACCTCCTGCACCTCCTGCTCTGCCAGCCTCATCCACCTGATGCTAGGAGGAGACGTGGTTTGGCTCCAGCTGAAGACCTGGTCTGGGTGCGGGGTGGGGCTCAGGTTGTTTACCTGTCTGGCCTCCTCCTGGAGGAGCAGACTGCTCCCTCAGAGCTAATGCTAATCAGGACTTAGCGCTGCTGATGATTCCTTGATGGGCTCCTGTGATGATTAGTGTGCGATCAGGTTTTAATGGCTTAATGTTGGAGCGATTAATCTGCTGAGCAGCGTCTCTGTGGTTTGATCAGCCGGCCCGCCTCACGCCGCTTCGCTTTAATTAATCCCTGAGTGTGGTCCTGCAGACGGAGGAGAGCGGCGTGCTGAGGGAGCGTCCAAAAACACCCCTCTGTGCGTGGTGTGTGTGGTGTGTTTCCTCGTTGCTATGTACATGATGTGAGGAGGTGTGTCAGTGATCACCTCCTGCTCCCACAGGTCTCTCCTCATCCCCTCATGGAGCTCCCTCTGCTCAGATCCTCCTCCTCTGGTTTTTGGTAAACCCTACGACCCGCTCTGAGTCCGGAGCCACAGTTTGGGAAACTGATCTGCTTTATTAGATGGCGGACTGTGCAGACATCTGGGCCACGGCATTAACCGCAGAAAGGATTATCCGTGTTGGAGCGCCCTTATGCTTTCACATATGACAACACGCGGCACGAGCGAGCAAACAAACAAACAACGCATGCAGACACGATTAAACCCTTGTCTGTGTTTAACGTGCAGCTCCACCGCGCTCGCAAAAACACTCCTCATCATCCCGCTGACATTTCCAGAAGCTTCCCCCCTCCCTGAGTGGATCCAGCTCCAGGTCACAGGCTCCACCTTAAACCAGGTGACCTGTGGGGGCCGTGGAGGACGAGCTGAGGACGAGCTGAGGACGAGCTGAGGACGAGCTGAGGTGTGTGTCGGCGTCTGAGGAGCAGGTTGTGTAACGGAGCTGCAGCCGCCGACATTGACATTGCATCGACTTTGTGAAGGCTTTAAATGCAGGGAGGGTGTGTAGCTCAGTGTGTGTGTGTGTGTGTGTGTGTGTGTCCCCTCCTCTCCATGGTGAGATAAAGACCCCTTCGTGCAGAGCGAGTCGCCTCAGGCCCAACAAAAGCCTCTAATGCAGATTTAGATTTTCAATCCTGTGCCACAATTCTGTTCCTGCTTTGACAGGTCAACAAGCATCAACAATCTGCTCAACCGCCAAGACCTGCTCCTGCGCCTCCAGCACTCCTCACCTCACAGGGAGGAGGAGGAGGAG